>NW_024743709.1:13059071-13222556 GCF_018991925.1 Homarus americanus
ATAATGTAATAATTAAGCCAGATCAAAACATGGGCATGTGGTAGACCTCGTTTCTGCCACTCAATGGAATACATGTAGCACCGTGTAGGGCCAAAGATCAGTAGTTCATTAACGGTGTATGTAAGTTTCACCATGTTTTTCACTACAACAGTACAGCAAAGTATATTTTTTTTAGCATTAAACTGGTATTATTTTATTGTTTAATCATCACTACATATAACATCATCCACTATCACTACATATAACACCATCCATCATCACTACTTATAATACCACCCATCATCACTACTTATAATACCACCCATCATCACTACATATAACACCACCCATCATCATTACTTATAACACCATCCATCATCACTACATATAACACCATCCATCATCACTATATATAACACCACCTATCATCACTACATATAACAGCATCCATCATCACTACATATAACATCATCATCCATCATCACTACATATAACACCATCCATCATCACTACATATAACACCAGCCATCATCACTACAGATCGGTAAAGTAGTTTCCGAGACTCTCGTGCAGACACACACACAGACATACTTCTTTGTTTTTTATATATATATATATATATATATATATATATATATATATATATATATATATATATATATATATATATATATATATATATATATATATATATATATATATATATATATATATATATATTTATATATACATAATGTGACGATCACTCTTCCTTCTTATATACTTAAGGCCTTTAATGCGCTGGCATGTCACTTAATGCTATAATTTTCACCCCACAGACAACCAAAATTCCAGCATTGGGACAGTGACCTAACACAAATGCAAAAAGCTCCCATGGAAACTCTGCAACAAATGACCATATATAGTTTCAGAGATAGGTCGCTCAACGTAATATTAAAAAGACAAAATAATTAGTGAAAGATGGTCCAGTTGAATTGAATTGAATTGAAACAGTTATTTAGACAGAAAAACACAGATACAACGTGCATAATAATAACAATATTAACATGGCTGAGCCAGTTGAGAACCTGAGCTCTCTTTGAGGCACCTGATATGTACTATACATTTATCTCAAGGAAGTATTATGTAACATTTAGTATCATCTGGAATAGTACAATAGCATGGTGGTAATAAGTACATCTCATAGTGTTAATGAAACAAAGATTAACTGAAAATAAACATGATTATTCCTGTCTTATGCACAAGAACACCAAAATGAAATAACACTGTGTAATACAAACACTCCGACCTAAGAACACCTAGGACAAAATTCTATATTAATCTGGCAAGGTGTGTCAATTTTAGCAAAGTCAACAATTAAAAAACTACAAGTACTCAAATAATGCCATTTTATATGAGAAACCTAGAAATGCTTTTTTTTTCAAAAGGCCCAATACTTACTTATATTTGGCCACAAAGTTTTATTATACAACCTAAATATGACAATCATTGTATATTAACGTGCCATTGATGTGTGTGGGCAAATTTGGTCATATTTGGTGCTGCTCTGTATGGTTTTTAGGCTTTACATAGTCACAGATGCAGGAGTGTTGATTGTGAATACATGTGTTTTCCCTCCTTTTTTGACGATTCTGATTGCTTCGTAATGTAAATATTGTGTAAATGTTTACTGTAAATTATTTGAAATGTTATGTGTGAGCTAAACTACTTATATATTTTGATAATATCGATATATGAATTGTCATTACTTTGATCCACGTGCTGGGTTGATTAAAGATAAAATTTAACATATATTACAAAAAAAACCCTAAATCTATTGCTGGTGTCAACTTTACAGGTCGCGTTCGCGATAGCAAATGTATGTCTCTAATAGATACTACTGTATCTCGTGTTTTACTACTTTACAGATCTTCAGCTAAGCAATTTATATTAAACAACAATTACTCAAATTAATTCCTACTTGTTCATCACATAGTCCTGTAAAAGTATTTTAGTTACGCTATTAGCTTTGCACAACCTACTACAGCCAAAACCTGAGCTTAAAGAAGGATTCCTTTAAGCTCGGGTTTTAAGAATTCCAATGAACTTAATCATTTGTTATGTTCACAGGTTCACAGTTGTGTGTATATTCTGTATGCTGTATTTATATTATGCTATGTATATTATGTATGTGCTCCATTTATGTATTATTTATTTAGCCTAGCTAGTAGCGTGTGGCAATGCATTTATCAATGTCCCACATGCTTAATTAATGTGCCTGGCGACGTATGGAAGCTGCTAATGTATCACTTGCCATACGTCGTCTATAGAGCAGTTGACAAGCAGACAGGTTGAAGAGCGCTACTCCCTTTGTGTACATATCTCTTATCCAGTAAATCGAACCTACAAAATCTATACAGGTGTTTGTGTTCGCTCCTGTATATTGAACTTATTACCCAGAACATGAACATGGCGCAGTGAACCGGTTTTACTGGATAATTACAAGTGACAGTGCAAAGTTTGTGGAAAGCCGGCTTATGGACCCCTTGCCCTGTGTCAACCGCCGCCCGCCCCCCCTCCTCGAAGAATTTAGCAACTTTGTGCAGTGTCAGTGACAGTGATTTTCTGTGAAGTGTTTAGTGCATTGTGTGCTTCGTGCCATACATGTGTGACCTTGTTCTAAAGGATTCCCAAGGTGTAAGGCATGTTCGGGGGATTTGTGGGGAGTAGAGTTCAGTGCACCCTCCTCTGACCCCGTCCAGAGGGTAACTGGCGACTGACTGTGAGTCGCCGCCTCTCCCTCCTCTCCCTCCCAGCAAGACTGCTCCCACCCAGACGCGCGCACACACACATACATGTACTAACACTCACTGACCGCGGCGGCTCCCTTATATATATTTTATATATATAACCTACTTATCTGTGTATTTAATTAATTTTTTGTCTGAGATCTTGTTGATACGACGGGCTGACCGGTCAACACTGATTTAGACACAGTACACAGATGAAGTGGTTATGTCTCGTGCCTTATGTAGCCGTGGAACCAGCGTCCAGATGAGTCAGTCGGATGATAGCTCCGCAGAGATGGATGACCAGGCTGACCATGACGCTCCAGATCCCACAACATCGCGCAGCCCTTCACCTCGATATTCAGCGTTGTCTCCAGAGATAATTGCTTTAATGAAGTTTATGAGAGATGAAAGGCGCGAGGATGAAGCTAACAGACGTGTGGCGGATGAACACAGAAGGCAAGCAGAGGCAGAACGAGACCACCAACGGAGATTGGAAGACAGTGCACGGTTTGAAGCCTTGATATCTCGCCTCACTGTTAACCAAGCCCCTGGCTCTAACACTGCCTCGGTACTGACTGGTTCAGATACCTCATCAATGCTTCCTTCACGCCCCCCAGCCCCACCTAAAGCAGCAGCTCAAACACCGCCCATCTTGAAGCCTGATGTGAATTTCCAGACTTTTCGTGAATGGCGGCGACGGTGGACTGATTATTCTACAATGGTGGATCTCCAGAGTTTGTCACAGCCTAAACAACTCATCCAGCTGCGTATGTGCCTGTCCTTGGAAATTCAGCGTGTCTTAGAACATACGCTGCAGGTACCTCCGACCTCTTCGTTGTCTGTAGAGGAGGTACTGGACATTCTACAACGGCACATCAAAGGACAGCAGAATGAAGCTCTGCGCAGGAGGGAATTGTTTAGCTGCAGACAGATGGAGGGTGAGACTTTTGACGCCTTTTATGTACGTCTTAAGAGAGCCTCGGAAGAGGTAGATATATGTCTAGGCCACCACCAGCAGTGCGAGGAGACCCAGTTGAAGCAGGTGATCCTGATGGGTGTTAAGGACGAGGAACTTGTCCAACGCCTCACCTCCCTCGACTCTTCCTCTTCTCTCAAGGATGTGTTGACGATATGTCGCTCCTATGAGGCTGCCAGGTGTGCCACCTCTGCCATCCGAGCTCCCCCTACAGCTGTACGCGCTGTGTCCCGGTACAAGAAGGACAAGAAGTCTGCTCCTACGCCTTCGCCCACCACGTCCACGCCCGGTTCATTTTGTAACAACTGTGGTAAGCAGCACGGAACACAGGTGTGTCCAGCTGCTGAGTCTACCTGCAACAGTTGTGACTGTAAGGGCCACTGGTCACTCACAGTACGGTGCCCAGCCAAACGCGTCCAGTGCAATGTGTGCGGTCGTCTGGGCCACTATGACAAGTGTTACCCTACCCACAAACCCAAGGGACAGCGTCGGCGGAAGCTTCAGCGCCCTTCTACCAGTGAGGGCCGCCCACAGTCGCCAAATCAGAGGCACGACGACCCTGGACAAAGCCCGCCCCATATTAGGAGGGTGTACTCCTCGCATCCCAGGACCAAAGTTCCCCAGTACATCAGTGTCATCGTGACCTATGGTAGTGTGTCATCCCGTCTTCAAATGTTGCCTGACACCGGCGCTGATGCTACAGTCATCGGTCCCCAGCATTTGCAATGCTTGGGGCTCTCTCCAAGCGATCTAGGACCGCCTCCCAAGGACCTCTGCGTTACGGCAGATGGTTCACAGATGGCCCCAGCCCTAGGTTCACTCTATGCACATGTCACCTTTGGCAACAGGTCGTGTCAAGCCTGGATTGACGTGCATAATGGTGTCCCGACTCCTTTGCTGTCCTACAGACATTGCCAAGAGTTGGCCATCATCTCCCAGGACTTCCCAACATCGATTCTCGAGGTAAAATACGCCAACAGGGTGCACGAAGGGAGCAGCAACTACCCTGCTGCCGCCCTACCCCTACCTCTGGCCAGTGACACCTCTCCTTCGGTAGTTGTCCCTGCTGCTTCAAGTCTCCACGCCTTGGCTCGCCTCCACGACAGTCACTGTGGAGCCGAGGCCACCAAACGACGTGCAAGACAGACTGTGTTCCGGCCTGGCATCGACCCCGACATCTCCAATGCTGTCCAGGTGTGTAAGCCCCGCCACGTACTACAACCCAGCCAGCAGCAGGAACCCTTCATGAGTGACGACAACCCCACCCGCCCCTTTGAGTCTGTGTCAGCCGACTTTTTCTCTGTGTCAGGAAATTCCTTCCTTGTTATCGTCGACCGTCTCTCTGGTTGGCCGGTTGTCATCAAGTGCGGTAATGACACTACGTCTGCCGCCACCATCAGCAAGTTCCGCCACTACTTCCGTGACGTGGGCGTTCCTGTACGCCTGCGAACCGACGGAGGGCCTCAGTTCACAAGCCGGGACTTTGCTGTGTTCCTCGACCGATGGGGAGTCCGGCATGTGTTGTCATCGCCCCATTACCCGCAGTCCAACGGCCACGCTGAGGCTGCTGTCAAATCCCTGAAGCACCTCATCCTTAAGGTGGCCCCTTCTGGGAACATTGACTGCGAGGCCTTCGACCGGGGTCTTCTTGAACTCCGCAACACACCTAACTACACCGGACGCTCCCCTGCCCAGGTTTTGTATGGACGCCCCCTTCGTTCTTGTGTCCCTGCTCACCCTCAATCCTTCTCCAAGGAGTGGCAGGCCAAGACAGAGGATTGTGATCGCCGAGCCGCCGAACGTGTTCAGGACGTCGTCGCCCGCTACAACGACCACGCCCGTTCTCTCCCCAGGTTGAGTGTCGGCACCCAAGTCCGTGTTCAGGACCCGACCTCCCTACGTTGGGACAAAGTAGGCGTAGTCATGGGTCTCGGTAGGTCACGGGACTACCAGGTGCGGTTACCCAGTGGTCGTGTGTGGTGGAGGAACCGCCGTTTTCTCCGCCCCGTAACAATGCCTTCTGCTGACCCCGCCACCAGTGTTGAGTCCCATACCCTTCCCAGTGATCTAGTCCCTCGACGCTCAGAACGGATCCAAAAGAAAAGGTCCGCTCAAGACTTTGCTATGAGCGTATAGGGGGGAGGGAGGTGTATGTATATTCTGTATGCTGTATTTATATTATGCTATGTATATTATGTATGTGCTCCATTTATGTATTATTTATTTAGCCTAGCTAGTAGCGTGTGGCAATGTATTTATCAATGTCCCACATGCTTAATTAATGTGCCTGGCGACGTATGGAAGCTGCTAATGTATCACTTGCCATACGTCGTCTATAGAGCAGTTGACAAGCAGACAGGTTGAAGAGCGCTACTCCCTTTGTGTACATATCTCTTATCCAGTAAATCGAACCTACAAAATCTATACAGGTGTTTGTGTTCGCTCCTGTATATTGAACTTATTACCCAGAACATGAACAACAGTATGAGTCAGAAAGAAATCAGAATCAGTACCAAATCAAGTTGTCACCTAAGTCATTTGGTGGGTACTGAATGGGATTTGCTAAGCTGCCCACAGCCAGAGATCTGCTGAGGTATGGTTTGTTGAGAAGAGAAATGATTGAGGAAGACAGAAGGAATTACCCAGTTGATCACCTGATTAACAACGTCATTGTTCTTGAGCTACTGGCTCAGTGGAGAAAGGCCAACGCTCTAGTCACAGGATCTGCAATCAACACTGAGGTTAGGATCAGGGCTAAAATGAAGGTACTGTGGAATGAGGCAGTGAAGGTGTCCATGGGCAATACGAAGATAGAGGTCAAAGCTAGGTTCATGATGAAATTGGACAAATTGATGGACATCCTGACATGTCACTGTGCAATGAGAAGCTGCATTAAGCTTGGGTGCAACCCTATCTGCAACAGTGAAGTTCACATTGACTACAGATGCAGGAAGGAGCAGAAGATACCAGTGCAGGAGCTTGCCTTCATCAGAGGTCAGAGGGAAAAGGTGGGTAGTGTTGGGCCACACCAAGTGGGTCTAACTGATAGCCTTGAGACCAGGAGACAGGAAGCAGTGTTGTATAGACAGCAGCAGAAAAGTAAGGCCGAAAAGAAGAGGAGGAGGAAGGCAGAGGAGTCAGCCAAGAAAGAAGAGGAGTTGAGGAAGGAGTCACTACTGGAGAAGGAATTGGAAGAGACTGAAGATGCACTGGAGAAGGCAGGGAAGAAGGAAAATAACGAAGTCTTCGTATCAGAGGCTATAACAACTTCTTCCTTGCCTGTGACTAAAAAGAAAAGATAAACACTACAAATATCACCAACAGAGCTCTGACTAGCTTGAGACATCATACCAAGCAGAGAAAGACTGTAGAGATTGCCACTGCTGCCTGGATTGATGCTGGTCTTATCACAGAGTTTGACACAGCACTGGTGATTGATCGCAACAAGGTGAGAATGGATCCGGAGAGACTGATTAAGGAGCTGGCTAAGAAGTTTGACGAGGAGATTAGGGAAAATGGCATCGCCTGTATCTTCTTTGATGGGTGAATAGATGACACCAAAGTGATGGTGGAAGCTGAAGGAACTGACAGGCAGTTTCATGGAATTATTAAAGAAGCACACTACACAGTGTGCAACGAACCGGGTGGGAAATATTTATGGCATTTTGTACCAGATGAAGCTAGGGAGGCGAGAAGTCATGCTGAGGTCATTGCTGATCATTTGGTAAACTCGCTAAAATAGAGAGGAGCAGACCAGATCCCTTGGGCAATAGAAGGTGTTACGAACCACGAAATCAATTGTCATGATCTATCTATCCAGCACTACGAACCACGCCATCTATTGTCCTGATCTACCTACCCAGCACCACGAGCAACGCCATCTAGGGACGAAACCCGAGTATGACTAGTCTTAGTTACCACTCCGGGGTTTCCCTTCTCCATATCCTGGTTGTTGCGTCACCTCCTCAAAGTCTTCTTCGTCAGCTCCAGTTCGATGAGAGTGGAGTTCACTCTGGGAAGTGACCACAGGATCACCTATCCTGGAAACCTACGGCACAGTGAGTACCTACCACCGTCTTCAATACTCAGCCTTACTCGTCAGCCATCTCAGCTCCGCACTTAAGTATTTGTAATCTTGTATTGCCTCCCCCACGTCCACTTGCTTCAAATTATTGTATGTTGTATAAATATGTATATACTGTTAATGTTTAGGTTAAGTATGGTTAAGGGTAAATTATAGAAAGCTGAATATTTTGTTAAGGAATTTATGGTACTTTATTATACACAACAAAAACTCGCATCCTTTGTCTACCCTTTTATAGTCCGATTGTCTTTGTTTTTTTATTGTTGTTGCCTGTTGGGATCTGGGTAGACTTTTAACTATATTCTAAATCCCCAACTCGTAACAAAGTTGACAGCACTTATGTGAATACTGGTTGGGAGGGAGGAGTAATGCATTATGTGGCGGTCAACCTCCGCACAAAGTTGGTGTGGATTGTCTGTGGCTTGCACACGGGGGAGCTGAGTCTGAGACACCTAGTGACTGCACTGGATGGAGAGACATTGAGCAACAAGTGGTCGGGGCCCCTAGGGAAGATGTTAGACACTGCCACTGAACTGGAGATCAACCCAAACTTCACGAGGATCACTTTTGGTCCTCCTCTACCCAATCAAACTCGGGAGATAGTCAAGGATCTCAGCACAGACCAATCATATGGCTATAAAATCATCACTGCCATCACATCAGGAGAGGTAACTCAGTGTGTAACTCTCCTGAGGATTGAGCCAGTTTGTCACAATAGGTGGCCGACCACAGCTCTAAGGTTCTGCATATATTGTGGATTTTCAAACATGGGCTGACGGGTAGGAACCTGAAACATCTGAGGACAATTGTGGAATTCATAGTGGGAGTGTATATGACAAACTGGTTCAACATCAAGTTAAATCACAGCTGGGTGGAGGGTCCCAGGCATATAATGTACCAGCTGAAACTACTCAAAAGTCAGACGAAGGAGGTGGTAGGAAGAGTGAGGCCTACAGTGAAGAGGTCAGCCTGGTATGCACACTCTGGGGCTGTGCTCCAGGCCATAATGTGCAGTGAGGTGGAGGAGGAGAGGAGGGAAGCTGTGAAAGGGGTACTGGAAATCAGAGATGAAGGAAAGAAGGACACACAGGTATGAGACTACAGTGTCAGACCCAAGAGGACTCCTGACGTCAACCCAGATGTCACCAAACTCTCGGAGCTTATTGAATGGAACTCTGGAGTAACCGAGCCTCCTCTGACTTGCTCCCTCACCACTGCTTAATTCATGGACTTTCTGGATAGACCAGCGGAAGTTCCTGCATAGCCCTCGCACACAGAGTCAGTAGAGAGGTGTGTGTGAGGATGACAACTGAAGCAGCACAACATGTTTACTCAAAAGAGAGGCGGAGGCGTACATCAGGGGCCACCTGGCCCCTGATGTACGCCTCATGTCCAGGAACAGGGGCAAGGAAGACATAGGCATCTTGATAAAGTTCAAGAATCCTTTCTGATAATCAGTCTGTCTGATAAAATGTCGTTATATGCAATAAAAAATATGCATAAATTGCAATTTTTCGTGAATTTCAACTCAAAATATAAGTAGTTAGAGGTGATCAAATCTGGATTTTTAAGCCATATTTCGATTGAGCACATAAAAATGTATAATTTAGTCACTATTAGTCTTTGAAACCCTAAAACTTTTCACTTTGCACACTTAAATTGACACACCATAAAAAAATAATATAGTTTTAGACATAGATCACTCGAAGTTATATAAATATGACAAAATAATTAGTGAAAGATGTTCAAGTGCTAATTAAATAAAGCTTAACTAAAAATAAACATGATTATTCCTGTCTTATGCACAAGAACACCAAAATTAAATAAAACTGAATAACACAAACACTCCTACCTGAGAACGCCCAGGGCAAAATCCTATATTAACTTGGCAAATACCAGTCTTACCGCATACACAGCAGCAACCAGAACCTCCACATACAGTACATAGGATCACCCGAAAACCTCCCAGTGCACCTCAGATAGAAGCAAGAAGGCAGTGGGATGATCAAATGCAAAAGAGAAAAAACAGGAAAGTCTGCTCCAAGTGAGAGCAGAGAGAGACTGTCCCACCGTTCCACGTCCCTCAGAGTATACATCAAAACAAAAGAATATCGATGTGTCCAGCATTCCCAAAAAGTACCCTTACAATCATTAATATCATCTTAATATCACATCATACTCTATTACCCAATATAAGAGTGCATAAAACAATAAAATAATACACAGATCAAGTTATGAAGTAATATAAGAATATTTACAATAATATATAGAAAACATACAGTTAATAAGTCATGTTACTTACGTTACCATATAAAGAGGGTTCCTAACAATATTTATCATCAGTTCATATAGCACGCGGAAATCCATATACAAAAAATACCTCACTAGTCGGGAATCGAACCCTGGACCTCTGCATGTGAACAGGGATAGCTACCACCGCGCCACAAGGACAACAAAATCAGTCCTAAGTTTTGTTTTATTTCACACAAAGCTTATGTGCATTGCTCTTCTGGAGTCTGGGACTCGTGTGTGGGGGTCACACCACCACAATTGCAATGTGTAAGTTCATATGGAAACAAGCAATTCAATCTTTTAGTAAAAACAGAGCGTGAAGTAGTTCCATACCTTTCCCGCCTTTGGGTAAGTATTGGTTGATGGTAGAGGATAAGATTTCAGTTACAGTAGGTCATAACATATCTGCTTTGACAATATTTTACACAATTTGTTGCGGTGTGAGGGATATGAGGGAACCTGAACACCACAGTGTGTTACCTCGCCTCGCCGATCAGGCACACCGTCTACTCCGACTCTACACCTCAATTGTATCAACGTTCTAAATGTCCAGTGACCCTACCTTTCCATTTACACAAATTATATTGATGGCTTGTGTGTTCTTGGAGTGAGCATAGAGGTTACAGTTATATATAATGCTGCATAAAAAAAAAGATTTACAGAGTGTGGTGGTGATGGGAAGGAGGTCGCAGGTGGGTAGGTACTTACACTGGGAAACCATATTCTTAAGCCCAACTGGGTCGGTGCTGGAGGTTGGTACAGTGTCCATTCTGGACGAGGGCCCACTCTAACTATCATGAGGCAACACACGCACGAACACACACAGTCATAGTACGGCTGTATAGATGACATTATGTATAAGTATTGTATATGGCATTTTATAATATACATTATCTTCATTATATATGAACACGATGAAAAATTAACATAGGTTGTAGTTACGAAAGTATGAATGGAAATGAACACTTCCAAACCACCCAGTGAGTCCACACACCGTTTACAGCGCTTGTGTGTGTGTGCCAGACCACGATACCTTATCATTAGCGTAACTATGTGAAAAATCATGTTTAATTTAACTACATATTTCAAAAACCTTAAATTAAATGTGGATCAGTCACTCATTTGACACACTTAAATACTTCTATCATGTCTCCCCGCACTCTTTGTCGTTCTAGGAAAGGCAAGTTTAGCTAATTTTACCTATCTTGATAACGAAGGTTTCTAAGTCTCGGAATCATTTTCGTCATTCTTCGCTGCACCGACTCCAGTGAATTGATATCCATTCTATAAAAAGAGCACCAGAACTAAACCGCATAATCGAGGTGCGGCCTGACTAACGCAAGATATAGTTGCAATAAGACCTCTACACTCTTATTACTTACACTTCTAGATATAAAACCTAATACTCTGTTTGCCTTATTTCGAACATTAACGCACTGTTTTCTAGGCCGTAGATCCGGGCTTACAAGTACCCCTAAGTCTCTTTCACAAGTCGACCTTTCTAGGTTGATGTTGTTAAGGCTGTATACATTGACAGTATTTGTTCTACCAATATTAAGTATGCTGCACTTGCTGGTGTTGAATTTCATTTGCCATTTCTCTGACCACTCCTGTAGTTTATTTAAATCCTCCTGTAGTGCATTTGCATCCTGCCCTGAATTAATCTGCCGCCCTATTTTGGTGTCATCCACAAACTTGCTTATGTCACTGCTGATCCCAGTATTTAGATCGTTTATATGGATTATGAACAAGAGTGGGCCTAGTACTGACCCCTGGGGAACCCCACTGGTTACACAGCCCCATTTAGATTTAACACCATCTACGCTGACCCTCTGTGTTCTATCGGTGAGCCACGATTTTGTCCAATTTAAAACTTTCCCCTCGATACTATGAGACTTAATTTTTCGAAGAAGTCTCTGATGTGGAACTCTGTCAAACGCTTTGCTAAAATCCAAGTAAATAACATCGTAGTTATTGTCATTATCTACTACCTCGAAGACTTCCCTAAAAAACGTCAGCAGATTTGTTAGACAAGATTTTCCCTTTGTAAACCCATGTTGAGAGTCATTGATAAATTTGCTTTTCTCTAAATGCAGGCGAATGCTATTTGCTATAATTGATTCAAGAAATTTCCCCACCACTGACGTCAAACTGATTGGCCGGTAATTTGACGTTGATGCTCTGTCTCCCTTTTTAAATATGGGTCCTACATTTGCCTGTTTCCACATGTCTGGCACAACTCCTGTGTCTAATGATTTTGTAAATAGATTTACGAGGGGTCCGCTAATCTGTTCCTTACACTCTTTCAAAATTCGAGGGAAAATTTCATCAGATCCTTGGGATTACGTCTTCTTTAATTTATTTATCTTCTTAAGAACATCTTTAATTTCTCTTCTTCATTTTCCCTAAATATCAGTTCCACCTCTGGAATTTCCTCATGAATTTCTTCTGTGAAAACTGATAAAAAGTAGCTGTTTAATGCTTTGCTTATTTCCGCACTGTCATCGATCACTTCCCCCTTCCCTGACTTTAAAGGCCGAACTTTGTCCTTGACCTTTGTCCTATATACCTGGAAAAATCCCTTGGGATTCGCCTTGGATTTTCTTGCTATTTTGATTTCATAGTCTCGCTTTGCTTTCCTTACATTTTCCTTAACATTCCTAGATAGTTAATTATACCTATTTCTGAGCTGCTCCTCCCCTCCCTTTAATTTCTTATAAATTCCTTTCTTTATCCCTATGTCATGTATAAGTTTTCTGGTCACCCACCTTGGCTCATTCTTAATGACCTCATTTTTCTGTATGGTATATTTTGTTCTTGTGCTTTACGTATCATATGAGTGAATATATTATAGTCATGATCAATTGTGGTGTCACATGTGACCTCACCCGTTCCTACCTGGGACTGACCTGACTGTTCCCAGGTGACCTCACTTACCTACCTTCTTAATCCCTGATAATCCGCCAATTCGAAAGTTTGGGACTCTGACCATATTGTCATTGTTTTTCGTTTCTCAATTTAGGGTAAACCTAATTTCTCTGTGATCACTGTTACCTTTGTCGTCCCCTACTGTGATATCTCTGATAATATTTTCTTTATTTGTTAATACTAGGTCTAATATATTGTCACCTCTAGTAGGTTCTGTAATTAGTTGTTTCAAATAATTGTCCTGTACTGCGTCTAGGAAGTCTTCAGATTCATTGTCACCTACAATGTTGTCCCAGTCAATATTTCTGAAGTTAAAATCCCCCATAATGCATAGGTTGTTATATTTTGCTGCCCTACTCATTTCCAGCCATATAGGCAATGCTGCTCTTTTCCCAAGACTTGGGGGGGCCTGTAAATCACTCCCATTATTAGTTTTTCTCTTCCTTCCGTAATTTCTACCCATACAGACTCGGATCCTATTTCACCCTTTATTGAATTATTAATACAACATTTTAATGTGTCCCTGACGAAGAGTGCGACCCCCGCCCCCTTCCTACCTTTCCTGTCCTTGTGAAAAAGGTTGTACCCTTTGTAGGTTATGTATCTATGCTACTGTGCCGAGTAGCAACCTTGTAAATATGCTATTGTGCCGAGTAGCATTTATATATGTAATTACGTGGCAACACTGCACGTGTTATGTGGCAACGTTGCCCCAAGGCTGCCATATGGAAAGGCAGTCTCAGTCTGACTCTGTGGGCCGTGCATGGCACACCTAGTCACTCCTTGTATTTCTCCTATCCGTTAATAAATGGACTTCAGTGTTACCCGGTGTTTCCCTACCCATCACTGCCTTCTTCAGGGAACACTTGGATCCTTCACCCTTCTATATGGTACTCTGATAAAAAAAAATTTGCTCACCAAATTCATCCAAGTTTCGGTGATTCCTATGACGTCTACATTCTCGGTACTTACAACCGCTCTCAGCAAGTCTATTTTATTTCTAATGCTCCTACTATTTGTATAGTACACATTTAAACCTACCCTTCCCTGGTCCAGTTTTGCCCCTTGTCCTGAGTAACCAATTTTACTTCCCAGTACCTGCTTTTTTTTTTACTTCTACTTACACCTCTCTCTACTGGCGAACCCCCACACTCTTTGGAGTAACAATTTCACGCTCCAGGGATGCAGACAACGTCTTTACCCCAGCGCGAGACAAGTGTACTCCGTCAAGTCTGTGCAGGTAGTCGTTGCCATAGAATGGTTGCCAGTTATCAGTGAATGCCCAACCATTGTTTGCACAATGTTTTTCCAGTCCGCAATTTATAGCAATTGCCCTGGACAGTCATTCACGACAAACCCCTCCTCTAGGCAAGACACCACATACTATCGGGATCCCTCCCCTATCTCTAACCTTCCCCAGCACCTCCCTATACCTCATAAAAAGTTCCTCACTCCTAACCTTTCCTATGTCGTTACCTCCCACACTAAGACACACTACTGGATTGGTACGCTCCCCTGACAAAACCCTATCTATCCTCTCAGCTACATGCCCTATCCCAGCCCCAGGAAAACACACCCTAGTCCTACGTTTCCTATCTCTTGCACAAAAAGTCCTATCTAAAAACCTCACCTGGCTGCCCCCAACTACCACGACCTTACCACTGGGCAGGGTTTGAACCACTGCCCTTTTCTCTCCTGGCACCACACCGTCCTGCCTTTTCTCTTCCTTGTCCTGCCTCTTCTCTTCCCCGCCACCTTCCTCCAACACCTGGTAGGGGTTACTGCACTCCACACCCTGGTCAGCTTTCCTGAGTCTGACCCTAGTCCCTTGGAAACAACCACTCTCCACGCCTGTTCCACCTTCGCAGGTGTCCTGCTAGGCAGAACACCTACTTGAAGGAGTTCAGTTCTGAGGGCTTCGTTCTTCCCTTTTAGAGCGTCCATCTCACTCCTCAACTGCTCCAGCTGACTTAACAGAGTGGCCAGGAGGTCGTCTTTCCTCACACTGCTCTCCTCTTCCCCCACAACACAACGATCCAAGGCGGCCATTTGCTCTGGTCACTAACGCGAGCACCTAAGGGCACGTCCTTCTCCAAGCTTGGTCAGGTAGCAACGGAGCTAGGTCAGGTTGCAACTAAACTAGGTCAGGTAGCAACTGTGGATAAAAATGTTACAATGGACTTAAAACTAAAAAAAATCATCTGAGCATGCTTGAAAACATTTTTCTATAAGAATATTAAACTTTTGAAGGTCAATATGGCGGCCATCTTGAAAAATGGCTGCCATCTTAGATTTTTAAATGGCCAATCAAGCAGATTTGACTAGTTACCATTAGAGAATTACCATGCCAAATTTGGTGCTTGTATCATCATTTGGATGATTCTCTTGAAAAATTGTGTCTAGCTGCCCCACTGTAACTAGTTAACTCCGCGTTCATATCAAATATTATTCCGCTGTCGGGAGTGAAGCCAGCCAGCCGCGCTGCCGCCATACTGTGATTGGCAGGAGCCAGCTGCCAGTCTCCACACCTCACTAGTCAACGATGTGCAGTACGTACTGCTAGTCTACATGAATTTTTGTTCTACTGTTCGTTCATAAATACATTTGCTAATGTGTAAACAAGTGAGAAAACTAATTATCCTTTATTATTCACAAAAATATACAAATAATGCAATAAACATCTGTGTAAATACGATGTCTATATGTACAGTATCGTACATAATCCTACTGGCCACTGAAATGAATGAGCTTTGTGTATATCTGACGACTCTTTACCTTAACCTGAGTTTGTAACTTAGCAGTGCACTGTTCTGCAGCTTATACATATTTTTCTTGCAAATAGCTTTCGGCAACTGCTTTAATCAATAAATGTATGTGATTTTCCATAGGTTCTGTGTCAAACATGTGGTGAGATAGTTTAGAAAATACTTCTCTGTTAGTGTAACTTGATAACATTGAATGAACAAGTTTGTGAAAATCTACTCTTCCTGAAGTTAGATCTGTATTTTGTCTGCATGACATGGTTACTCTAAACTTTAATCACAATTAACACAGATATCCTTAACATCCTCTAAAGGATATATTAGGCCCCCTTTGGATTTCAACATGATCAGAGAATGCAGCTGGCCAACATTAGTGCTTGTTAAGGCATCAACACAAACTTCACAGTGTAGAGACTTTTTTAACCGAAACACAACGAAGCCAGCTATATATGCAACAATTTTGTTGGAACATTGAGACAAATGGAAACTGCTAGGAACATAAGTATAATCATGCTCCTCCTCATTAGCTAAAGATGATTCAGACAACACGTCTATGTCCTCTTCTCTGAAGTGCTTTGAGTACAGACGTGTATGCTTAGATGCAACAAAATTTTCACGGCATGTTTCCCGAATCTATTCCTGTCTTATGGCCTCATCTTTATGAAAACTGTAAATTAAGAAAGATAAACTACTTCTAGAATGAAAGCTATTAAGAAAAAATATTATAGTATCCTGAGACACAATGATCTTTACTGCGACATACCTCACATAGCTGGCAATATACATAAGCTTAATTTTTCATGTTAAGAAACAATATCAATTTCAACAGTATGTATTAATTACTGAATGCTATATGGCTGATGTTGCTATGAAGCAGGTCGTTTTTAAGCTCAAAGAAATTAAAATCTAAGAAATATTATTAAACATTTGTTTCCATCAATACTGACATCTCTATCGCTGAACAACACTCCTAATTTATCAATGAATAGTTTAATATAATCCCTCTTGTCACATGATTTATATGTCACTTATATGCAGTGCACGCGCTGATCGCCTACTGTATATTTAAAGTACCCCTTAAAACGAGAAGGGTTGAGGGAGATGTATGCACTGTAACTAGTTACACACGCTTGCCACATGATTGCAATTTTTTTCACTTTATACTTAGTTCTTTATCATTTAAGAAATTACTTACCGTTGAAATGTAATATGAGAATCTAAGGTCTTGTCGAACCTAGCAGTATATCCATAAGCAGCACACGATACAGGCATTTTTATATGTTATACACACAAAGAGAAACATATGCACCTGTGAGCTGGTGACTGTTAACTGGCGGGACACGGACGCGACCTAGCCTCTTTTGCCAACCACAATATGGCCGCCGGCAGCTCAGAGTGACCTCACTTTTCTGAGCGGATGCCGCCTCCACTCTAGTATACCTCATAAGAACATAAGAACATAAGAAAATATGGAGTCTGCAATAGGCCCTGTTGGCCTGTACATGGCAGCTCCTGTCGAAAGTTACTACCACTCTCTATCATCCATGAATCTATCTAGCCTCCTTTTGAAACTTTCCAGCGTTCCAGCCAGAGGCTGACAGAATCTGCATTCCACTGGGAAAATAGTTTGATAACTATTGAATATGATTCTGACATATTTTCATAAATTTACATTAAATTTAGCACCAAAGATTCTGTAAATAATGTCAAAAGCTAATAAATCTCTGTGCGCTGGTGGTGTTTTTTAATGAATTAGAAATTCTGTCAGCCTCTTGCAATGAGTTTTCAGGGTAGTCCCCCCTTTTCCCTTCCTCCCACTCCCTCCTCTTTTCTTCGCACTCTCTCTCCCCTTCTCACCACTCCCTCTCCACCTCTCCACCTCTCCCCACTCCCTCTCCCAACTCCTTCTCCTCCTCTCTAAAAGAACATAAGAATGGAGGAAACTTAAGCCCGCCTATTGGCCCATACTAGGCAACCCTATTTACACGTAACCCATATCGCCCACTTGTCTCTCTCTCTCTCTCTCTCTCTCTCTCTCTCTTCATCTGTACCCTATCTGTCATAGGAACATTAATAGTTGCAGACATGGGCACTGAAAGAAGAGGCCAAAAGAGGATTGTGCAAGATATTTGAGTCTATATGGGTACCTGATGTATACTGCCTGAGAAAAAGGAACCTGAGGAAGAGAGACCAGTTCAGATCACTGAGGATCTACAACGTCAATTGAATGATGTATGGAGGGAGATGTATGTATATTATGCATGCTGTATGTATATTATGTATGTATATTATGTATGTATATTATGTATGCTGTATGTATATTATGTATGTATATTATGTATGCTGTATGTATATTATGTATGTATATTATGTATGCTGTATGTATATTATGTATGTGCTCCATTTATATACACTATTTATTCAGCCTAGCTAGCAGCGTGTGGCAATGTATTTACCATGTCCCACATGCTTAATTAATGTGCCTGGCGACATATGGAAGCTGCTAATGTATCACTCACCACATGTCGCCTAGAGACTAGTTGAACCCCATACAGAGTAAGGAGCGCTACCTCCCTTGTGTACATATCTGTTTATCCAGTAAATAGAACCTACGAAACTCTACAAGTGTTTGTGTTCGCTCCTGTAGATAGAACTTGATACCCAGAACACATACATGGCGCAGTGTATAATTTTACTGGACAATTATACAAGTGAAAGTGTGGAGTTTGTGGGAAGACCGGCTTATGGACCCCTTCTCTGTGTCAACCGCCGCTAGTGGCCGTCTCTTCCAAGAATTTATAGCAACTTTGAGCAGTGTCAGTGACAGTGATTCTCTGTGAAGTGTTTAGTGCAATGTGTGTTTAGTGTCATAACGGTGTGACCTTGTTCTAAAGGATTCCCAAGGTAAAAGGCATATTCTGGGCATTTGCAAGGAGTAGACTTGAGTACACCTCCCCTCGCGAAGCCTGGAGGGTAACTGACGTCAGTCCCCTCCAACCCCTCACAGCGAGACACTGCCCGCCCGAGACGCGCACACACACACACACGTACGAACACACTGACTGCGGCCATTCCTTTATATATATTTCATATATATATAATCTACTTATCTGTGCATTTAATTAATTTTTTGTCTCAGATCTTGTTGATACGACGGGCTGACCGGTCAACACTGATTTGAGACACAATACACAGATTAAATTATTATGTCTCGTGCCTTATGCAGTCGTGGAGCCAACGCCCGGATGAGTCAGTCGGATGACAGCTCGGCAGAGATGGATGACCAGGTGGGACAGGACGCTCCAGCTCCCACCACATCGCACAGCCCTTCACCTCGATATTCAGCGTTGTCTCCAGAGATAATTGCTTTAATGAAGTTCATGAGGGATGAAAGGTGCGAGGATGAAGCTAACAAACGTGTGGAGTATGAAGAAAGAAGACAAGCAGAGGCAGAGAGAGACCACCAACGGAGATTGGAAGACAGTGCACGGTTTGAAGCTTTGATATCTCGCCTCACTGTTAACCAAGCCCCTGGCTCTAACACTGCCTCGGTACTGACTGGTTCAGATACCTCATCAACGCTTTCTTCACGCCCCCCAGCCCCACCTAAAGTGGCTGCTCAAACACCGCCCATCTTGAAGCCTGATGTGAATTTCCTGACTTTTCGTCAATGGCGGCGACGGTGGACTGATTATGCTACAATGGTGGATCTCCAGAGTTTGTCACAGCCTAAACAACTTATTCAGCTGCGTATGTGCCTGTCTTTGGAAACTCAGCGTGTCTTGGAACATACGTAGCAGGTACCTCCGACCTCTTCTTTGTCTGTATAGGAGGTACTGGACATTCTACAACGGCACATCAAAGGGCAGCGGAATGAAGTTTTATGCAGGAGGGAATTGTTTAGCTCCAGACAGATGGAGGGCGAGACTTTTGATGCCTTTCATGTACGACTAAAGAGAGCCTCAGAAGAGGTAGATATATGCCCAGGTAACCACCAGCAGTGCGAGGAGACCCAGTTGAAGCAGGTGATCCTGATGGGTGTTAAGGACGAGGAGCTTGTCCAACGCCTCACCTCCCTCGACTCTTCCTCTTCTCTTAAGGATGTGTTGACGATATGTCGCTCCTATGAGGCTGCCAGGTGTGCCACCTCTGCCATCCGAGCTCCCCCTACAGCTGTACGCGCTGTGTCCCGGTACAAGAAGGACAAGAAGTCTACTCCAACGCCTTCGCCCACCACGCCCACGCCCGGTTCATTTTGTAACAACTGTGGTAAGCAGCACGGAACACAGGTGTGTCCAGCTGCTGAGTCTACCTGCAACAATTGTGACTGTAAGGGCCACTGGTCACTCACAGTACGGTGCCCAGCCAAACGCGTCCAGTGCAATGTGCGGTCGTCTGGGCCACTACGACAAGGTTTGCCCTACCAACAAACCCAAGGGACAGCGTCGGCGGAACCTTCAGCGCCCTTCCACCAGTGAGTGCCGCCCACAGTCTTCCAATCAGAAGCATGACGACCCTGGACAACGCTCGAGCCATATTAGGAATGTGTGCTCCCCCTCACGTCCCAGGACCAAAGTCCCCCAGTACATCAGTGTCATCGTGACCTACAGCAGTGTGTCATCCCGTCTTCAGATGGTGCCCGACACCGGCGCTGATGCTACAGTCATCGGTCCCCAGCATTTGCAATGCTTGGGGCTCTCCCCAAGTGATCTAGGACCGGCCCCCCCAAGGATCTCCGCTTCACGGTAGATGGTTCACAGATGGCCCCAGCACTAGGTTCACTCCAAGCACAAGTCACCTTTGGCAACAGGACGTATCAAGCCTGGATTGATGTGCATAACGGTGTCCCGACTCCTTTGCTGTCCTACAGACATTGTCAAGAGTTGGCCATCATCTCCCAGGGCTTCCCCAAACCTATTCTCGAAGTAAAACACGCCAACAGGGTGCACGAAGGGAGCAGCAACGACCCTGCTGCCGCCCTACCCCTGCCTCTTGCCAGTGACACCTCTCCTTCGGATGCTCGGAAGAACTTCCTGAAGGAATTCAGCGACGTTCTGGTGACCAAGTCCGCTCTGGAATCCAAGCCTCTCAAGAAGATGGTAGGCCCCCCCATGAGGATCCACCTGAGGGACGACGCGAAGCCCTTCGCTATCTACACCCCTCGACTATTCCCTCTGGCCTTCCGCGAGGCGGTCAAAAACGAGCTGGACTCCATGGTCGCCCAAGAAATTATAGCACCAGCCGGTGATGACCCGTCTCCATGGTGTCACCCTATGGTAGTCGTTGCAAACCCAAAGGTGGTGTTCGGATCACCACTGACCTCTCCAAGCTCAACAACCAGGTGTCTCGTCCTGCGCACCCTTCTCCCACACTCTTTGCAGCTATACGCAGTGTGAACCCGAAGGCACGGTTCTTCACGACGATGGACGCCCTGTGTGGATACTGGCAGATAGAGCTTGCCGAAGAAGACCGACCACTTACAACTTTCATCACCCCGCATGGACGTTACAGTTATTGCCGTGGCCCCATGCGATTCGCCGCTACAGGAGACGCTTTCTGCCTTCGAGGTGATATGGCTTTACAAGGTCTGGCAAACTGCGTGAAAGTGGTCGACGACATACTCGTGTACGATGAGGATTACATGGATCACCTCTGCCGTATCTACGAGGTACTCAACAGGTGCCGGAAGCACGGCATCACCCTAAATGCCGACAAGTTTGTTCTGGCCAGCTCTTCAGTGGACTTTTGTGGGTACACCCTCTCAGGGAATGGTATCGCTGCTGACCCGGAAAAGGTCCGCGCCATCACGGATTTTCCCACCCCTGCTAACCTCACCGACTTGAGGTCCTTTATCGGTCTCGTCAACCAGTTAGCAGAGTTTTCGCCGGACATCTCCGCAGCTGCCCAACCACTTCGCCCCCTGATGATCCCCAAGAGGACATTCCTGTGGACCCTCGACCACGACAAGGCCTTCCAGCAAGTGAAACAGGCCCTGTCTAGTCCACCTGTCCTCGCCACGTTTGACCCAGCCTTGCCGACGGTTCTGCAGACAGATGCCTCACGCTTGTACGGCGTGGGATACACCCTATTGCAGGATCACGGTGGAGGGCAGTTCCGGCTCGTCCAGTGTGGCTCGCGTTTCCTCTCTGACACCGAGACGCGCTACGCCACTATTGAGTTGGAGCTGTTGGCTGTGGTTTGGGCGATGTCCAAGTGCAGGTTTTACCTCATAGGCCTGCAACACTTTCACCTAGTGACCGACCATCGCCCGCTTGTTCCGATCCTCAACCACTACACGCTGGACGCCGTTGAGAACCCTCGCCTCCAGCGTCTGAAAGAGAAGCTCTCGGCGTACATCTTCACAGCAGTGTGGCGTGCTGGTAAGGAGCTCTGCATCCCTGATGCCTTATCCCGCTCTCCTGTCAGCCCCCATACTCCAGAAGACCATGTGCTCGACGCCGACTTCGCTCTTTCCGTCAGGACTGTGGTCACTCTACACTCCGTCCAATCCCTTCGTTCGGACCTGTCACCAGATGACGACAAGGCAATGGAGGACCTTCGAACAGCGGCCCGAGATGACCCTTCCTACGTCCGACTCATCGAGTGTGTGAGGAATGGATTTCCTAGCAACCGCTACGACCTTCACAACACCCTCCTCCCGTATTGGAAACTCCGCGATGAACTCTACTGCGACAGAGACCTTGTTCTGTACGGAGCACGTGTAGTTGTCCCTGCTGCCTCACGTCCCCACGTCTTGGCTCGCCTTCACTACAGTCACCGTGGAGCTGAGGCCACCAAACGACGACGTGCACGACAGACTGTGTTCTGGCCCGGCATCGACTCCGACATCTCCAATGTTGTCCGTGCGTGTGAGCCCTGCCAAGTATTACAACCCAGCCAGCAGCAGGAACCCTTCATGAGTGACAACAACCCCACCCGCCCCTTTGAGTCTGTGTCGGCCGACTTTTTCTGTGTGTCAGGAAAGTCCTTCCTTGTTTTCGTCGACCGTCTCTCTGGTTGGCCGGTTGTCATCAAGTGCGGTAATGACACGACGTCTGCCGCCACCATCAGCAAGTTCCGCCACTACTTCCGTGATGTGGGCGTTCCTGTACGCCTGCGAACCGACGGAGGGCCCCAGTTCACAAGCCGGGACTTTGCTGTGTTCCTTTGACCGATGGGGAGTCCGGCATGTGTTGTCATCGCCCCATTACCCGCAGTCCAACGGCCACGCTGAGGCTGCTGTCAAATCCTTGAAGCACCTCATCCTTAAGGTGGCCCCTTTTGGGAATATTGACTGCGAGGCCTTCGACCGGGGTCTCCTTGAACTCCACAACACACCCAATTACACCGGACGCTCCCCTGCCCAGGTCTTGTATGGATGCCCCCTTCGTTCTTGTGTCTCTGCTCACCCTCAATCCTTCTCCAAGGAGTGGCAGGCCAAGACAGAGGATTGTGATCGCTGAGCCGCCGAACGTGTTCAAGATGTCGTCGCCCGCTACAACGACCACGCCCGTTCTCTCCCCAGGTTGAGTGTTGGCACCCAAGTCCGTGTTCAGGACCCGACCTCCCTACGTTGGAACAAAGTAGGCGTAGTCATGGGTCTCGGTAGGTCACGGGACTACTAGGTGCGGTTACCCAGTGGTCGTGTGTGGTGGAGGAACCGCCGTTTTCTCCGCCCGTAACAACGCCTTCTGCTGACCCCGCCACCAGTGTTGCGTCCCATACCCTTCCCAGTGATCAAGTCCCTCGACGCTCAGAACGGATCCAAAAGAAAAGGTCCGCTCAAGACTTTGTTATTAGCGTATAGGGGGGAGGGAGGTGTATGTATATTATGTATGCTGTATGTATATTATGTATGCTGTATGTATATTATGTATGTATATTATGTATGCTGTATGCATATTATGTATGTGCTCCATTTATATACACTATTTATTCAGCCTAGCTAGCAGCGTGTGGCAATGTATTTACCATGTCCCACATGCTTAATTAATGTGCCTGGCGACATATGGAAGCTGCTAATGTATCACTCACCACATGTCGCCTAGAGACTAGTTGTCCCCCATACAGAGTAAGGAGTGCTACCTCCCTTGTGTACATATCTGTTTATCCAGTAAATAGAACCTACGAAACTCTACAAGTGTTTGTGTTCGCTCCTGTAGATAGAACTTGATACCCAGAACTCGTACAGGAGAGAGATGTTCTTCTCATTGAAAAAAAGAGGATGGGAGCTGATAAAAAATGCTTTTATTAAGGCTACTGCTACTACTAAGGATATTCTTTGTAGTTATTTTTTTCTTTTCTCAAGTGAATATTTTCTTGACTGATATCCCTGTAATATACTGGTCTGAGGAGGATATCAGTCGATCACTGACCCTTCGCAGCTTAATCCCTAAAGTTTATCGCTACTTGCCTGATAAAAGTAAAATTCCTTTTCCGTCTATCAGTACATTACGTCGTTGGATTTGTATGCTCAATATGGAACCAGGGGTGTTGCATGCAGTTCTGTAACTGTTGTACCATAAATGTGGGTCTATGGATGACTGTGAACGTCTACGTGTTTTATCTTTTGATGAAACAAGTGTCAGTGAAGGTAAACCTTGTCATGTGAGGTCGTAACTCCTGTCACCGGTAGGTGGAGGCAACACCTATGATCACCTATCCTAATTACCACTCACCTCTCTAATCTGGTGTCAGTGACTATAATACCTGTCAAATGAGGGCATAACTCCTGCCACCTCATGTCTACATTAATAATATATTGAGCACTACAGGGAGGAAAGGATCTCCAGTAGGTAACTGTACATATAGTTATAATTTACCTATCGTAAGCTGTATTTATTTAAATACACAGCTAGAACTGAAATGCATTGTTTTTCATTTAATCTTTCCTTCTATGGTACTGTATATACAGGTATATTCTGTATCACCCACGGCATTAATTGGAGCCCTTAGCTTAAGTTATATGCAAGATTAGACACTCTACTAGTAATATTTTCCATGTGAGATACTGAGATAACAAAGTATGGGATGTAAAATCATAAAATGTTCTGTTTTTAAGGTGAGAGAGGTTGGCAAGGGAACGAGCGAGTCTACCGGCTGACGTCAGCAAAGCTCCACCCACCTGCACACAGGTTGGCCTCCTCTTTTTTTACCTTGATCTCCTGTAGGTCGCATTCAGTGCGACCCTCTTTTATCACATCCTCATTTGCCCTATGACCTCCTCCTACAGGTCCCCAGCCGTTACCAACACCTCTTCCCTCCCTGACCAGATATCCCTCCTCCGAGTGACAGGCCTGGCACTTGACATTATTAGGGACCTGCCACACTTTGCCATAAACAGATAAATTGTACCGGGAATTCCCCCCCCCCCCATACACTCATCATTCTGTCACTTTATGTAACTTGCTGACAAAACCCATGACCCTTCAGGCCTTTACGCCCTTAATGCATGAGTCATAAAGGCAAGCATGAACTCCGCATGCCTCCCAGTTGGGCACTGTAAACACTTCTGCGCTTCACCTTGCACAGGATGTAAGGGGGTGCCCAATAAACTAGCCCCCTCGTGGGCAATCTGTAATCTGT
Source organism: Homarus americanus (assembly GCF_018991925.1). NCBI lineage: Eukaryota > Metazoa > Arthropoda > Malacostraca > Decapoda > Nephropidae > Homarus > Homarus americanus. The sequence continues at coordinate 13,084,449 of NW_024743709.1, forward strand.
ATCTGTGAGTGACGACGGTGAGGTCGTCAGCATACATAAGTTCAGTGATGGAAACGGCCGATAACTTTTATCCTGCCTGGACTCGTCTATGTTGAAAAGTCCCTTCATCTGGTGCTGGCTATCCACCTAGAAAATTAAAAAGAGAGTTAGTGCCATTAAACATATTTGTTTTACCCCCATTTGAATGGGGAAGGACTCAGACTTGATGCCATTGTGCAGGATGCCGCTCATGACATCGTAGCGTTGCCTCACAATAGCGATGAATTTTGGTGGGCAGCCAAATGAGCGTCCGGCAGAGGGCTTCCTTGTTAACCAAGCCGAAGGCCTTAGTAAGGTCGGTGAAGGCCATACACAAGTCACGGCTCTCTTCTCTGCACTTTTCCTCTATCAGACGGGCAGAAAAGACCATGTCAGTGGTTCCACGTGCTTGTCTAAAGCCACAGTGTGTTTCTGGGAGGAAGTTTTCCGCCTCAGGAAAAAGTCTGTTTAGGAGGACTTGGGTGATAACGTTGCAAACTACGGACAGCAGCGAGATCCCGGGTAGTTGCCTAAGTATAACCGGAGACGTCTCAATTGTTCTTATAAATATTGACGGTGGAGGCGTCTTTAACATCGTGGGGGATTTCCTCCTTTTCCCATATATTCTCCAGGAGAGAGTGGAGACGGCTGGTAAGCAGAGGTCCTCCTGTTTTATTCACTTCGGTTAGGATTCCATCAGCCCCTGCGGTTTTGCCATTTGCTTGATGGATTTAGCCACCTCATCCAGGGATGGAGGATAGCTGAGGTTGGTCATCTCTGAGTGCTGAGGAGCCTGCTGGGTAGTCAGGATATCCACATCAGTATTTCGGTTGAGCAGCGAATGGTAGTTCTCTTTCCAACGCTGACGGTTCCCTTCTTCGTCTTTAATGACACACACACATAATGGTTACCCTTCGTGTAACTAAGATGGCCGGCCCTAGGGCCAATTAAGCGTGAAATTGGTTAAGGTGTAGAAGCTGTCGCCAACTCAACAACCACACCTTAAGCTAACGAGTTGCAAGACTCAGTGTCAAGGAATAGTCCGAGAAGACCGGACAACTCGTCAACTGCACTGGCTAAACATTACCCCGGAACTGGATTCGCAAATTGATTAACATCCAGGTTCCCAATTACTGCTGGGTAGACATAGGCAAATGGCTTAAAGAAACTTGCCCATAGTTTCACCCTGCCTGGGGATCGAACCCGGGTCCACTTGCTTGCAAGGCGAGCATGCTGACCACACACACACACACACACACACACACGGAAACATTATGCGACGATATTGACCCAAAGCTCTATCTTAACTAGATATGTTCTGTCGTCCCCAGTTATGAGAAAAAACATAACATATGAGACCTTTAAGAATTCAAGTTAAGCAGTGCTTGAAATTGGTGGATGAAGGGCAACTGTTGGCCCAGTGGAGTTGATGTCCCGAAGAAAAGGAAAAAAAAATTATATATCGTATCTAGTCCCCAGGTTATAAAGTCCTTCAGATATTACGCCACCAGACAAAGCTCACCACCAATATAATAACATGGTGAAGGACTTAACAGCTCCAATCACCACATGCCAGTACTGTTGTTGGCTAAGAAATTGAGATTTTGTCGTTCTGTCATTAGACTTATACTGATATTACCCTCGATGTGTGTTACTGTTGGGAGCCACAAAACACTGCCCTCTATTGCGAGGTTATTGACTATAGAACTCATCATCATCAACATATATCAAACATTATGTTCGTCTCTATATGAGGTACCAATTCATTAAGCTAAATTAAGTGTACAAATTCAGATCAAGAAGAGAAGATATTTAAATTCTCTGTTTACCTGTGTGTTTATCAAGTCATTCCTACACTCTTACGGGTGACGTGATCCGGGGAAATTGGGCACAAATGAGCTCCTGTCCGAAATACTTGGAAAATTCTGTGATTACCACTAAATTATAACATTATAGTGGGTGAATGTGGACCATTTTACAGAGGAGTTTATTATGTTTCACTCACTCATCCTCCCAGGCTCCGCCTTTACTCTCAACTCGTTACAGACTCTAGTGCTCCATTACTTGGGTCATAACATTTATTTATTTTACTTCAGACTAAGATAACAAACTAAGGTTAGACTATAGACGGGTACCTGGTTTAAATTATTTTGCTTCAAATATTAAACTTATTTCAGAATTGAATTAGTAAGAGTGAGGATAAAGTCCACCCAGGTATGAATAGTTACTTTTGTTACTACATAACGTTACAGGTGAGAGAGTGGGCACGGTTGAGGGGAAAACATACAGTATATACGGGTATAAAGACGAGTACCAGGGTCAAAATATTTAAAGAAAAATATCAAAAGTTAAGGAAACCAGAGCGTCTTCAGGAGTAAAACAATACAGGAGACAAAGTCTGGACCCAACTCGAACAATTGTCGAGACGGAATATATTGTTGCAGGCACAATAAATTTGCCTGTAGCGTCCATCCCGCCCCGCCCCGCATCGCCCCGCCTCGCCCTGCCCCATAACAAAGTTTGACGAAATCTCACCAGAGCTTAAGCTGCAATCTCTGCAAGCTGCCCCTCCAGTCACCCTCGCCCCCATCTTTACAGCATCACCAAAGTAAGCCACTGACCCCACCACACACACAAACACACGCACACACACACACACACACACACACACACACACACACACACACACACACACACACACTACTACTACTAGTACTACTACTACTTTGCTGTCAATCGGAATCGAGTATGACGATCATCAAGCTATGATACAATGATATGAGTTATTAGGGATGTGGAGGGCTACATCAAGTGCGGGAGGGGCGGTGGCAGCGTATTTCCGGTGTTGGCGCTTGTCTGCCTCTGTTTGCAGTCAAGCTAACTCGAAAGTATTGACCCCTTGAGTGGTACTCCTGCAAGCGTTACGATATGGAGAAATCATCTCTCAGGTGAGGGGGATCGATTTGGGTTTTTTTCAGGTTTGTCTTAAGACTACCTTTCTTTCTTTTCAGGTCCCAGCCAGCGTTATGTTTACTATTCGTTAGGTGACTGTCAAGTAGCTGCTTTGGCAATCTACTGTCGTCCATGCGGGTAACATGGACAGTCCAGCATAGTTGTTCATGGATAATGGTAGCCTCGATGCTCCTACAGTTGGTGTCAGCAAGAATACTATCATTTGTTCTCTTGTCTTTCAAGCGAACTCGGAGGATGGACCGTAGACTACGTAGTAGGGTGTGTCAATTTAGGGGGTGAACTGGCTAAATTGAAAATCGAGTAATTTGGTAGCAATTTATTGTAGTCTTTAAGCATGCAAAACAATATTCTGGCATAAATTTTTTTTTATAATAAGTCCTACCTACATCAAATGGATTTTTAAATGTACATATTTGTGAATTTATAACATAACCAGCGTTTGCACACATGTTACTGTTTCAAGTTTCAAATTATTATATTTTATTATCCGTAGTCTATTTGAAAGTAACCAATGCCTTCATACTCTCTTTGCTTTGGTTTCTTGTCATCAGTAGTCTGCTTGCTATTTGTGCTTTGATGTAACCTTCTCGCCTCTCGTGGCTGTAAACATGGCCCGCTGCTTCTGTGACCATTTTCACACATCTCTCCACACTTTGAGTGTGGGAAGGCCACTTCGGCACCTGCATTGGAGTCTCTTTAAGGTTTCTCAATTCTTGGCTAGTTAGACTTGTTGTCAATGGTGGCTCTAAGACTTCCAAACTCAAGTCAACCAATTCTGACAATTTGGTGGCATTGACGTTTATTGGGGGAACTTTTCTTGAATGAAACGAACAGTCTCCCAACTGGTCGTCATCTATTAGCGTTCCTCTAATCTTTAGAATGACTTCTACAGCCTCGGTTCGGAGATTGGTACATTGACTGCAAAGCATTGCTTGCAAAACTGCTTCTGATCGAGCATACCAAGCGGACCTTCTTGCCACAGGTAACACGATGTCCCTCACTACCTTCCTCTGTGTTCTTACTAGCTGCAATTGAAACAAAAGGTGATTGGGCCCATCCACCCACATAGGATTAAGTTTCACACTAAACCACTGGGGAAGATAAACTCCAATAATAAATTCAACAATTAACCTCAAATTCTTCAGCACTTTGCCCTTCAATTCGTGTTTGGAAATCCAAATCCTGCAGAAACGAAGAGCTGTAGTTAACCAACGGCTGTGACTGACAGGTCCAATCTCCAAGAGAGCCAATGACTGAGGCACTTCTCCTGATCTTATTGCTTGGGCAATACGATAAGCATAGGATTGATCTGTGCTGAGATCTTTGATGACTCCTTCAGACAACGCCGGAAGGGGAGGGCCAACTTCGACCTTTGGAAAGGTTGTATTTATTTCTAGTTGTGTTGCTTCATCCAGCATGATGCCAAGGGGACCTGACCACTTGTTGTTGCTCTTTGTAGGACCATCAAGTTCCTGGATGAGATGACGAAGAGGTAGCTCGCCTGTATGTAAATCACATACAATCCAAACAAGTCTTCTTCCTAGTTTTTTCTCTAAATGCGTCATTACACCCCCCTGCCATCCGGTGTTCACTGCAGTTGAATCTCCACCAACAGCCTGCAGTGAACTGCCAAGTCCTCTCTCCTGAACCCAACATAAAATATGATCAGCAATGACCTCTGCATGTTTCTTCCCTTCTACTTCAGTTTCGGGAGCAAAGTGAAACAAAAACCGACCACCAGGCTCAGAACAGACAGAGTAGTGTTCTTCTTTGATGAGACCTGGAAACTTTCTGTTCACTCCCTCTACTTCTAGCAAAACTTTTGTGTCATCTATTCTTCCATCAAACAAAAGACAGGAGAGCCCTCCCTCGCTTAAATCTTTTTCATGCTGATCAGATATTTCCTTCATTATTTTTTCTTGTGCTCTTCTAATTTTATTATGATCTATCACCAAAGATACATCCTCTCGGCTGATGAGGCCTGCATCTATCCAAGCGGCAGTTGCAATTTCTGCAGCCTCACGAAGTCCAGCATGGTGGCGAATACTAGCTAAAGCAATGTTTGAAATATTTCTTGTGTTGTATTTCATTTTCTTTGGTAAAGGTTCAGATGGCTCTTTGGAACTATCATCTGATGTTGCTTCCTGTTCATCAGAAGAACTATCAAAGAAGTGATAAACATCTTGACACAGCTCTTCCTCTCTTTGGATGGCTTCTTCACTCTTCATTTTCTTCTTTTGTTCCCTCTCTCGGATTTGTTCTCTCTTCTTGGCATTAGCAATCTGCTTCTTTGTTTCTGAATAATCTATTGAACCCATTTGCATACTTCCTTGGCCTTCTGCCTTTGTCCTCTGTGCCTTTATAAATTCAAGCTCTAAAACAGGGATCTTCTTTTCACGAGGACAACCACAATCAATGTGGGAATTATTTTCTCTCTTACCTGAGTGAGAACAGTTGGATTCAGAACATAATTGTATGGAGCACTTGCAGGTCAAAATGTCAAACAGAGTATCAAGTGTGTGCAGAAATTCATTTTTCCTGGCCAAGTTTCCTTTACCAAGTGATGTTTCAACTGCTTTGTGCCATAATTTCGTTAGTTTTAGCTCAATAGTTCGACACTGATTAATCACAGGTGGTTTGAATAGTGCATTAGCTTTTGTCCATTGATGCAGAAGAGGGACTATCATGTCATTTATGAGTTCTTTATCTGTATAGTTCCTTCTGTCCTTTGCATTTTTTTCTCGAAGGAGTAACCCTAATCTTAGCATGTCTCTCACTGTTGGAAGTTCTGATACAGGAAGCTCCTTCCCTTTACCAACTAGCAGGCTCAAGTGGGTTGACAACTGACTTCTTGTCTTCAATTTTGACATCTTCACACTATCTGACAAATAGAAAAATATTTCAATGTTTCATAATTCAATTGTTGTTTCAAAAAATATCAATTTGTTTATCAAAAATGCTGTAACAGAAATAACATAATAATTTCTTAGAACATAATGTTTTATACAATGATATAAGTAACTGCGACAATCAATATGCCCTACTTACAATAATTAAAATGTAGAATTCGTCTGGTAGAGTAGGTGCAAGTGCAATGAGAGCAAACCACCGTCTATGATATCTAGAAGGAGAGTGAGCCGGGCGCCTTATCCTCACGCTTGGTACAAGTCAAAACAAGAATTAAACTGTCCCACACGGAGAGCCTGTTCATGTTCATGTTCTGACATGCATATTGTACACAAGCTATAGAACCATAAAATACTCCATAATCCATATGCTTACATGAGATTAGTTAATATCAAGTGAATAATTCTAATCAAGTCTCATTAATTTGTTGAAATATTGATATTTGAAACTTTAAGGTATAATTGATGTAGGTGAGGGTTATTTCAATTCATTTTTGTTTGCTAATCTCAAGTTTAGACATAAAGAGGCACAATATTTTGACTACCAAATTTGATTTTTAACATGTTGACAAAATTGACACACCCTACTACGTAGGTGAAAGTTTTCAAGTGCCTTGAAGTGCCTCCTGTATGTGACCCATGTCTCGCTGCCATATAGCAGGGTGGAGAGGTCCACTGCTCGATATAAGTGTAACTTTGTAGATAATTTCAGCTCCTTACAGCTGAAGACACGGTTTCGGAATCTGCCAAAGGCTTGAAATACACAACTGATCCAAAGCTGAATCTCTGCATCGATGTCTGTGGTGGTGGACAGGTGGGAGCCGAGATACCGAAAGTGGGTAACATTAGAGAGTGTAGTACGGTTAAGATGATTGGATGGTAGAGGTGTTTCTGAACCAGGGGCAAGTTGAAAGAGAATCTGAGTCTTACGTATATTCACCTCAAGGCCAAAGTGTGCATATGCATCTGCGTAGGTGTTCAGGATCTCCTGTATGTCGCATTTAGTGAGTGTGAGAAACAAGAGTGAAGTCGTCTATATACCGAAGTTCAGTAATGGAAGCTGCCGACACCTTTGTTCTTGCTTGGAGTTGTTTTATGTTGAAAAGACCTTCATACGGTACTCACTGTCCACCCGCAGGATAAATTGGCACTGGCACGAGTAAGGAGGGCAACCAAGAAAATGGAAAAGAGAGTTTGTGCCAGTACACACCTTTGTTTAACCCTCATTTGGATGAGGAAGAGCTCAGACTGGGTGCCATTGTACAGGACATTGCCGTTCATGCCAACACGGAGTTGCTTCACAATCGTGATGAATTTGGGGGGGGGGGGCAGCCGAAACGTCTGAGGGTCCACCAAAGGGCTTCCCAGTTGACCGAGTTGTAGGCTTTGGTTAAAGTCGATGAAAGCCATGTACAGGTCATGACGCTGTTCTCTACATTTTTCCTGTATTTGGCGGGCAGCAAAGATCGTGTTAGTGGTGCCACGTGATGGTCTAACTTCTAAAGCCACATTGAGATTCTGGGAGGAAGTTTTCTGCCTCAAGAAGAAGCCTGTTTAGAAGGGCTCGGTTAATAATTTTGCCAGCTACAGACAGCAGCAAAATCCCGCGGTAGTTGCCACAGTCTGACCGGTCTCCCTTGTTCTTATAAATATTGACGATGGAGGCTTCCTTAAGAACTTGGGGAATTTCCTTCATTTCCCATATATGCTCCAGGAGAGAGTGGAGATGGCTCGTAAGCAGAGGTCCTCCTGTTTTATACACCTTGGCTGGGATTCCATCAGGCCCTGAGGCTTTGTTATTTTTCATCTAGTTGACGGCAGTAGTTAAATGATCCAGGGATGGAGTATAGCTGAGGTGGGTCAGCTCTGGATGCTGAAGGACCTGCTGGGTAGTCAGGACATCCACATCAGTGTTTCGGTTGAGCAGTGAATGGTAGTGCTCTTTCCAGTGCTGAAGGAGGCCTCTATCGTCTTTAATTATGGAGTTACCGTCGGATGGGCGGAGGGGGGCTGTGCCACGAGTGATTGGCCCATAAAATGTTTGGAGGAATTGAAAAATTCGCCCTTCATGTGTTTCACATGCTATATTTTTAAACTGGTCATTCTTTAGTTTGCGAAGTTCCCGCTGGGCCACAGCTTTCTTCTTGCAGAAGGAATAAGCTTTGGTCCGATAAGGGGGGTTGTTCTGCTAGTCAATTAAAACAGTATGTTTACCATTTATGAGTATATTGACTGCCGGGTCATTTTCATGAAACCAGTCCTGGTGCATTCTTTCGATCTGGCCAAGGGTCTCTGCAGGTTTTTGTCATGACAGTGTTAAGAATATTCCATTCTGCACTGGGATTTGGGTTGCTCGTTGTCGGGTTGTTTATCAGCTGCTCTCTGAAAGCTTGTGCTACCGTTGAATCCTCCAGACGCTTAGTGTTAAAACCTCTTCTAGGGGCTTGCTGTCTTAGCCGTTTTTTGGCGACGTGAAGTGAGAGATTGGCTTTGATGAGCTGATGATCAGTGTCGCATTGGTGTGAGCCACGCATGGCACGGGTGATGGGAACATCTCGGAGGGGATCACTTTCTCTGACAATGATGTAGTCAATGAGATGCCAGTGTTTGGATTGTGGGTGTCGCCACGAACCCTTGAACTTGTCAGCTTGCCTAAACAAGGTATTCGTGATAGTAAGGTTGTTGCAGCACACTTGCCGAGAAGGAATAGGTCATTGGGATTACATTTGCCGAGTCCATTTCTCCTTATGATTCCCTGTCAAATGTCAGCATCTCTGCCAACTCTGGTATTGAAGTCACCAAGGAGCACTACTTTATCTTCTCTGGGAATAGAGGTTAGCACTCTGCCAAGGTCGGCGTAAGAGGCCTCCTTCATGTCATCCTCTGCATCCAGTGTTGAGGCATATTCACTGATGAAAAAGGCATGACGTGAGTGATTCAGTGGGACTCGGAGCGTCATGAGGCTCTCGTTGATCACAATAGGCATTTCAGTTAGCCTGTGTAGGATGCATTGGTGGATGGCAAAGAGAACTCCATAAAAACTGGCTTTCTCAGCAGCAGGCTTACCCTTCCAGAAGAAAATATAACCAGATCCCCGTTCTGTAAGTTGACCCTAGTCTGAGAGCCGGAACTCACTAATGTCTGCTATGTCGATGTAATACCTAGCCAGCTTTTTTGCCACAAGGGCAGTTCTTCTTTCAGGATGTGTATTTGTGCCAGTATCGAGAAGGGTCCTGACATTCCATGCAGCAACCATAAGAGGTTTTATATTTTGTTTTTGTTTGGATCTGTGATCTTTTTTGTTTCTGACAGCATAAGGACAATGACCTACTTGAAAAAAACAGATCACACAAAAGAAAAAATTGTTAAATTGAAAATGTTAAAATTCGAAAATATTAACACCTTCTGCTGTGCCCTCTTTGTTTACAAATCTATCAATCACTTGCTTGACAATAATTATTTCCAGTTCAGGAATAAACAGAGATGCAACTTAAGGCACCCAGAGCTACTAAGACTACCCCTCATGCACTCCTCTCAGTCCCAGACCTCCATAAAATATCACGGTGTGAAGGTGTGGAACAACTTACCCCCACCCAACCGAGCAAAAACTACACTCGGTTCCTTTAAATCATCTCTAAAAAATATCTATTGTTTAAGTTTTAATATTTCTTGTAATACCCACTACATTTACAGTAATTGCTTTTAATTTACCATCAAAACCGTTTTATCGGAAATTATCATGTAAATAGATAAGAAATTACCATTCCAATAAACATATTTGCCAACTAGACATAATCCTGACAGCTCTGTCCTCTTGTTCAACCTTAATACTGTACAACCCATGTTGTACTGCTCCCCCATTATACTTATGTTTTTCAATTCCTCTGTAATTTATGTATATGCTTATAATATACAAAAATAAGGAAATAAAAAATAAATAAATAAAATAAAATAAATAAATATTGAAGTGATAACCGTGGTAACTGGCTCAGCCATGTTAATATTGTTATTATTATTCACTCTGTATCTGTGTTTTTCTGGCTAAAAAACTGTTTCAATTCAATTCAAAAATTAAATTCATTGCCTTCATCCTCTGGTGTAGTCGTTGGGCCTGGGTTTTGAAGACTAGTCTAAGAGAAATTTGTGGATATAATTCAGTGAGAAGCTTCTTAAGTTTGTTTCTAAGGATGAAACTTAGTGGGTCTGTGTACGGGATGGCGAAATAGATAGAATATTTAGGAACGGTGTGTATTTGAGGCTGTGTGGGACCAAGAATCCTATTAAGAGTTTTGCCTATATGAGTATCTGTAAATCTCTTAGGGAAACCATTGTTAAAGAGTAATTCCTATATATATTTCAGTTCAATATCCAGGTGGAAATATCTTGAACATATATTAAGGGCTCTGTCGCTAAGAGTACGTACTAGATTTCGTTTATAATTAAGAGGAATGAAATACGAATGTTTTCTGTATAAAGCTTTCTCGAAGCTATTATGAAGACTGTGGCAGAATATTGTCCTTTTCTAATTTACAAGTAAATTTGATGTTTCCATGCTTCGAATTTAGATAATTTAGGAACACAGGGACGTGATCAAGTGATCTGAAAATTTAAAATGTGTTTCAATTGTATTGTACAGTATATTACCTGTAATTTTTAAAACTTGTTTTCTGTTTTCTAAGCCCAGATGATAGAAAATGATTTTCCTAAACGTTATTAATTAAAGAAGCCCAACTTAGTCAACTTAGGCAAAATAGCAGGCAGCAGTGATGGTGATGGGAGACACAAACAGCAGGCAGCAATGATGGTGACGGGAAACACAAACAGCAGGCAGCAGTAATGGTGACGGGAGACACAAACAGCAAGCAACAGTGATGGTGTTGAAGGACACAGCCGGTAGCAGTGATAGTGTTGAAGGATACAGCAGGCAAAGTAATGGTGACGGGAGGCTCAATCAGCAGGAAGCAGTGATGACAACGGGAGAAACAAACAGCTGGCAACATTGGTGGTAATGTAGGACACAGCAGGCAGTTGTGATGATGATGTAGGACACAGCAGGCAACAGTGATGGTAACGGGAGACACAAACAGCAGGCAACAAACGTGGCCCAGATTGATGTTGACAGAGTAAAGCTGAGGAGAATGGTGCTTACCACGATGACGTCATCAGCCTACGTAAACAAACCCGTACTGTTTTGATGCCTGTGAGTTAATGGCCGCCCCTCACCCTCCCAGGCCAATTCCCACCCACAATGTAGCGGGTAGACGTCAAGGTGAGTCAACAGCAGGTCTTACGCAACCTGGGCTGGTCCTCATCATTCTCACTATTATGTAAGGTAAATTTTCTCCTCGAAACAGATTCCAGAAGGCACTCCATCGGCTTACTAAAGGTGAAGTACAGTACATAGATGGTGGCGAAGTTACACTATGACTATAGTGCAACTTCAGAGCTCCGTTGTTTTTATAATTATGTGAAATAAAATATGAGGTACAAATTTCATGGATGGAAAAGGAAATGTTTAATTAAATGACAGGAATACATACTGCTTTCGCTTATGAAAATAAAAGTAGTGTGACGGTAAGATAGGGAAATAGTTTTGGGGATAGCAAAACATCAGTCTTAAGTAGCGTCTTTAGGTCTATGTGTGATTCTTATGTGTGGGACAAAAGCCCCATGGCACACACACACATATATATATATATATATATATATATATATATATATATATATATATATATATATATATATATATATATATATATATATATATATATATATATATATATATATATCATGTAAATCCACAATATATATATATAAAGATAATTACAATATATGGTTCTTAAATTTGTATTGAGAATAACTCCAACTACAGTGTAATGTATGGATTGAATACAGCCCCTTTTAATAAATGAATACTTGATTGGAGTAAAGAAACTTAAATGAAATGTACAAATATATTTACAAACGTTTCCAACTAATAACAATGAAATAAAGCTGATACATGGACATACTAAGTTACTTTAAGGTTGCCACCATCACTGACAACCAAATCATTACACGATTCTAGAACATAAATACATAAAACACCAAAAACAGCCAGCCAGCCTCAACAATGAATACCGTGAGTACATCACCAGATCGAAGACAGAAGTCAACTGACAATGCAATCCAGTGGTGAAGGTCTGATGACTACCCAAGCTTGTGAGCTACTGACCCGGCTCTGAAGCCGTCGGCTTCTATGGGTTGCTTTGAGCAGAATGACCCAAACATCGTACTTAACATGTCATTGTTAATGATATTACAGTATTACAGAATTTAATATCAAAAATTATTCATAAAAAAACAATATTTTTCTAGTCTTAAAAAATATATAATCATACAATATATGTCATGAATACATACACAGTTACAGTACGTCCGGCAGGGACGTATAGCACATGAAGGATTGGTTGTTAAGGGTACTTCTATCATGAGATATGTTGCACATAACATCTCCTCCCTTAAGAGATTTATTAGAATACTAAATAAATGTAAGGAAAGAACTTGTTCACACTCTTGACAACAAATCTTCAATTACATTATCTTTTCCCTTTATATGTTTTATGACTTAGTTATACTGCTGTAAGGCAAGAGACCACTTCATTAATCTTTGATTCATATTCTGCATTTTATTTATAAACTTTTAGGGGTTATGATCTGTATGAACAATAATAGGATAAACTAAACTACCGAGATACACAATGAACTTATCTAGTCCATACAGCAATGCAGTATATTTTTTTTATATTGTAGCATAGTTCTTCTGATGTTTCTTGAACTTGGTTGAAGCATAACATATCGGATGTAGAATCTCGTCTGGTCCCTGTTGGAGTAATACAGCTCCAGCCCCTAAGTCACTTGCATCTACTTGAAGGATGTTTGGTTGGCTGAAGTCTGGTGCTCGGAAAACTGGTGCATTGTTGAGCAGAATGAGTATTTTGTTGAAGGCTTCTTGACAAGCAAGTGTCCAACTGATTTTTTTCTTTGGGCTCACAAGGTCAGTTAGTGGAGCTGCAAATGAGGGAAGTTTGGGCAGAACCGTCTGTTGTATTCAGCCATTCCCAGAAACCACATGACCTCCTTTCGGGTCTCAGGAATCGGTAGGTTGTTGATGGCTTCTACCTTCTCTGCAAATGGACTGACCTCACCAAACCCGACGATGCGCCCTAGGTAGACTAGTTTAGCATGGCCGAATTCACTTTTGAGTAGGTTGATCGTGAGACAATCATCAGCAAGACTGACGAAGAGAAGGTATAGTCGTGACAAGATTTCCTCCCAGGTGCTGCTGTATACAATGAGGTCATCAAGGTAAGACTGCACTCCGTCTAGACCACATGAAATCTGGTGGATGAGTCGCTGGAAGGCACTTGGAGCGTTTTTTAGTCTAAAGGCCATGACATTGTATTGATAAACGCCGTCAGGAGTGACGAACGCCGAGATGCTCTTTGCTTGCTCAGTTAACCGACCTGATAATAGACTTTTAGAAGGTCGATTTTTGACAAGAACCCCGCTTTTCCCAGATTGTCTATTATATCGTCAATTCTTGGTAATGGGTATGAATCTGTTCTTGTGAAGCTGTTCACTCTGCGGTAGTCCGTGCCCATTGTTGAACTCCCATCAGGTTTCGGCACAAATAGGCAAGGGGAGGCCCACTCATTGCTACTCTTTTCAATGAAATTGTGGGTGAGAAGGAATTAAACTTCTTGTTCAAGTAGTTCTCGCTTAGATGGATTCATGCAATAGGTTGCCTACTTGATTGGTTTGGCGCTCTCCACCAGTTCAACCTCATGCTGCACCAGTCGGCACTGCTGTGGAATGTACCCAAATAGCTGTGGGAAGTCCTGGAGAAGGCACCTCACATCTTTAGCTTGATCTGATGGTAGACGCCGTAGTTTCTTAAAGGGATTAGCCAGCATGTCAGAATTTTGCAACTTCATTCCATTATATATTTGAATCTCTTGAAACTCTGCATCTTCTTCACTGTAGTCAGGTGAACTCAACACAACACTGACCAGTGGTCAGTGTTGTGGTCAGTGACCATTGTACTTTCATCTCTGCGGTAATACCTCTTAAGCAGATTAATGTGAACGAGTCTCTCTGGTCTTCTACGTTCAGGTGTTTTTATGATGTAATTAACATCATTAACTCTAATTTTAACCACATAAGGGTCATAAAATTTAGACTGTAATGGACTCTTATAAACAAGAAGAAATGTTAGAACTCTATCACCTGGCTCGAACTCTCTAAACTCTGAATTTCTGTCAAATTTGTTCTTCATATTACTCTGAGCTTTCTCTAAGTTAGACCTAGCCAATTCTAATGTTTTCTTAATTCTGTCTTTAAACTGCGTAACATAGGTTAACAAGGATTTCTGAGGTTCATCATCTAACTATGAATCTTTCAATACCTTCAAAGGTTCTCTAACTTCATGGCCGAACACTAATTCATATGGAGAATACCCAAGGGACTCTTGCTTACTGCTCCTAATAGCATATAACACAAAGTAAACACCTTCATCCCAGTCAACACTGTTTTCATTACAGTACTTCGTTAACATGTTTTTGAGATTTTGATGGAACCTTTCTAAAGTACCTTGGGACTCCGGATCATAAGCGGGGGCCAGGTACTGGTGCACTCCCAACTATCCCATCACTTGTGTGAACTCATTATAAGTGAAAAGCGAACCCTGATCTGAGTGAACTTGACCTGGTATTCCGTACTAAGTAAAGAATTTAGTCAATGATTTAATGATTAACTTGGACGTGATGCGTCTTAATGGAATCACTTTAAGGTAACGAGTGGTTGTACACATGGTCGTCAACAAGTACTGATTTCCACTGCTGGTTTTTGGTCAGGGTCCCACGGTATCAATTATCACCTTGTGAAATGGTTCTTGAGACACAGGAATTGGTATTAGGGGAGCTGGTTTAATGAATTAATTATGTTTTTTCTGTGGCAAGTTTTACAATACTGAGCAACATCACTCTTAAGCTTTGGCCAATAGTAGTGTCGTAAGATTTTATGGTAAGTTTTATTGACTCTTAAGTGTCCACCAATATAATCATGTGCAAGTGAGAGAATATCTGGTCTGAGTTTAGTGGGTATTACAATTTCATGAATTTCATTCCAAGTCTCATTAGCAGGGACATGACATGGTCGATATTTTATCATAAAAATTCCAGACTTGAAATAATAACAATGAGGATGGTTAGTAATCTCACCAAGTTCTACAGCTTTATCTATGTATGGCAACAAACTTGCATCACTTATTTGAGCTTCTTTTAACACTTCTGCAGTGATGAGAATATTACTTAATTCTTCTGAAATGTCAGGATTTACTTCTTGACCACCATAAAGATTATTAAGACCTAAGTCATTTGAGTAATCATTTAAATCAGAGATAGCGTCTGCATTAGCATCATTTGAATCAGAAATAGGATTAGAAACAGCAAGGTCAGACGCAGCATCATGAGCACTCATACACCTTGTCACTGTGCATGCTGGGAACAAGTTAGGATATTGTTTCTCTAACTGCTCAGTAGTATTATCCAGAGAAGGTGTAGGACTGACAATAGGATCAGGTACTATGTCTCCTGCAATGTCATTCCCTAAGAGAAATGTAACACCCTCTACTGGCAAAGTCTCCTGAACTCCAACAGTAACATAATCAGAAAATAAATCTGTTTTGAGGTAAAGTTTAACCAGAGGAACAGTTGTAGTAGGAAGCTACCAAACAGGGAGGTACTACCGCCTGGGAAGACATGGGATGCATAATGTATTGTCTAATGGTAGACCCTGCACGAAAATTGTGACCAAGTCCCAAGTTGCTGATCTGACTTTCTGCCTCATTTACACACAATTGCTGGGTCTCAATTGTTTCTCTTTCCATTGACAACACAACCTACATATATTGTTTCTCACTCTTGATCTTTTTTCATTTTTGTATTTCTTTATTATTATTAATATTGTTATTGCAGCGTTGTTATTATCGTTATCATTATTTTATTTAAATTTGTATTTTTCATAAATTTTACTCTGAATTATTATTATTACATTTTCGCCTCCCAGGCCCCAATGTGGGCCAGTGACCTGTGCCCGAGTGGGCTAATCCCCGTAAAAAAAACAAAATAAAACACCCTGAAGGAGGACACTGTGTCCAGTAAAATAATCCTCTAAGGCTGGAACAGCACTTTTAACAATGAGGCCGTGTGAAGCACCTGTGTCTCTTAATACATTCATTGAGTTGAATTGAATTGAAACGGTTGATTTAGCCAGGAAAACACAGATACAGAGTGGATAATAATAACAATATTAAGATGGCTGAGTCAGTGAGAACCTGAGCTTCCTTTTAGGCACCTGATCTATACTATACATTTATCTCAAGGAAGTATTGTGTAACATTTAGTATCATCTGGAATAGTACAATAGCATGGTGGTAATAAGAACATCTCATACTGTTACCACGGTTATCACTTCAATATTTATTAATTTTAGTTTTTATTATTATTTTTTTATATACTTAAATTACAGTGGAATTGAAAAACAAGTATAATGGAGGAGCAGTACAACATGGGTTGTACAGTAATAAGGTTGAACAAGAGGACAGAGCTGGCATGATTATGTCTAGTTGGCAATTATGTTTATTGCAATGGTAATTACTTCTATTTACATGATAATTTCCGATAAAACGGTTTTGGTAGTACAGTACAATAAAAGAAGGTACTGTTAATATAGTAGGTGTTACAAGAAATATTAATACCTATACAATGTATATTTTTTAAGAGATGATTTCAAGGAAGGGAACGTAGTCTTTGCTCGGATGGGTGGGGCTAAGTTAAGATGTTCCACACTGTAAAGGCCTGGGACTTACGGATAGAAATCCCTAACCAGCCTAATCAGGATCTTATGAAAGGAAAGTCAAGGACCATGGTTTTCCGAGGAATAACAAACAACCGTTTGAGATTGACTTCTCTTTACTATAAAAATATAACACGAAACTCTGACACCACTCAACAAACATCAAATAACAATTACGGGAGTCAAACAATTAAAGGAGTCAAACATTTAATGCAGTCAACAGTAATGGAATCAAACAATTAAGGGAATCAAACAGTTAAGGGAATCAAACAATTAAGGGAATCAAACAATTAAGGGAATCAAACAATTAATGGGAGTCAGCAATTAATGGAATCAAACAAACAAGAGAATCAAACAAAGAACAGATATTTCCTAGGGCAGCGGCCCTGGGGATGGTCCAGTCAGCTCCTCACTCGAACGACGGTGGTCGAAGTCTTGCTACATAGAACACCAGGGCACAGACGGTGGAGAGGAGCTGGCAGACACGGTAGTGGTTGGGGTAGGTGTCCAGAGATTGACAATCGATATGAGAAGGTCTTGGGAAACACCCTACGAGTCCAGAGCCTTTGATGAGAACACAGCCAGAATTTGGATGAGCAGCGGGGAGGTGTGTCTGGTTTGCTATCTGGGTAATGTCTGCTAGTGTCACGAGTCAGCAGCGACCTTCTCACCTCCATCTAACCCCCAAGTGGGGGTTGAGAGCCAGCAAACGAGTGACTGAGCGGCGGCAACGATCTTCCTGCTCGTTACCGCCCATACACACACTTTCACACCTTGATATTTTATGGAGGTCTGGGACTGAGAGGAGCGCATAGGGGGTGGTCTTAGTAGCTCTGGGTGCCTTAAGATGTATCTCTGATTATTCCGGAACTGGAAATAATTATTGTCGAGCAAGAGATTGATAGATTTGTAAACAAAGATGGCACAGTAGTTGGTGTTAATATCTTCAAATTTTAACATTTTCAATACAGTAAATTTTTCGTTTGTGTGATCTGTTTTTTTTTCAAGTAGGTCATTGTCAGTAGAACTCTTTTATGTAGTAACCAGAGATTGTGTTTTTGAAGAGCCAGAGGCCACCCATAGTGTTTGACAGTGTATCAGGTGTTGGTAAACAAGATCATGATAGATTTCTTTCATTGCTGTGAGAGTGAGTGACTGTAGAGTGTGATACATGATACCTCACCGTTTATTGACTTTACTGTGAATGGCTTGTATGTGGTTTCTCCAGTTAAGTTTCTCATCAACAATAACTCCGAGGAATTTAGTATTTTGTTCCCGTTTGAGGACTGTATTACCAAGGTACAGGGGGGTTCAAGTCTGGGGGGTAAGTTTTTCCTTCTGTGAAAGATAGTGTAGTGGGTTTTCTCAAGTTTTAAGATCAGTTTATTACATATTACCCAGGTCCCAACTTTAGTCAATTCAGTGTTCACAGTTCTCATCAAGGAATGGAGGTCTGAGTTGCTGGCATAGAGATTACTATCGTCTGCATATAAGTTGTATTTTATGAGTGTGCTGGCGTGGACTATGTCGTTTATGTACAACAAAAACATTACTGGACCGAGAATGGAACCTTGGGGGATGCCATACAAGATTGGCGAGGAGTCTGATTGGTGATTATTATAGCAGACATACTTAATCCTGTTGGACAGATTTGAGGTAAACCAATTGTGGGACAGGCCCCTAACGCCGTAATGTTCAAGCTTTGAAAGGAGGATGGTATGGTCGACAGTATCGAAAGCTTTAGAGAGGTCCAAGAATATATCGACTGTGAACTGACTGTCATCAAAGGAATTTAAGATGTCATTAGTAAAGGATAGCAGAGCATTCTCAGTCGACCTTTTAGCTCTAAATCCAAACTGGGAGTCTGTAAAGATGTTATTGGCATTGCAGAAGGAATTTAGTCTACTACATACTAGCTTTTCCAGTATCTTACTCAAGGCTGGGAGGACTGATATGGGGCGGTAATTCTTGAAGAGTTAGGAATTTTCAGTTTATCCGGAAAGACATTACTAGTAAAGGAGGAGTTCCAAATGTGTAGGAGAACAGGTAGTAATAAGTGGGCTAATTTCTTAATAATGCTCGTTGGTATTTTGTCTTTGCCTGCTGCTGCATCTTTGCACATTTTTATGATGGCCAGTAATTCATCTGCTGTGACAGGGGATAAGAACAGCTCATTTTGCTATCTGTTTTGCAGGTACGCTCTAAATTCTTCATGGTGATCAGGGATACTCTCTGCAAGATTTTTTCCAACATTAATAAAATATTCATTAAAGTGATCGGCAATGAGGGATGGTTCCGTTAAATTTGAATCATTTATCATAAAAGTTGAGTGGGGGCTAAAGGCTGAGTGTTCCTGTTCTGAATAGAATTATCATTTACTGAAACTGAACCTTGAAATAAAATGGCTTAAACTTATCAGAAGTAGTCTGAACACAAAGTTCAAGATCACTAGAATTACTGCTAGAACTTGAACTGAGAAATGGAGCTTTATCCTTATCTCTGAATGTTTCTTTTCTCTTTAAGATGCGGCACTCCTTGATGGTGTGACCGCACCTTTTGCAGTAAGTGCAAAATTTAATTGGATCCATTGGTTTACCTGGTTCATTTGCCCTACCAGGTGGCTCATTGAATGACTCTGGGACAGAACATAAGAACATAAGAAAATAAGGAGTCTGCAATAGGCCGGTTGGCCTGTGTATGGCAGCTCCTGTCTAGAGTTACTACCACTCTCTATCATCCATGAATCTATCTAGCCTCCTTTTGAAACTTTCCAGAGTTCCCGCACTTACTACAAAGTTGCTAAGCTTGTTCCACGCGTCCACCACCCTATTTGTGAACCAGTTTCTTCCTATCTCCCTCCTAAACCTAAACTTATCCAACTTGAATCCGTTGCTCCGAGTCCTATCCTGCTCGGATATTATAAGAACTTTATCTATATCCCCTTTATTGATTTCTTTCACCCAATTAAATACTTCTATCATATCTCCCCGCACTCTTCGTCTTTCTAGGGAATGCAAGTTAAGTTTCTTTAACCTATCCTGATATGGAAGGTTTCTAAGTCCCGGAATCATTTTTGTCATTCTTCGCTGCACCGACTCAAGTGAATTTATGGGCACCAGAACTGAACCGCATAATCGAGGTACGGCCTGACTAGCGCAAGATATAGTTGCAATAAGACCTCTGCACTCTTGTTACTTACACTTCTAGATATAAAACCCAATACTCTGTTTGCCTTATTTCGAACATTAACGCACTGTTTTCTAGGCCGTAGGTCCGGGCTTACAAGTACCCCTAGGTCTCTTTCACAAGTCGACTTCTCTAGGTTGATGTTGTTAAGGCTGTATACATTATAAGTATTTGTTCTTCCAATATTAAGTACGCTGCACTTGCTGATGTTGAATTTCATTTGCCATTTTTCAGACCACCCCTGCAGTTTATTTAGATCCTCCTGTAATGCATTTGCATCCTGCCCTGAATTAATTTGCCGCCCTATTTTGGAGTGGCCGTAGCAACAATTCTTTTTGCTTGCTTTATAGCCGAGCACAACTTGCCATTTACCACTGCAGATCATGTAGTAGACCTCATGAAGACGATGTTTCCTGATTCTGCAATTGCTCAGGGGATGAACATGAAAGGAACAAAATGCACAGAGGTTATGAGGAAGTTAGGACGGTGTGTCACCGAGGATTTAGTAGAGAAACTTAGAGAAAGTAAATTTTCCATTATTGTTGACGAAACAACAGACATTAGTACGATGAAAGCATGCTCTGTTCCTGTAAGATTTTGGGATTCAACCACAAACAGCATGTATTTGGTGATGAATCATCTAAAGGGTCAACAGGGGAAAATTTGTATAATTTAATTATGAAAACATTAGAAACACACCGAATTCCACATGAGAACCTGTTTGGCTTTGCTGTTGACGGCGCTAGTAACATTATGGGAGAACACAATTCTGTAAGCAGCAGACTACGTATCACTATTCCTGGTATTGAAATGTATTTGTCATTCTATTCACTTATGCGCTTCGGAGGCTGTAAAGACGCTACCACGGCGTTGTGAAGACATGATCAGACTTATATATACCTATTTTTCCCATAGTGCTAAACGACAACATGAATTTAAGGAATTTCAGTCATTCTGTACTGTCAAACCACACAAAGTTCTGCATGTTAATCAGACCCGCTGGTTATCATTCCACCAGGCAGTTGAAAGAATATTAGAGCAATGGCAGCCCCTAAAAATGTTTTTTACTTTAAAAGAATCAGAGGAAAGATTGGTGGTCGTACAACAAATAGCAGAGAGTCTTAGGGACCCTTCACTTTTATTGTACTATAATTTTCTTAATTTCCTATTGCCCAAATGTAACAAGTTAAATCTTCTGTTTCAGAGAGAGTCACCAATTATACATTTGTTACACGATAGTATATGTCGGCTTTACAGGAATCTTTTGGGATATTTTTGTCTTCATGAAGTTTTTCAAACGGGTAATCTTGATGTAGTTGATCCCAGAAATGAGGAAAATCACCTCCCAATAGGCCAAATATACTTGGGAGCAACAATACATGGCCTACTGCAACGTGAACAATATAGAGAACTCCCTAATATGGTCAAGGATGTACAATTCAGATGTCGTATCTTCATGATAAACCTTTGTGTGCAATTACGTCAAAGATTTGAGTTTGGCAGTAAGTTTTTATGGATGTGTTCATTTCTGTCATCAAATAGGGTATTTGATAATAAATCCAGGAAGGAGATGCCATCCTTATACGACTTTGTGAAGGCGGTGCCCCGCATATACAGTGGCAGTATACAAGTTTTAGATGATCAATGGCAAGACTTAGATGTAATTGCTATACCACCCGAGATTAAGGACAGCAGTGACATAGTGGACGTTTATACAAAACTAGGGGAACTTAAGGACGGTGTAGGCGTTTCCCAATTTAAGAACCTTTGTACATTTGCTTTGCAGGTATTGTCTCTTCCAACATCCAATGCAGATGCAGAGAGACTATTTTCTAAATTGAATTTAATGAAAAAGAAATCCAGAAACGCTCTGCAAACTACCTCTATTAATTCATTAATAGCCTTGGCTGAGGCTGTGAAATTCCAGGGTGGATGTATAAGTTTTACACCAAATCAGAGGACTCTAACTTCTATTTGATATTTTTGGTTCAATTAGTGTTGAATGTTCCCAAGTTATGTTATAATATTATATGATTGTAGGGTTTTTGTATGTGCATATTTATATTTTGCCAAGACATTACAATAGTTATACCTAAAATTCATGCAGTTTAATGTCCATTAATACCCAACGAAAACGTGAGGAAAAATGACGTCATAGAGTTGAGGAATAAACGGCAGCGCTGTCCCTGCGCCCTACGGTGTTCCTCATCTCCCGGGGTGTGGACGACGAATTGTATCTAGGACTACTGCTGGTGGTTTTGGGATGGTTTGATGGTAGTGGACTATGGCGTTAATCCCTGGTTCCTTGTGATTGGCCATCACATCCTAGTCTTACTACCTGAGATGCCATTTATACCAAGTTTTTGTATTGTTGTATATAGTAGGTGTATTTAATGTTTAAAGTAAAATTAATTGGGTATTATTCTGGTATGTTTTGGTATATGCATATATTCTTTTTTTTTTTTACGGGGAATAGCCCACCCGGGCAAAGGTCATCGACCCACAACGGGGCGTCGGGGACGAAAAAATAAGAGTAAAAATAAGTTGAAAAATAAAAATAAATAAAGATAATATATTAATCTACACCACGAAGATGCTGGAACACCCGCTTTTTAAAGTGAGGACGATCGTATGAGTATGGAAACAGGAGAAGGCAGAGAATTCTACAGTTTGGCTGTGTGAGGAAAGAAGGATGTACTATAACGAGTTATTCTAGTGTGACCGACATTCACAGAGAAACGGTGGGCACCGCAGGCAAGACGAGTGTTACGAGCCCACGGCCTTGCCGGCGGTACACAGAATGCCAAATCCACCTAACATTGCCCGTTAAAGTACCTGTAAAATAGAGAGAGTGAAGCAACATTGCGGCGAAGAGAAAGGGAAGACAGATTATCAACAAAAGGAGGAGAGTCAATAAGACGAAATGCCTTTGACTCCACCCTAACTAACAGTTGGACAGAAGAAGAGCCACCCCAGATATGAGAGCGGTACTCCAAGTTAGGTCGAATAAACCCCTTATAAACTTGAAGCAACTGCTCAGGAGTGAAGTAGCTACGGCATCTGTACAGCATTCTCAGCTTTCGGGAGGCAGCTTAAGCAATGTTGTCACTTTTTTTTTGATAATTGCATATAATATTTTGTGCTTTACATGTTGAATTTTATTTACCAAATTAACTAACCTAACCACTACTTAATATAAATGTTATTAAATTGCTTAGTTTACATAATAATCTTCTTATCCCTTTCATAACTTAAATTTGCCTGTCACCAACAGTGATTCTTGAGTGTGTTCCTTACTTTTTTTTTTTAAGGGGGATTAGCCCACCCGGGCACAGGTCACTGACCCACATCGGGGCCTGGGGGGCGAAAATGTAATAATAATAATAAATAATAGTCATAATAATTCATAATAAATAAAATTTATGGAAAAAATAATAATAATAAAATAATAATGATAATAATAATAACTCTGTAATAGTTATAATAATAATAATAATAATAATAATAATAATAATAATAAAGAACCATAAATAAAAAAATGAAAAAAGATCAAAAGTGAGAAACAATATACAAGTACACATATGTATGTTGTGTTGTCAATGGTAAGAGAAACAATTGAGACCCTGCAGTTGTGTGCAAATGAGGCAGAAAGTCAGATCAGCAACCTGGAACTTGGTCACAATTTTTGTGATGCCATATGGCAGCAGGGTCTACCATTAGACAACACATTATGCTTCCAATATCTTCCCAGGCGGTAGTACCTCCCTGTTTGGTAGCTGCCTACTACCTACTACCTACTTGCTGCATCCACGTATTTCAACTACTTGATTATTCTTTCTGTATTTTTAATTGTCAACTTTGCCTATCCTCAATGTTATGGGTAGCAAGGAGGGACATCATTTATTTATTAAATTTTTTTTTAATGCGAAATTTTCTGTAGAGACCTTGGTAGGGGAGAGGGTATTGCCTGCAGATGGAAGATGAAGGGCGATGTAAACGGTGAAGATCTCCGGTGTGCTGCTTTGTGAAGCACCAGTTCAACCTCATGGCTCCAACCTTCAGCTATAATAAGAAACATATGTGACCAACTAACACCAGAAATATTGTACATAATTAAGCAGTACCAAGCATCAACATATGCAGTTGTTTCAGGTAAAACGCAGTATTGCAAGTTATATAAACACCTGAGTGGCCATTTGTAAGTCAGATCACGACAGGACGGGCAAAGGCTTCACGGATTTAAGGCTTGAGTTGGATTTTATGCTTTCATATCAGGGAAAAAGTCTATTGATGGGAATAAGAAAACAGGGACAGGAGTTCTCACTCTTAGTACAGCCGTGAATGTATTGTTAAAATATGTTTATATGCCAACACAAAAAACGGCTCGTGTACCTGAGTATTTCAACCATAACCCATGCGAATGGCACATTCGAGACCTGTTTTATTAAGTAGGAGGCAATAGGGAGTTTTACCGCTGGGCAGCGGTAATCATAGGAGTGATAAGAGTGGTGAAAGTAATTGTGGGGAGTAATAAGAGTAATGAGAAAAGTGTTGCTGTGTACTGCACGAGGAGACGATGGTAAGTCACCTCGTGTCATAATGAGGTGTGTATATGCTGAATTGGCTTGACCCAGGCAGACCAGGCCAAGGCCACCTAGAAGAGAAGGCCTGAGGGAGGATTTGATGACGTCACTGGAAGAGACAAAAACCGCAATAGCTTTCACTCTTTACTTACCTTCTACCTTTCTTCATAAAACCTTTATTACCTTCCTTTTATCACAATCTGAAGGATATTTACATCACTATTAAAGGTTCGGATATTTATTTCAATAATATAATCAGGCATATGCATGTCCCATTCATCATCAATACAATCAATAAACTATTATATCCTGTAGAAATTACAGTGTAATAACTTATAATAACTTATTATCTGCACAAATCATGTAAATATCAAATCAATATTAGACTTATTATATTCAATCATTATGACAAAATATTACTGTAAGAGTTAAAACTTCCTTTTGGATTACTTCAGTGAAGAAAGTTTCCTCTTTTTACAGCGACTGTGTACTGCAATGTCATTATTATAAGACTTTGTGAAATTATTCAATCATTTGCCATTGACCAAATACACAGCAAAAGGATTCTCTTTACTGAAGTATTACATGGACAAGATTCAGTTATGTCAAATACATTCTCCTGATAGTCTAAGTACTTTACTAGAACATTTCTTTGGTTACTACACTGCACAAAATTTTCCTTAAAATCACATACTAAAGCTTGAAATATTTTGTAAGTGCTCATACATACAGATAGAGTGAAATCTGAAGGACTTCTGAAGCCTCCTCTGTCAAGAACTTTGAAGTATTGACAATTTTCAGGAATATCAGCCTCAAGTTTCTTGTCAAATGATAACCGAGATACACACACAGGGCATTTGAGCTTCTTCTGAACTGTATAAGCTATGTAGCCCGCGATGTACATCAGAACACTGACATCTTCCTTTGACAAAGTCTGCTTTTATACAGATTTCCCAACATTCTTGAATTCCCCAAAGAGTCACAGGAAGTATATCGGGGCTGAAGATCATCTATGGATTAATTAATTTCGGTGATTGCTAATGGAGCAGACTTTGAAGAAGCCCTGGAGAGAACATTCTTAATCTTTAACTTCTTTTCAAATTCCAACACTTGCACTACAGATACAATATAGTATGCACCACTCATCTTTCTTTACTGGCCAAATCTAGCTTCCAGTTTATCTGTGTGGAGCTTCTCGAGTAATACATAATGGAAATTATGATGCTTTAGTAGATGGTCACATAACTTGATCATAGTATATGTAGTGTGTTTCAAGGCAAAAGAGGTGAAAGCTCATCTACCCTAACCTTCCCCCCATGTTGAGGGAATTCCACCTCTTTCCAAGCTGTAAGCCATGAATTTTGCCTTACTGGGTTGCATTCATCTTGACGGAGAACCATGCCTTTCTTTAGTGTTTTGACATTTACAATATTCCACCAGATATTACTTTTTCATGGTCAATTACACCTGGCACATTAGTTTTGTTCAACGTTTTTAGTGCAGCAACATTTTTATCATCAAACAATTTAACAGCATATTGCACATTCTGTCTCTCCAAATTGGTAGGAAACAGTACTTTCTCTGACAATCCTGGAGCTAACTCATAACTGTATCTGACTTTTTTCTGAGTAACCAAAGAAAGTTGCTCAACACAGAACCACATTACTTTAGCATTTGGAAATGTGGTGTCTGCAGCAAATTCATTGTCAACTATTTTTTTATCACTTTAATGCAGTGGGTGAGCTTATTCACATCACTAATATTGGACTCTTGGTAAGCACCCAAGTGACTCAACAAAGAATCAAGCTTAGACCACAGATCAAATTTGTTTTCAGGTCCTAAGAGCCAGTTTAATTTTTTCAGATCTAAAGCCGAACGTTCTTGCTAGGATAAAACTGTTAAATCAGCCATCACTTTAAACGACACAATTTCCTTTGGTAGGGCATCACAAAATACTTTAAAAAAAGACACACAATCATCATTTGATATTGTCATCCACACATTCATTAGCCGACTGCTGAATCCTTCCCAGAATTCTGCAAAACTGTCTATTTTATCTTTTTCAATCCAGTTATTAATCACTAATTCATCCCGTACAAGAAATGGCCTTCTCTTTCTTGTGGAGTTGTACGTGTTGGGAAGCGGAACACAGACGTATCGTACCCATAGTAATTTGATTTACAGCCAGGTACACAGTAATTCCGTGGCATCTACAATAAATATA
Organism: Homarus americanus; assembly: GCF_018991925.1. Classification (NCBI taxonomy): domain Eukaryota; kingdom Metazoa; phylum Arthropoda; class Malacostraca; order Decapoda; family Nephropidae; genus Homarus; species Homarus americanus. The sequence continues at coordinate 13,111,235 of NW_024743709.1, forward strand.
CAGTGCTGTGACATGGTGGTAGGGAATACAATGGCATCGTCATCATTATCAAAACCCCATTTCCCTATTTCCAAACCCTTCCATCTTCTCCAAGGACTTCTACGCCTCCTTCATCCATCGTATTCATTCACATACACCTTTTTCACCACCCTTGTTTCATCCATTTTCTCCATGTGGCCCAGAAAAATATTCCTCATCCCTGAAAATTTTCGGGTAACGGAAAAAGTTTCTCGAAAGTTCCAGAAATTGCCTATTACATCATCTCTCGAACCCGGAAAATTATCCCCATCCCTGAAATTTTCCGAGTACTGGAAAAATGTTCTCAGAATTAACGGCAAATGCGCCTGATTTCCATCTCTCAAACCCTGGAAAAACTCACCCATCCCTCGAATTTTCTGAAATTTTATGGATATCAGGAAAATTTTTTCGAAATTTTCTGGAAAATGTGTTCCTCGGAAAATCGTTCCCAAAGCCAGAATTTTCCAGCAGCTTTGGGAACGATTTTTCCGAGAAAACTTATAATTCCGGCTATTGGAGAGTTCCAGGTTTGAGGGATTCCGGCTAACGGAGATATTACTGTATATTGTTGAAGGAATTATATTGACTAAATATAGCAAAGTAGTCTACTTTCTGATTTATGATTATACATCCAATTAACACTGAATTAGCTATAAATAAAACATCAATGTATTCTATAAATAATTCATATTCACATTCGTATCGCCATTATAACTACCAAAACTGTTAATGCCTTGTACAGTCAATCAAGTTTCTTCTGCTACATTGAATCATTTTCGTTATGTATAAATTTATTTAGTAATTTAATGTTTATAACATTATTTTCATAATTTGATTTTGCAATTGAGGCAAAATACATAAATCAAACTCTGGTCTCATTTACACAATCAAATAGACTGCATGTAAGGGCAACATCTTTCCTGACTGTACATACCTACCTACATGAGCTTTGGGGAAAATGATGTGACAACATGTTCATTAGACAGAAAAAATAATATACTATTAATAACATCGGTACTAACATTTTACATGAAAATTTTAAGTCAATTATCAACTTAATGGAACCCATTTAAGGGTGATTATAGTGCATTTACTGCAGGAACTTATATTAAGTAGAATTTGTATTGGGGAGCCATTTAAATTGACATAGGCTACCATAGGGTGCTAAATTAAAATACTACTACTCCATCTCTGAACACAACAAAACATAATGATTTTCATCTGTGAATGTAGTATATAAGTTGCAATTAGGATACAATAATTATATTATAATAATTGATTATTATTCCTTAAAATTTTTGATTATGATTCTCACTAGATATATATTTTTTTATGATTACATAATCATTGCTATGGACTATTATCATTTGATTAATAATCATAATCAACCCCATGTCTGGTGCATATATGGTATAAACAACACGTGTTCATGCTCATTGAAAAAAATACTAGTACTTACTTAAACCCGTATAATTTCTTGTGAACCATTTATATACGTTTGGAATGTGATATATTATATATAAATCTATCCAATACATCACTGTTTGTGAGCTACCGAAAGCTAACAATGGCAGAACAACGAAAAAAAATGCTATGAATTATATTCATCATTTAATTACTCTAAATTTATGAATTCAGATCCATGATCATCTCTACCCTTACAGCAGAAGAAGATTAGCATGTCCTAGTCTTACCTTTGATGAAATCCAGTCTAGAAAAGGAGAAGTGATGAGAATAAAAGCATACCGGTAAGTTTCTCCACTCTCCCACAACGTGTTTAGGCTAACTGGCGATTGAAAGATCTCCTCCTGGTGTGATGTCATCATCAGATTTGCAAGAGATACCCAGGCCTTCTCTTCTAGGTGGTCTTGGCCAGGCCCCTGGACGATAACATACGGCAGTACCTCTCAGCTGATCGCCCTAAGCACACCAGAAGCTTTCTGGGCCAAGTCAGACCTGCAACACGTAAGTGTGAAAATATTGTGTTTTACTGTGGACGTGAAGAATATTAATTGAGTAACTTCTGATGATATGCAGCTTATGATGTGTTTACTATTAATATAATGTACTCATTTGTGTGCTAATATTAGGTAAAAGTATTTATGTATGATATGTCACTGAACCTTTAGTTTCCGTCCTGTAAATTGATTATTTGTATTTGACAGGTTTGACCTAAATAAACTTTATCGAGTTGACGTGGCAGGTTAATCTCCTTACCGGGCGAGAAAAGGCAAACGTGTGGTGAAGTCTACGGGAACTCCATGCCACACGGGACATAGAAATCCTGCTCCGTCCTCTCCACCTGTGGTGTTGATTATCTGTGGAGCTGATTTAATACCGTGCTGTGGAAATGATTATAGCACCATGCTGTGCTGCTGATTATGGCACTGTGCTGAAGTGCTGGGTATAACATAAGGCTGTGCTGCTGATCATAGCACTGTGCTGTGGTGCTCATTATAGCACTGTGTTGTTGTGCTGATTTAATACCGTGCTGTGGGGATGATTATGGCACTGCTGTGGTGCTGATCATAGCTCTGTGCTGGGGTGCCTATTGTCTGTGGTGCTGATTTAATATAGTGCTGAAGTGCCAAATATAGGACTGGGCTGTGATGCTGATTATAGCACTGTGCAGACGTGCTGGGTATAACATTTTGCTGCGGTGCTGATTATTGCACTGTCCTACTGTGCTTGTGGTGCTGATTACCATACTGTGGTGCTGATTAAGCACTGGCTTGTGTGAACCATACCACACCGTGCTGCTGAAAATATAATACTAAGCTGCGATGACCAAATATAATACTAAGCTGCGATGACCAAATATATTACTAAGCTGCGATGACCAAATATAATACTACGCTACTTTGACCAAATATAATACTAAGCTGCAAAGATCCAAATATAATACTAAGCTGTGACGAGCAAATATAATACTAAGCTGCGATGACCAAATATAATACTATGCTGCGATGACCAAATATGATACTAAGCTCCGATAACGAAATATAATACTAAGCTGTGATGACCAAGGATAATACTAAGCTCCGATGACCAATTTTAATAATAAGATGTGATGCTCAAATATAATACTATGCTGTGATGCTCATATATAATACTATGCTGTGATGCTCAAATATTATACTATGCTGTGATGCGCAAATATAATACTATGCTGTGATGCTCATATATAATACTAAGCTGTGATGCTCATATATAATACTATGCTGTGATGTTCATATATAATACTATGCTGTGATGCTCATATATAATACTATGCTGTGATGCTCATATATAATACTATGCTGTGATGCTCATATATAATGCTATGCTGTGATGTTCATATATAATACTTTGCTGTGATGCTCATATATAATACTATGCTGTGATGCTCATATATAATACTATGCTGTGATGCTCATATATAATACTATGCTGTTATGCTCATATATAATACTATGCTGTGATGCTCATATATAATACTATGCTGTGATGCTCATATATAATTCTGTGCTGATGCTCATATATAATACTATGCTGTGATGCTCATATATAATACTATGCTGTTATGCTCATATATAATACTATGCTTTGATGCTCATATATAATACTATGCTGTGATGCTCATATATAATACTATGCTGTGATGCTCATATATAATACTATGCTGTGATGCTCATATATAATAGTATGTTGTAATGCTCATACAAAATTCTATGCTGTGATGCTCATATATAATACTATGGAGTGATGCTCATATATAATACAAAGCTGTGATGCTGAAATAAAAATTTTAAGCTGTGATGCGCAAATATAATACTATGCTGTGATGCTCATATATAATACTAAGCTGTGATGCTGAAATAAAATTTTAAGCTGTGATGCGCAAATATAATACTATGCTGTGATGCTCATATATAATACTATGCTGTGATGCTCATATACAATACTATGCTGTGATGCTCATACATAATAGTATGTTGTGATGCTCATACAAAATTCTATGCTGTGATGCTCATATATAATACTATGGAGTGATGCTCATATATAATACATAGCTGTGATGCTGAAATAAAAATTTTAAGCTGTGATGCGCAAATATAATACTATGCTGTGATGCTCATATATAATACTAAGCTGTGATGCTGAAATAAAATTTTAAGCTGTGATGCGCAAATATAATACTATGCTGTGATGCTCATATATAATACTGTGCTGTGATGCTCATATATAATACTATGCTGTGATGCTCATATATAATACTATGCTGTTATGCTCATATATAATACTATGCTTTGATGCTCATATATAATACTATGCTGTGATGCTCATACATAATGCTATGTTGTAATGCTCATATATAATAATATGCTGTGATGCCCATATATAATACTATGCTGTGATGCTCATATATAATACTATGCTGTTATACTCATATATAAAACTATGCTTTGATGCTCATATACCTAATACTATGCTGTGATGCTCATATATAATACTATGCTGTCATGCTCATATATAATACTAAGCTGTGAGGCTCAAATATAATTCTATGCTGTGATGCTCAAATATAATACTAAGCTGTGATGCGCAAATATAATACTAAGCTGTGATGCACAAATATAATACTAAGCTGTGATGCTCAAATAAAATACTAAGCTGTGATGCTCAAATATAATACTAAGCTGTGATGCTCATATATAATACTATGTTGTGATGCTCAAATATAATACTAAGCTGTAATGCTCATATATAATACTATGCTGTGATGCTCAAATATAATACTATGTTGTGATGCTCAAATATAGTACTAAGCTGTGATGCTCATATATAATAATATGCTGTGATGCTCATATATAATACTATGCTGTGATGCTCATATATAATATTATGCTGTTATGTTCATATATAATTCTATGCTGTTATGCTCATATATAATACTATGCTTTGATGCTCATATATAATACTATGCTTTGATGCTCATATATAATACTAAGCTATGATGCTCATATAATACAATGCTGTGATGCTCATATATAATACTATGCTGTGATGCTCAAATATAATACTATGCTGTCATGCTCATATATAATACTATGCTCTCATGCTCATATATAATACTAAGCTGTCAGGCTCAAATATAATTCTATGCTGTGATGCTCATATACAATACTGAGCTGTGATGCTCAAATATAATACTATGTTGTGATGCTCAAATATAATACTAAGCTGTGATGCTCATAAATAATACTATGCTCTGATGCTCAAATATAATACTAAGCTGTGATGCTCATATATAATACTAAGCTGTGATGCCCATATATAATACTATGTTGTGATGCTCAAATATAATACTAAGCTGTGATGCTCATATATAATACTATGCTGTGATGCTCAAACATAATACTAAGCTGTGATGCTCATATATAATACTATGCTGTGATGCTCATATATAATACTATGCTGTGATGCTCATGTATAATACTATGCTGTGATGCTCATATATAATAGTATGTTGTGATGCTCATATAAAATTCTATGCTGTGATGCTCATATATAATACTATGGAGTGATGCTCATATATAATACTAAGCTGTGATGCTGAAATAAAATTTTAAGCTGTGATGCGCAAATATAATACTATGCTGTGATGCTCATATATAATACTAAGCTGTGATGCTGAAATAAAATTTTAAGCTGTGATGCGCAAATATAATACTATGCTGTGATGCTCATATATAATACTGTGCTGTGATGCTCATATATAATACTATGCTGTGATGCTCATATATAATACTCTGCTGTTATGCTCATATATAATACTATGCTTTGATGCTCATATATAATACTATGTTGTGATGCCCATATATAATAGTATGCTGTGATGCTCATATATAATACTATGCTGTGATGCTCATATATAATACTATGCTGTTATACTCATATATAATACTATGCTTTGATGCTCATATATATAATACTATGCTGTGATGCTCATATATAATACTGTAATAGGCCCCTGTCTCATCAACAGAACGTATTATATAAATGGGTCAATACATCTGATATTATATTCAGATTCACCACCCTGTAACTTTCCACTGTCTATGAGTAAGACATGAGATGGACACGTGAGCGGGCAACTTACCCAAGAGGGCGAGACCCATAGCTCAGCATTTCTGTAAGCACGCACTGCGATGCCCCTAAGCTTCAGTAGCTCACCTCAACTCATATCGAAAGGACGTGACCAAACGTTTATCATACATAAACGCCGTCCCTTTCTCATTCACTCCTAGACAGTGAGACTTACGGTTGATATACACTCGGGAATTATATATATAACCTTTTATAATAAAACAAAGGAACTACCGTTTGGGTTTCGTTACTTAAAACCCAAATATAAATATGTGTGAACGGACTGGTTAATTGGACAAGCAGCCGATTCATATAGGTGGCAAGCGGTGGGATACGGATTCTTCAAACTGGTAGTCGTATCATCCGTCTGTGTCTTGTGAAAAACAAGAAACCACACAGCAGTGACGCGTTACATAATCCGAGTGTTTAAAACTATATCCCGTATTGAGACGATATGTAGTGAGCGCTCCTTATCTCTGTCACATACAAATACGTGCAGAATTCGTAATATACAAATATTACAGCCTGTTGGTACATATCCAGATTGAGCCGGTTGAGATAGACTCCACTCAGCATTCCCTAGACATTACAGTGTTGCAGTGTTGAACAACAGTTTCGTAACCTGGAATTCAATTGGTATTTCACTAGCAGCTGAGCAGTATTGTTGTGTCGTCAGCGCGAATTACGAATTCCGGTGTCATCATACAGATCTCCATATATACGTGGAACTGTGAAAGAATTAGCACACGGCAGTTTTCGCCAGCGAACGACGAGTGTGATAACCAATCATCTGTTTTCTGATCGCCGGAGGAGGAACTCACCTAAATCAAGTGGACTCGTCTCTCACCAAAGCAGAAGCGTCATCTCGTTGCCAAGGAAACCAGCAGCAGCGCACGCATCCTAGGAAGAGGCAACACCCACACTCCACTCAGAACTCTTGAAGGATCACACATTTTCTATACAGACGTACTACTCTGTATAAATAGGTATTTAAATTACATAGTTTTACACACATGAACACGTTCGAGAGATATCTTCACACCCATAGGTTCGTCGGATAGGATTATTTCAATGATAAAGTGTCGAATGTAAGATTAATGTATTGAAATCCTATAATTTACAGTAGTTGTAAGTGTCTGTCTTCTTATTGATAGTTTAAAAATTAACTACAATTAATATTCATTGTCTTGTAAATGAGAGGCAAGTGATCTACTTACTGTTAAGTATTCATTGACCCAAGGGGGCTAATAGATAATTTCTAAGTTTCCCATGTCTAATGTAGATGAAATCGAACGCCTAGCGCAACTATTTGCTGATAACCAACTCATCAATGATCAAGCCCAGACTGACATAGATTTTGAGTATGGAACACAGTTAAATGAGTCGGTAGGAAGTAGTGAGAAAGTTATAGACGAATCATTTGACGACTTAAACCGTCGTACCCTACGGTCTGGTAATCACTATAGTACCTCACCTAAGTATACTAAAGCAGTTACCCCTGTTACAGGTGATAGTGTGTCTGTTGCTAAATCGGTAACAACCTTATTAACCCAGCCTTCTGTTAAGAGTAAGAGTACTAATTTGCTTAATACTAACACTAAAATGGCTTCGTCTAACCCTCACACCCTCACTAACACACCTACAGCTGATACTGTCATTAATATCATGCAGCGCGGCGATTATGTTCGAAATTTCACGGGACAAGACGATTATAGGGTCGCACATTTTATTCGTGCATGTGAAGATAGCATGCGCAATAGTCACATAACGACTGACGAAGATAAGAAAGCATATGTACGTTCCCATATAACGCAGGGTTCCTATGCAGGCAGTCGTTTAAATGCGTTTGGTTTACAAAGCCCTGACTATGAAAAGTTCAAGCGAACGCTAATTGGGATTATTGGGGGTAGGTCACAGCTGGGCCAGCCGTCACAGATGCCACAGATGCTTCACTCCCAGACTCCTTACGCGACACACTTTGCTCCGATCGCTCCTCCCCGCCTAACATATAAACAGAAAACATCGTTACGATGCGCACATTGTAATAAACGTGGCCACGTAATGGAAGATTGTTTTCAGCTCCGAGGTAATAGTGCAAATAAAGCCACACCCGGTGCAAAGCCATTCTCAAGGTCAAACAGAGAGGGAGCTAAAGCAGCACCTCCTCCTCCTACCCAGACAGCGCGCAAATGGTGCGCTCTTCACAAATCGACATCTCATAGTTCACATGAGTGCGATATTCTAATAAAAGCTAGGGGAGTGGACCTAAGTGAAACGGAGGTGTCGTATAGGCGCAAGCAGAAACGTCCCCAGGACAAGTCATCGGGGGAAGACCAGCGCACACTACACCAAGGAGAGGGATAGATAGGGAAATTCCCGCCCCTCCTTACAACACTTCTATAGCGGCGCTTAGAAAAGTGGAAGTGTTGTCAGTACCGGTGAGAGTGGATAATACCAGATTGGCTCTTGATATAGACACAGGTGCTTGCGCTAATGTATTGGCCTTGACATCATATCACGAGTTACAACGTAAATTCCCTCACCGCAATCTCAAATGGAGGCCTAGTAACGCTGAGCTCGAAGGAGTTTCAGGTACTCAGCTGAGCATCAAAGGAATGGTGACGTTACCTCTCAGATTCTCAAGACGTGGTACGCCCTTCTACGCGGACTTTTATATAGTTCAGCAGTTCAATTTGCCAGCTGACGGGTTACTTGGTCTACCAACTCTTCGAAAGAACATGATAGATGTTCATCCACGTAATAATAGTGTTACGTTTAAAGGTGTTTCCTACACAGCAATGAGTCATTCTGAACCAATGCTCACCGCTTGGACGAAGGTGTTGTCTACCAATCCTATTAAGAGGAAGGCGGATCATGCGTCAGAGATATCTCTCGACCTCAACCACACACCTTCCCAGCGTGATTACAGCAGCAAGAGTTGGAAGATAGTACCTGCAATGTTGAAGAGTACTCTCCATTATCAGAATGAGGAATTCACCAACGCAACAATCCTGTGAGCTAAAGTGAACATTAGTTTCTGCAAATGATTCGTTCACTGCCCAGGGTGTGACAGGACGTGACTGCAGTTGTTGAGACTAGTCATCAATCAACATCCTGTCAACAAAATTCTTTCGTATGGCGTAAACAACCCCCAGTTACCAGCGCCCAGCACCCACCCTAGTGATGATGACACATCCGGTCTGAGAGATGGTCTCAGCATTCTGAGGTATGGTGTTGTGGATGACGTTGTGTAACAATTAGCGGCGGTTTGCTGTACTCAGGATTTTTGTGAGCATTGACCCAATCACCGGACCTTGGAATCAGCTGTGTCTACTGTGACACACACACACAAGTCTACGGGGTTGCGGGAGCGATTTCACATTATCAAGAAATTAAAGAAAGGATGTTATGTGTGTGATTTTCTAGATATCACAACAATGTCGAAGTGCAACCAAATAAATTCCTAATTCGAGGTATTGTTGCGAATTGCCAACAGACTCGACTGGCCAGGATAGATCAAATAACACCACATGTCAAGGTGATCGATCATCCTCAGGGCAAGACACGCCTGTTAGAGCTGCTTGCCGACTACAGAAATAGTAGCCTTGCCAGGGGAAACGCTAGGTCAGACAGATTTAACATCCCATCATATAGCGTTAAAGGAAGGAACCAACCCTATTTACGTACCAGCTTATAGACTAACTCATAGCCAGCGCGCTGTAGTGCAAGATATGGTACAGGGTATGTTAGATGAGAATGTCATTAGACACTCAAAATCCCCCTTTAATAGCCCATTATTCCTCGTCCCGAAAAAGGATGGTGGATGGCGCCCTGTCATAGATTTCAGGCGCGTAAATGATCAACACCCTGTTTGCCGGACTAATTGGTAACACAGTCTGCGCTTATTTGGATGATCTAATAGTAGTCAGTAAGGACGCCGATTCCCATCTGATAAAACTGCGTGAAGTTTTGGCCAAACTTTCCACAGCAGGACTCAAAATAAAACTCTCAAAGTGCGAGTTTTTAAAATCCAGAATCCATTTCCTTGGTCATGTAGTTGACGGTGAGGGCATACACACAGTTAATGATAAAGTCAAAGCTGTATCTCAGTTCCCGCGTCCTACCTCAAATGATCATGTGCGTAGCCTTCTCGGATTATCTGGTTATAATCGTTCCTTTATCAAGGACTATGCAACATTAGCATCGCCCCGAACGAGGTTGCTCAAAAAAAAAAAGATGCAGTGTTTATATAGGATGCTGAACACGAGGAAAGTATTACGGCATTGAAGACAGCGCTAACCAATGCCCCGGTTCTAGCATTCCCAGACTACACTCAACCTTTCACTCTCTGTACTGACGCTCCCGGAATTGGAGTCGGAGCAGTGCTCATGCAAGAGGACACGCGTGGGAAGTTTAGAGTGATAGCATTTGCAAGTCGCAAACTAATCGATGCTGAAACACGTTATTCGGCGACGCATTTAGAAACGTTAGCCGTTGTGTGGGCACTTAAGAAGTTCAAGGACATTATCTTTGGCTACAAGATAACTGTTTTTACTGATCATGCGGCAGTCACCGAACTGTTCCATGGCAGAAACTTATCAGGCAGATTAGCACGCTGGTATCTGACAATTCAAGAGTTTGACCCCGAATTTAGGTATTTACCTGGGAGGGCGAATGTTGTCGCCGACGCTCTGTCAAGAAATATAGCACCAGTAATGCCTGTATCAACATTCACTCTTTCGCAGCTGGAAGATGAGCAACGACGCGACCCATATTGGTCAGCTGTTATTTTTGCTCTCGAATCGGGCGAGGATGTTAAACTCCCCAAGTTATTTCTTCCCTTAAGTCAGTCTGAATTACGACATAACATACTCAATAGGACGAGAAAATCTCCTGAGGGTAATGTGTCTCAAATAGTCGTACCTGACACGTTGCGCAAAGCAGTAATGACATTGTTCCACGATGTCCCACAAGCAGGTCACCAAGGTCGTGATAAATGCTTAGCGGAATTACGAAAGAAGTATTTCTGGAACACTATGAAGAAAGACATAGAATTACACATAGCTAATTGTTTGGCATGTGCTCAACATAAAAGATCGACAGGATCACCTGCCCCGATTCTACAATATCCTACACCAGACCGTCCGTTTGACACAGTCGCTGTTGATGTGTTACAACTCCCAATGAGTCATCAGGGATCAGGATACGTCTTAGTTTGTGTGGATCATTTTTCCAGGTTCGTGGTCTTGGTCCCACTAAAAAGCAAAACGGCCGAAGCAGTAGCCTATGCATTAGTGATGAATCTCATATGTCCATATACTACGCCTAAAGTTCTACTCTCTGATAATGGAACAGAGTTCAAGAATGAGCTAATAGAGCATATATGTGCACAATATGGAATTAAACAAACTTTTGTGACAGCTTATCATCCACAGGCTAATGGCCTTGTTGAAAGAACCAATCGTAAAATCCTAGAAACACTGCGTCCATTTGTTAGTGGTTTTCAATACGCATGGGAGGATTGGTTACCGCAGGTTGCAGCGTCGATTAATGGGTCAGTTAATAGCTCTACGGGCAAAACACCCTACTATATTGTCTATGGCACAGATAAACGTCTGCCTTACGACATCCTTACAGAGGCGCCATACCCGGTATATAATACGGATGATTTTGCGGCAAAACAAATTCGTGTCTTTACAGAAATTCATAACCAAGTACGATCACAGCTAGCGGCGTCACGCGCCGAAATGATCATCAAACAGCATAAACATGCTATACATATCGCACTGAACGTTGGGGACGCTGTTATGTTACAGGTACCTGAAAGGAACTCCAAACTTTCGGCGAAATTTTCTGGTACATTCCGCATAATCTCAAAAGAAGCAGGCAACAAATTCAAACTATGGAAGCCTAATGCACAGATCGCAGATGTCGTGCACGCGGATCGTCTGAAGAAGACCCAGATAAATGTCTTACCTCCAGTTGATGATAATGTGATTGATACATCCTTACAGACTGTTCAGAAGCAAAATGTACCAAATGACTATTGTATGAAACTACGTTCTTCGAGTAGAAGTTAACTCGTACTTTCGCGTCAGATGGAAAACGTCGACGGCCAACTACAATCAGCATTGGACATTCTTCATGGTCTCAGCACAGCTTCGATGAATTCGACAATAGTTTCATGAGCGTTGTCGTTCAAGCTGTATCTCAACAGAATCGTGTTATTTCTCAAACCTTTCACGCGATTACTGCTCTAGAATCAAAGGTTAATGCAATCATAATGGAGTCTAACCAAGTTTCGAGGATTGTTACTAGGTTACAGAAAGCAATCCCGACGTTAGAATGGCTCCTTTACTTCACAGAATATTTGCATGCTGCTGAAATTTCAGTTCATAAAATTGTAACCTCTAAAAATGAACTAATAGACAGCATTGTAGATGCCGGGATAGGACGTGTGGACGCGAAGCTTGTGCCTGTGCAGACGCTTCTTGAAGCTTTAAAAATAGCCAAGTTGCAGTATCATTTAACTCCTATTTTCAATGACAATGAGGTTCAATATCATTACCCACTGTTGGAGTCAACCCTCACGCACAATGCAATTCTGATCCACATTCCTATGCGAGGGCAACATGAGTTTAATGCATGGCATTTAGAACCCTTCCCCTGGTTTGTGAACGACACACTGTATACCCTAGATAGGCCTAAAGAACTTTTCTTAGTAGATGAAGAATATTCATTGTTATCAATAGAGGATTCTGAGGTACTGTCACGGTGTAAGTCGTCTTATCTACACCTACACGTATGTCCAGCCTACATGTTTGCATTTATTCCTGCTGCAGATGGAATATGTGAATTGGCAGTCATACAACCAAATGTACGCACAGCGTTAGCGCAATGCAGTTATAGGCCAGTTAGTCTAAAGACTGTGTTCCACGCTCACCTTCACAATGTGCAGTATTTGTTCTTTCCAAATCTCACTACTGTAATTTTAAAATGCCAAAATGGTGTTAAGCAGCTAGTTGTGAAAGGGCATTACAAGGCTCCGGATTACTGTGAAATCACTTGTAGTACACTACGGACCTTGCCTACTCATCAGCATTTTGCATTATATCAAAAACTCAAGTCTGCTTTAACTCCACTTCCTATAATGAATTTCACTATCAAGGATATTCAAATAGTATCAGAGAAATTAAAAGTGTTAGCTTTCTTGAACGAGACACATTTTGCTGATTTGAATAATAACTTGCCATTTTACCTGTCACGGGAATTTGCACTACCAAGTCTTACGATTCCCTCTATTCTGTTAATTCTGGCAATAATGTTCCTGTTCTGTTATTACCGGGCAGTATCATCCAAATTCAACATTGTTCATAACATACTAACCCGTACGACACAAAAGTCTAGGTCCCCTGTAGTAGAGAATACCCCTACAGTAATTTCCCCAGCTTAGTGTCTACATATCTGTTTATAACATGGTTTGGGTTGTCTAGGATGTACTGTACTCTGTGAGTTATTTAGGCCTCACGGAGCTCGGCTGGTAGGTGACCGAGCGATGTAATAGGCCCCTGTCTCATCAACAGAACGTATTATATAAATGGGTCAATACATCTGATATTATATTCAGATTCACCACCCTGTAACTTTCCACTGTCTATGAGTAAGACATGAGATTGACACGTGAGCGGGCAACTTACCCAAGAGGGCGAGACCCATAGCTCAGCATTCCTGTAAGCACGCACTGCGATGCCCCTAAGCTTCAGTAGCTCACCTCAACTCATATCGAAAGGACGTGACCAAACGTTTATCATACATAAACGCCGTCCCTTTCTCATTCACTCCTAGACAGTGAGACTTACGGTTGATATACACTCGGGAATTATATATATAACCTTTTATAATAAAACAAAGGAACTACCGTTTGGGTTTCGTTACTTAAAACCCAAATATAAATATGTGTGAACGGACTGGTTAATTGGACAAGCAGCCGATTCAATACTATGCTGTCATGCTCATATATAATACTAAGCTGTGAGGCTCAAATATATTTCTATGCTGTGAGAAGTCGACTTGTGAAAGAGACGTAGGGGTACCTGTAAGCCCGGACCTACGGCCTAGAAAACAGTGCGTTAATGTTCGAAATAAGGCAAACAGAGTATTGGGTTTTATATCTAGAAGTGTAAGTAACAAGAGTGCAGAGGTCTTATTGCAACTATATCTTCCGCTAGTTAGGCCGCACCTCGCTTATGCGGTTCAGTTCTGGTGCCCCTATTATAGAATGGATATAAATTCACTAGAGTCGGTGCAGCGAAGAATGACAAAAATGATTCAGGGACTTAGAAACCTTCCATATCAGGATAGGTTAAAGAAACTTAACTTGCATTCCCTAGAAAGACGAAGAGTGCGGGGAGATATGATAGAAGTATTTAAGTGGGTGAAAGGAATCAATAAAGGGGATATAGATAAAGTTCTTATAATATCTGAGCAGGATAGGACTCGGAGCAACGGATTCAAGTTGGATAAGTTTAGGTTTAGGAGGGAGATAGGAAGAAACTGGTTCACAAATAGGGTGGTGGACGAGTGGAACAAGCTTAGCAACTTTGTAGTAAGTGCGGGAACTCTGGAAAGTTTCAAAAGGAGGCTAGATAGATTCATGGATGATAGAGAGTGGTAGTAACTCTCGACAGAAGCTGCCATGCACAGGCCAACCGGCCTATTGCAGACTCCTTATTTTCTTATGTTCTTATAATACTAAGCTGTGATGCGCAAATATAATACTAAGCTGTGATGCGCAAATATGATACTAAGCTGTGATGCTCAAATATAATACTAAGCTGTGATGCTCAAATATAATACTAAGCTGTGATGCTCAAATATAATATTAAGTTGTGATGCTCAAATATAATACTAAGCTGTGATGCTCATATATAATACTATGCTCTGATGCTCAAATATAATTCTATGTTGTGATGCTCAAATATAATACAATGTTGTGATGCTCAAATATAGTACTAAGCTGTGATGCTCATATATAATACTATGCTGTGATGCTCATATATAATACTATGCTGTAATGCTCATATATAATACTATGCTGTGATGCTCATATATAATACTATGCTGTGATGCTCATATATAATACTATGCTGTGATGCTCATATATAATACTATGCTGTGATCCTCATATATAATAATATGCTGTGATGCTCATATATAATACTATGCTGTTATGCTCATATATAATACTATGCTCTGATGCTCATATATAATACTATGCTGTGATCCTCATATATAATACTATGCTGTGATGCTCATCTATAATACTATGCTGTGATGCTTATATATAATGCTATGCTGTGATGTTCATATGTAATACTATGCTGTGATCCTCATATATAATACTATGCTGTGATGCTCATATATAATACTATGCTGTTATGCTCATATACAATACTATGATTTGATGCTCATATATAATACTATGCTGTGATGCTCATATATAATACTATGCTGTGATCCTCATATATAATACTATGCTGTGATGCTCATATATAATACTATGCTCATATGCTCATATAATATTATGCTGTGATGCTCATATATAATACTATGCTGTGATGCTCAAATATAATACAATGCTGTCATGCTCATATTTAAATACCCTAGATCTTTCATAGAGAAATGCCTGAACATTACTAAGAAATCTTTTTATAGAACTGATCCCAAGCCCACCCATGACCATAAGAATATCTTAGTATTTCCATTTCACAAAATTTTTTCTCAAATTCCTTTACAACTAAAAGCCTGGAACGTCAATGTGGCATTTAAAAACTCATGCACTGTTAAACAAATGTTAATCAAGAACTCCCCCAACAACACAATTGGTTGCATTTATAAAGTTCCTTGCAAGGAATGTAATATGTTTTACTTAGGCCAGACAGGTAAAGATCTTGTAACTAGACTTAAACAACATAAATATAGTGTTAGGACAGGCCAGGAATCCAATGCTCTGTTTGTTCATCTGAGGGATAATAAGCATTGCATTGACTGGGATAATGCCTCCTCAATATTACCTTGTAATTCAATTGACAGTAGGAACATTATAGAATCTAGTCTCATTAAACATACTGAAGCACTCAACATGAATTTGAGTAATGGCATGTACAAACTGGACAATTTTGTAATTAAAGAAGATTTGTAACCAGGTGAAAAGGTTGGGTCACCTTACCCTCTGACCTGACTACCGACTGTTGCGGTGCTTTTTAAAGATTAGTAGGGTCATTACCTAATACCAGACCATTGTGGACCTGATCTCACCCTCCTCTGTATATATACACCTTGTTTTGTACTTCTCCTTAGTCTGTACTCACCCCTGAAGATGTGAATTACACGAAAGTGCTTGGGAACTTGGTGTTTTCTTCTTTCCTTGTGGTTATCAGCATATATATATATATATATATATATATATATATATATATATATATATATATATATATATATATATATATATATATATATATATATATAAAGTACTCAGTACAAATGTAAAGTACTCAGTATAGGAGATGTAAACAGGGAAACCAGATACCAGATGAACAACGATGCCATAAAGAAATCCGACTGCGAGAGAGATTTAGGAGTAATGATAAGTAGGAACCTTAAGCCAAGTAAACAATGTGTTTTTGCTCGTAACAAGGCTAATAAAGTAATTGGGTTCATACAAAGGAGTGTTAGTTACAAGACTAGCGAGGTCATCCTAAAACTGTATCTTGCTCTTGTGAGACCACACTTGGATTACGCAGTTCAGTTCTGGTCACCGTATTACAGAATGGATATAGAATCCTTGGAAAGAATTCAGAGGAGGATGACAAGACTAATCCCGGGCATTAGGAACCTTGAGTATAGAGACAGGTTAAAGCATCTTAATTTGCACTCCCTTGAGAGACGTAGAGCGAGGGGCGACCTGATAGAGGTGTATAAGTGGAAGGCAGGGCTAAACAAAGGGGACATTACTAAGGTACTCAAATTATCCAACCAGGAGCGAACTCGTAACAATGGTTTTAAATTAGACAAATTTAGATTTAGGCGCGAAATAGGTAAACACTGGTTTGGAAACAGAGTAGTGGATGAATGGAACAAGTTACCAAATATCATCATTAACTCGAATACGCTGAATTGCTTCAAACATAGGTTGGATGCTCATATGAGCAATAGGGGTTAAGTGTAAACAGGACTGCCCAGTATGGGCCAATAGGCCCGCTGCAGTTTCCTCCATTCTTATGTTCTTATGTTCTATATATATATATATATATATATATATATATATATATATATATATATATATATATATATATATATATATATATATATATATATATATATATGTAACCGGTCGGAATTCTCTCACTTAAATAGTTGGGTTTTTTTAGTATAGTGGCTGGTAATGCAGTGGAAGCGCCCCTCAGAGAAAATCCCGAACCAGCAGAAACACAATTAATTTAAAAAAAATTCTCCGTGACCCGTGGAAAGATAGCACCTGTGATTGCGGTAAATGAGACGCACTGTAAAAGATGACACTTATGTTCCTTCCAACACTACAAACACGATCAATAATGGTACACCAACACTAGCTCCTCTCTTAGCATGGCTTAAACACTACAATGGGGAACAAAAGTTATACATGGTATCAAAAAATATTAAGAAATATTATCTGCATCAATGAACATGCCTTAAGGGCATCCAACAATATAATAACAATCACTGAAAAATAGAAAGTGCCGATTTTAGTCATACTACACAAGAACATGGATCAATCATAGCCTGCCTGGGATGACTTACAAAATATTACAATCCTAACTGTCCTAGAACCCGAAGGGTGTAACTGCTAACCTGCCAAGGGGCAGGCATTTACAAGAAACCGAGAAAATCACTTATGGCCCATCAGGCAGGCGGGTGCTCCAGTGTTATTTTGTCATTACTCTCTCTAGATTTCAGGAGTCATGAATGTTTTTCTCCACCAATACCCGCAACATGCTTCACATATAGGTCCCGAATGCACCCTTCCCACGTGTGCAATCAACCATGAGGAACGTTGATCCCACACCTGGACTGGGTTATTCTAATCACACTTTACCACCATCCCCCGTATCATGCTTCACACATATGCTCAGAGCACACCCATACCTTAAGGTGTTACAGCCTTTCATCAACCTTGAAGAAGAACCCCTACGTCCCACGTGTGCACTCAACCATGAGGAGCGTTGATTACACACCCGGACTTGGTTAATTCGATCACATACACCCAACACTGCAGAGATAAATGTATCTATGTACCCACTAGACTCCTGGTCTCAGTGTGTGACCTTTCATTCACTCAGGCTGCACTCAAATTTCCTCTCAGTACTCCATGTACAAGGAGAGAGTGACCGTCAGCAGGTGAACCCTTCCCAGCTGAGGGAGGGGTTCTATTTTCCCTTTAGTAAGAGTTTTCACTAACTGACTGAAGAGATGTGGTGTTGAATGAACCAAGGAAGGGATATTTGATGACCCAGAACGATGCTGGTCCCACGTAGTTAGTTGTCAGGGGCACTCGCTCACTTCGGGCGTCCCAGCTAAAACCCCGCTAACCAGTGACCTTCACCGATAACTCAATCCGCTCAAAACCGTGTGGACCGCTCAAACCACTTCGGATCGCGTGGGCTCTCAGAATCCCTGCAAGAGACTCTCTGTTAGCTATTGTTAATTTCTTCTCCGCCCTATCTAAACCCTGTCTGAGATCGAATGAAACTTACTTGCAACACTGATGGGCGTGCACGCAACGAGACGAGACCACGTGATCACTTTCCGTGGCAGAGACCCGCAGGCAGACGCCATGCTGATGCTTCCCAAGCGTCTCTTCAAAACGCTACCCTGGCCTAGTGACGTCATCACTCACAAACTAAATAGCTTCTTTGGGACACACGTAACACTTTTAGACTGAAAAACGATCTACAATAACATTAAATTTATTAATAGCCCCTTAACTTCATGAATCGCGTCCATATTAATTCAATAAAGTACATTTAATATTATACAGGCCTAGTTCAAAATGCTCCCACTGTCCTTGGGGGAGGCGTTACCTTCTCTTAGTTCTCTTGGTTTACCCTGTTTTCGGCCGATCACTTTATTCGTCCGAACGTCTCTAAATACTACACCGAAATTTCTGAATATTACAATCGACCCCCTTAAAAAAAGACAACACTGTCCTCATGTGCTGAGAGGAAAAAAAATAATGCATACGATCCCCCTCGAGGAGACCTGCTCTAATAACTGCATTTCACACCTACAACATGCTTAAAGCAGCATGTCCTTCCTCCAATTTCCGGCACCCGTGAATGCTAGTTTTCCTTCTTTCCCTACGCTGACAATCGACCCCCCCTAAAAAGAAAACAGCACTGTCCTCACGTTCTGAGAGAAAAACATAGAGCCACCTTCAAATCTGCATGATTCCAAATCACAAGCCAGCAAACTCCGCTTCTTGCCAAGTCCTTGAACTAGAGAACTAGTGTCAAAAAAATTAAAACCGACCCAAAACAAATACGCTCCCCTTTTGCCTGGTCCTTGAGCTAGAGAACCAATGTCAAAAATAATACTCAATCCAAATCGAGCGCTCTCACGTCTGTGTTTCCGGTCACTACAACGATCGACTCAATCCACGCCTCCGAACCTCATGCCGGCAGACCAACCCTCTGACAATGCACCAGTCCATATTATTGAGGCCCTGGCCATTACAACCTTACACTCAATCCCGCTCATGACAGCAACCACAACCCAACGCACATTTCTGACATAGCCATCTCTCCTATTCTCTCTGCCCTACTCACGACTCCTCCAACTCCCTTATTCCTAGTACCTGCTATGCTTGCTAGCTTCATCCTTGGCCACCTGTCTACTTCTCGTCATCATGCCCAACTGTGGTGGGGGCCCCTCGTCTTCATTTTCAGGTTCATCCATCACCGGGTCTCCTGTGTGGCTTAGGGGTGGAGCAGCTTTCAAGTTGCTCAGGTTTTCCACTCTCGCGGCCAAGTCTTCTTCTCCACTTGGCTCAATGCAGTATAAGCCCGGACTGGAATTGAAGACCTCGACAATGTGCCAGCTCGTGTCAAACCAACGGTTTTGGAGCTTACACCTGCTTATTTTTGCATTGCTCCTCAATAAAACCTCCTGGCCTACTTCCCAAATACTCTCGTGGGCTTTCTCCTCTCGGTTCCATCGGTTTATTTTCTTGTGTCTCCACACATTGATCTCCACGCCCTCCTGCAACCTCCGTTGCCGGTCTCTGATTACCATCACCCACTCATCTACCGGCCCTGGGTCTACCTCCGGCCTATGGTCAAACAGCAGGTTTGGTTCTCTCCCGTAAAACAACAGGAATGGGGAAAACCTCGTCGTGGCGTGCGGTGTCGCATTGAATTGTGACACCACTGCCTGCAGATGCTCGGGCCACTTATTCTTCTCCTCCTCCTCCTCTAGGGTGGCTAACAGACCGTGCAGGGTTCTTTTGAACCGTTCCACCATACCATTTCCCTGCGGGTGGTATGCCGACGTCCTGATTTTCTTCACCCCAAAGGTGGCACAAATTTGTCTGACCAGTGCACTGCCAAAATTTCTGCCATGGTCAGTCAGCAACCGCTCAGGGGCACCCACAGCCAGGAGGATTTGATTCACCAGGATCCTTGCAATCGTCGAGGCTTTCTGGTCTTTGGTGGGAAAGGCCCAAGTGTATCGACTGTATATGTCAATCATTATCATGACATTCTCCATTCCTTGCCGCTTGTCCAGCAAGGTGAAATCTGCAGCCAGCGTCTCTAATGGTTTGGTAGCTTCAATCGTCCATAGATGCAGCTGGGGTTTTGGGACTTCATCCTTTGCCACGCCACACCGTTCGCAGCTGGCTATGTAGTCCCGCACCGTTGCTCCCATACCTGGCCAGAAACCTCGCTCCTGCACCAGCGACAGAGTACGATCTCGCCCCTGGTGCCCAAACTCGTCGTGACAGGCTCTAATCAAAGCCTCCTGCAAGTTTGGAGGTAACATAAGAACATAAGAAAATAAAGAGTCTGCAATAGGCTGGTTGGCCTGTGCATGGCAGCTCCTGTCGAGAGTTACTACCACTCTCTATCATCCATGAATCTATCTAGCCTCCTTTTGAAACTTTCCAGAGTTCCCGCACTTACTACAAAGTTGCTAAGCTTGTTCCACTCGTCCGCCACCCTATTTGTGAACCAGTTTCTTCCTATCTCCCTCCTAAACCTAAACTTATCCAACTTGAATCCGTTGCTCCGAGTCCTATCCTGCTCGGATATTATAAGAACTTTATCTATATCCCCTTTATTGATTCCTTTCACCCACTTAAATACTTCTATCATATCTCCCCGCACTCTTCGTCTTTCTAGGGAATGCAAGTTAAGTTTCTTTAACCTATCCTGATATGGAAGGTTTCTAAGTCCCTGAATCATTTTTGTCATTCTTCGCTGCACCGACTCTAGTGAATTTATATCCATTCTATAATAGGGGCACCAGAACTGAACCGCATAATCGAGGTGCGGCCTAACTAGCGCAAGATATAGTTGCAATAAGACCTCTGCATTCTTGTTACTTACACTTCTAGATATAAAACCCAATACTTTGTTTGCCTTATTTCGAACATTAACGCACTGTTTTCTAGGCCGTAGGTCCGGGCTTACAAGTACCCCTAGGTCTCTTCTCACAAGTCGACTTCTCTAGGTTGATGTTGTTCAGGCTGTATACATTATAAGTATTTGTTCTTCCAATATTAAGTACGCTGCACTTGCTGGTGTTGAATTTCATTTGCCATTTTTCAGACCACCCCTGCAGTTTATTTAGATCCTCCTGTAATGCATTTGCATCCGGCCCTGAATTAATTTGCCGCCCTATTTTGGTGTCATCCACAAACTTGCTTATTTCACTGCTGATCCCAGTATCTAAATCGTTTATGTAGATTATGAACAAGAGTGGGCCTAGTACTGACCCCTGGGGAACCCCACTGGTTACACGGCCCCACTCAGATTTAACACCGTCTACGCTGACCCTCTGCGTTCTATCGGTGAGCCATGATTTTATCCAATTTAAAACTTTCCCCTCGATACCATGAGCCTTAATTTTTCTCAGAAGCCTCTGATGCGGTACTCTGTCAAATGCTTTGCTAAAGTCTAAGTAAATAACATCGTAATTTTCGTCATTATCTACTACCTCGAAGACTTTCCTAAAAAACGTTAGCAGATTTGTTAGACAAGATTTTCCCTTTGTAAACCCATGTTGAGAGTCGTAGATTAATTTGCTTTTCTCTAGATGCGATCGGATGCTATCTGCTATAATTGATTCAAGAAATTTCCCCACTACTGACGTCAAACTGATCGGCCGGTAATTTGACGCTGATGCTCTGTCTCCCTTTTTAAATATGGGTACTACATTCGCCTGTTTCCACAACTCTGGCACAACTCCAGTGTCTAATGATTTTGTAAATAAATTTACGAGGGGTCCGCTAATCTGTTCCCTACACTCTTTTAAGACTCGAGGAAAAATTTCATCCGGCCCTGGGGATTTTGTGTTCTTTAGTTTATTTATCTTCTTAAGAACATCCTCTTTTCTGATGGTGATATTCTTTAATTTCTCTTCTTCCTTTCCCTTAAATATCAGTTCCACCTCCGGAATTTCATCGCAAATTTCTTCTGTGAAAACTGATAAGAAGTAGCTGTTCAATGCTTTGCTCATGTCTTCACTGCCATTTATCAATTCTCCCCTCCCTGACTTTAAAGGCCCAACTTTGTCCTTGACCTTTGTCCTATATACCTGGAAAAATCCCTTGGGATTCGCCTTGGATTCTCTTGCTATTTTGATTTCATAGTCTCTCTTTGCTTTCCTTACATTTTTCTTAACATTCCTAGATAGTTCATTATACCTGTTTCTGAGCTGCTCCTCCCCTCCCTTTAATTTCTTATATATTCCTTTCTTTATTCCTATGTCATGTTTAAGTTTTCTGGTCATCCACCTTGGCTCATTCTTATTTGACCTAATTTTTCTGTATGGTATATTTTGTTCTTGTGCTTTATGTAGTATACTGGTGAATATATTATAGTCATGATCAATTGTTGTGTCATCTATGACCTCACCACTTCCTACTGGGAACTGACGTGACCTCACCTAGGTACCTTCTTAACCCTTGATAATCCGCCAACCGAAAGTTTGGGACTCTGACCATATTGTCATTGTTTTTCGTTTCCCAATTTAGGGTGAACCTGATTTCTCTGTGATCACTGTTACCTAGTTCTTCACGTACTGTGATATCTCTGATAATATTTTCTTTATTTGTTAATACTAGGTCTAATATATTGTCACCTCTAGTAGGTTCTGTAATTAGTTGTTTCAAAAAATTGTCCTGTACTGTGTCTAGGAAGTCTTCAGATTCATAGTCACCTACAATGTTGTCCCAGTCAATATTTCTGAAGTTGAAATCCCCCATGATGCACAGGTTGTTATATTTTGCTGCCCTACTCATTTCCTGCCATATGGGCTGAGCTGCTTCTTTCCCAAGACTTGGGGGCCTGTAAATCACTCCCATAATTAGCTTTTCCTTTTCCTTCCGTGATTTCTACCCACACAGACTCGGTTCCTATTTCACCCTTTATTGAATTATTAGTACAACATTTTAATGTATCCTTGACGAAGAGTGCGACCCCTCCCCCCTTCCTACCTTCCCTGTCCTTGTGAAAAACGTTGTACCCTTCTATGTGGTACTCTGATAAAAAAATTTTGCTCGCCAGATTCATCCAAGTTTCGGTGATTGCTATGACGTGTACATTCTCGGTACATACAACCGCTCTCAGCAAGTCTATTTTATTTCTAACGCTCCTACTGTTTGTATAGTATACATTTAAACCTACTCTTCCCTGGTCCTGTTTTACCCCTTGTCCTGAGCAACTAATTTTACTTCCCAGGACCTGCTTGTTTTTTTATTCCCACTTTCCCCGACCCCTCTCTACTGGCGAAACCCCCCCTTCGGAGTGACAATTTCACGCTCCAGGGATGCAGACAACGTCTTTACCCCCTCACGAGACAAGTGTACTCCGTCGCGACAGTACAGGTAGTCGTTGCCATAGAATCGTTGCCAGTTATCAATGAATGCCCAAGTTATCAATGAATGCCCAGTTATCAATGAATGCCCATAGATTCTTTCCTTCCGGGATTGCATCGATCGGTACAACCTGCGGAAGTCATCATTTTGGAGCTCTACCTGTACCTCGTCCTCGGGCAGCTCTCCCGCCAACCATCTCCGCATTTTGGTAACATATTTCATGCCTTCTTGCTCCCTACGCAGCCCATCTACCGTCCACAGTTCATTCATTCCTGCCCCATTCTCCTCTCCGAACCTGCATAGCTGTACACTCTTCCTCACCATCTTCCTCCTGTTCCGTCGGGATCCTAGATAAAGTATCCGCCACCCTGTTGTTTTTCCCCGGCTTGTACTTGATAGTGAAGTCAAACTGCTCGAGATCATCATTCCACCTACTTTCCACGGCACCTAGCTTAGCATTCTCTCGGTGACTAAGTGGGTTGTTTACGTATTTGTGACGCTGAATTTATTGATGAAGAATTGAAACACATACATTCCATTGCACAAAAACTTGTGTACCCTTCAGTGTTTGTTGATCATTGTTTTAAAAGTGCTAAAAAATCCTTTCATTCTACTCAAACCAGGCAAATTCCTACACTTAAGAATATTTTGACTGCCTTATCGCAATGACTTTACCCCGTTAGTTCAGTCCCTTAAATTATTAAATATTAATGTTGTTTTTAAGTATGACTCAACCATCACCAATATATTAATCAAGAATAGCCCAACTTTGAATGTAAATGGAAGTGTTTATTGTATTTCATGTAGCAAATGTAATGGAAATTATGTAGGTCAGACTGGGAAAGCATTGCAACTCAGAATCAAACAGCAGAAGTACAATATTAGAACAGCATCTGAAAGCAGTGCACTGTTCGTTCATGTTAGGAATAATAATCATCCCATTGATTGGGAAAAGAGCTTAGAAGTGTACAAATCATCTTGCATCACAGAAAGACTTCTGGTTGAAGCTAGTTTGATTAGGTAATTAAATTCAATAAACCTTAGTGATGATCAGTATAAAACTGGTAATATGTTACATAAATATATTTGTCAGTGGCCCAAGGTTAAAAATGCTTTGAAAACCTTGGAGCTAGATGTAGGTTAGATATTTAGTGGGTCCCATATTTTTGACCTGACTTACCGTGACTGTCACGTCGCCCTTTCTCTTAAGCTTCTATACGTGTGTGTTGGTGTGCGGATTAGTGGATGTCATGATTATGACCTGACCTTATGTTTAATAAGGTCACCCTGTATATTTAAGATTCTCCCTGTCCATGTAATTCGGTTACCTCTGAAGATGTCTTGAATAAAGACGAAAGCTTCGGTGCTCCATTGTTTCCCTTTTCCCTGTGCTGTGTGATTTTATGTATATATATATATATATATATATATATATATATATATATATATATATATATATATATATATATATATTCACACTTAAAGATTCTTTTATTTAGACTATATTCTAACTCACGGCTAAAATCATAGAATCTGTAGTACCAGGAGGAGGACGACGTCAGCTCAGGAGTGTGAGGAACCCTGGGTGTATGTGTGTGTGTGAAGGGCAGGAAAGCCTTCTAAAATATGCAAGACCTGTGTTGCCTCATAAGTTCCAACGGTGAATGGCACTCGCAGCCCTCGAGATGATTTTGGTTCCTTAAGACTGTATGAAGGCTTAGTTTCCCAGAGACTATGTGGGGGGGTGGCTCCCAAAGGGCTTTATATGAGGGTGTGTGGCTCTGAAGGACTTTATTGAGGGGAGGGGGTTATGGGTCTGAAAGACGCTATTGCGAGTATTATAGCTCTCCTTAAGACTCTAGTTAGAGGTTGGTTAAACTCTCAAAGATCCTTTTGACGGAACGGTTCCCAAAGATTGTGGTGGGCCTTTTGTGTCCTAAGATTCCGCGGAAGGTCTGTAGGTCTCTGAGAATTTATAGTGCGTGTCTCTAAGGTTGAAGGTAGGGCTTGAATACCTCGAAATATTTTTGAGGTGTAACGGCTGACCAAAGCTCCCTGGAGGGTGAGGTTTGTTGCTGGTTCCTTACATCTCCTCCTTCTCCTCCTCCTCTTCCTCCTCCTTCTCCTCTTCTTCCTCTTCCTCCCTCTTTTTCCAGCATCCACCCATTATCCACGAACCATTATCCTCCTACACTTATACTATCCTCCATTTGTTCCTCCTACCCTCCTCCCCTCCCTCTCCTCTAGTCTCTTCTTCCCCTTCCCTTAGCCTCCACCCTCCGTCTAGACCAGCATGCTCGGCAGCGGCGGGTGTTGTAGGGCCGGTGATCCCTCATTTATCATCATAGTGAGGTCTTGAGAAATCCCTGGCTTTCTCAAGGATGATGTACTACCTCCAAGGATTTTCAGGTCAGTTTATGAATCTTTAGGGACTACCGGTAGCCTTCAGGAGCCTTCATGTGACTCGTTACTGGGTAATGTTTAAGTTGGTTAAGGGGGTTTGTTGATATTGGTTGATAGGTTAAAGTTAAGCTGGGTTATGGGAGGTTAAGTGGGGAGTGTAATGAGATTGGTTGATGGGTTAGAGTTAAGCTGGGTTGTGGTACGTTAAGTGGGGAGTATAATGAAATTGATTGATGGGTTAAAGTTAAGCTGGGTTATAGTAGGTTAGGTGCGGGTTCTGTTAAGATTGATTATGAGGCTTATGAGTATAAGGTGGGTTATTGTTGGGCAACATTTGATTAGGTTAGGTGAAGGCATGTTCTGATTGGTTACTGTATGTTACGGTTAAGGTAGGTTATGGTGAGTTGTGGTAGGTTATAGTAGGTAATGGTTGGGGTAACTTAATTTTAAGTTAGGTGAAGTTATCTTAGGATTGTTTGAGGTAGGCTAGTTAAGGGTGAATTAGATCGAGTTAATGTAAGCTAGGTCATGGTAGGTTAGGTTAGGGTGAGTTATGTCTAGTTGAAGTAGGGTAGATTAGGCTGGGTAAGATTTAGGTAAATAAGATTAGGTTAAGTTAAAGTAATTTAGATTTGGTTGAGTCCTTACTATTGTTTAGGTTAACCCTCGGGTGTCTGAAGTCTTTATAAAAACATGTTAAGTGAGTTTAATCACCTTCAGGTTCTTTTCAAGGATTCTTTGTAATTTTTTAAAGTGTTCAAGCCTAGACAGCCGCAAACCAATATCAGGAATGTAAAGACCTATTTTAGTGTCCGTCAAGACATATTCGGGGAACGTCAAGATATAATTAGTGTCTGCCAAGCCATATTGAGCAACCGTCAAGGCACTCAGGGACCGTCAAGAAATATGCAGGAGCTGGCAAGATACTTTCAGGAACTGTCAATGCTCAAGAAACAGCAAGACACATTCAGTATCCGTCAAAACACACACACACTCACACCTGTAAGACGCCAACGCAAGATTGCGTTTGCAATAATATGATGGGCCATTAATATTTGTATAACTGATGGTAGGTTTGATACTGCGTAGGAGGCCTGCAGATATTACGTCGCAGATCGCCTACTGCAGACGTATCGCCGCTTACAGTAAGCAGGGTCATAGTCACGACAAACTCTGTGTATAATATAGATAATTCTGTATATGTACAGTTGGCTCCACTCCTGCCTTTACCACTTAGCATTGCCAATCCTCTCTCTCCCTGAGGTGTAAACTCCCAAACCCCGAGGTGTGAAATTGATTCTTTCACTAGTGAGCGGGAAGGAGAGTGAGAGAGGTGTATCGGGCTTGGCGTCTTTTTGTGTGATGAGGAGGAATACAAGGTGGTGAGGAGGGAAAGTGTATTTCAGTTGGGAGAGATTACAATGCGGAGTTACGCTTTGAACATTACCGGGTTTCGACAGCTGAATGTAATCGTTTAGCGCTATACTACTACAGGGTATAGTGTAGTTACAATAGGATGAGAGGGTGATGAATTCATGTTCTAAGTAAGGTGTTCATTTGCAAAAGGGGGCGTTTATGAGCAAAGGGATTGTGAATATGTTTGATTCTATACGAGATGGAACGTCTCCACTTGAATAAAATTGTCTGTTTGCAGCCAGAATAAGACGCCGTCGTATTGAAGGGATTAATTATAAATCAAACCAATGAGGAAGTGGGCACCACATATTTATTGTAATACAAACTTGGTGTCAATAAAAGTAGCTCAGTTGGCAGCTAACTGGTGTAGAAATCAGCAAAAAACATAGATTAGTTGTTTCAAACAGTTAGGTGAAATGGGTAACAAATATAGATAATATCATTATTATAACTTATAAAAACAGCAATTTGTGATGCAAAGCAATGTAGCTGTTTCTTGAAAATCTTAAAAGTAATAAGGTTTCTATGTTGTGCGTGAGAAAGAACCCTCAACTTCACCTGTCCTGGGCAGTAGGGTGTGTCATAGGAGGGAAGGTCAGCTAAAACTAATGGCCCATCACTTTTTTGGTAGATTTTAGTGTATATAAACAGAAAATAATTTCAGTTTCAATATTTTGCAACCTTTTGCTAGGTAAATTTTAGCGTGAAATTTATCGAAAATCTAACGTACAGCTGCATTAGTGCATTACAATTAAATAGTGAACATTGCTTTCTGACTTCATTCTTTAACAACCCAACTAACAATATTTTTTTCTGTTTCAGATTCTGATGCATTTATAAGTTGATAATATTTGCGATGGCTGCTTGTGTCAGGACGAGGAACCAAAAATCCAGCCATCTCAGTCACTATCTTGGATCTGGGAGAGAGCTCCTGAAGTCGGAGTTGCCTACATTGAGAGATGCTTTGAGATACGGTGTTTTAATCAGGCAAATCAGTGAAAAGAACCAAAGAACTTACACAAACAAAGACATTGCCAGTGATATGACCAAAGCTGTCTTGGCACAGTACACTCTGGCTAACGCTCAGTTCAAGCCTCCAGTCATAACAAGTCAGAAGAAGATTAGTGAGAGACTGCTAGCCAGTTGGGGAAAAGGCAAGAGATATCTCTTGGGAGAGGAAAACTTGCAGTTAGGACAGCTTTGCTGCTAACTGGACCAGTTATTTGACATAATTACTTGCAAGTGCCCAATTGTTCTCTGTCCTCAGTTTGGATGCGATCGTGACTGTAAATCCGAGGCCCACATCTCCTGTATTTGCAAGCGTGAACTGAAGATTCCTGTGATCGAACAGGCATTTGTCAAAGCACAGAGAGAGAAAACTGGCAGTATAGGGGCTCTCATGATTTCTAGCCAAGATATTCCGGAGTCCAAGAGACAGGAGGCTGCCACAGAGAGACAGAAGAGAAGAGTTGCCGAGGAAAAGAGACTTGAGAAGGCCCAGGGTGAGGTAAAAAAGGCCGATGATTGGAGTCAAGCTGATTCAGAGTTTAATGACTTCCCCATTGCTGATCCGAGTGCTGATCAGGAGAATGGTGACTTTGTCCCTAACCCAGAAAATAATGATCCCAAACCTTCCAGGCATAAGATTCGAAAAAGGAAAGATATCCCGAGCATAGCTCTGGCCAGCATGCGACACCACACTGGTCTCAGAGAAACTGCAGAGATAGCAACAGCTGCCTGGATTGATGGTGGTTTGATAACACCTGATGATGTTCACCTGGTGATAGATCATAACAAAGTAAGGAGAGCTCAGGAGAAACTTGTCAGTAACCTAGAAGAGGAGTTTGATAAGGGGATAAGAGAAAATGGAATCAATTGTTTGTTCTTTGATGGGAGAAGGGATGACACTAAAGTGTTCATGAAAGTTGGAGATTCTGACAAGTTGTTCCCTGCCATGGTGAAGGAGGAACACTACTCCTGCTGCAGTGAACCAGGAGGGAAGTATTTGTGGCATTTCACTCCAGAGAAAGATGACATCAGGAAACCAGCTGAGATAGTGGCAGATAACATTGTGAACTGGCTCAGAGAGAGGAACGTAGACCAGACCCTGCAGGCCATTGGAGGGGACAGCACCAACACGAACACAGGGTGGCAAGGGGGGTCATACAGTGGATAGAGCGGAAGATTGGGAGGAAGCTGGTCTGGATTGTTTGTGACCTCCACACCAACGAGTTGCCACTCAGACATCTGATCCAGGAGCTGGATGGCAAGACTCTTTCAAACAACAGATGGTCTGGTCCTCTTGGCAAGATGCTGGACTCTG
This sequence comes from Homarus americanus, assembly GCF_018991925.1. NCBI lineage: Eukaryota > Metazoa > Arthropoda > Malacostraca > Decapoda > Nephropidae > Homarus > Homarus americanus. Next base: position 13,141,657 of record NW_024743709.1, read on the forward strand.
CCACTGAGTTAGAAATAAATCCGAGCTTTGAAAAAATCACAGTTGGCCCTCCACTCGTTGAGCTTGCACATACTGTCATTGACGACCTGAGTACTGACCAGTACTATGGTTACATGATTTGCAGTGCCATCAAAACTGGGGTCATGCCTGATAGACTTGCTTACCTGCAGATAGGTCCAGTCTCACATTCTAGGTGGCTCACAACGGCTCTCAGGTTCTGCAGAATTTGGGTCGCTCATCATAAACTGAAAAGGAACCAGCTTCACAACCTGAGACTTATTGTCCAATTCATCGTGAGTGTCTACTTGCCAAATTGGTTCAACACCAAGGTCAAGTCATCGTTCTCCGAAGGTCCGAGGCATGTTCTCTTCCAGCTTGAGCTCCTGAGGAGTCAGCCAAGGAAGGTTGTTCAGATTGTGGAGCAGACTGTGAGGAGATCTTCCTGGTATGCTCATCCGAGGCAGTTCTGCAGACAATGCTCTGCAGTAAGGATGAGGAGGAGAGAAGAGTGGCAGTCAAAAAGATCTTGGATATGAGACTTATGAGAGGATCTGGGCATGACGATTCCTTCAGGGTCAGAAGACTCCTGAAGTCAATCTAGGTGCCAAGACCCTCACTGATCTGGATAACATCCAGGCTGGCAGTGAGCCCCCTCTTACCTGCAGCCTCACCAATGTTCAAGTCAGAGCTTTCCTGGACAACCCCATGCATGTCCCTGCCTGGCCCTCGCACACCCAGAGTATAGAGCGTTGTGTACAGCAAGTGAGAGAGGCCAGCAGTCACGTGTACAGCCAGGAGAGGAGGGAAGGCTACATCCGAGCTCAGGTGGTCAGCAGGGAGGTGATGAGTAGAAACAGAAGCAAGAAAGACATGTTCTCTATGGTGTGCAGCAACACCGGGTCATAGTAGTAAAACCGGTTTTTGTATTTGATGATTTTGTTTTCTAGAGGAATATTAAATTTAATAAATGTGTCAAGATCATTCGTTTCACTATTCTGGATCATTTTCATCCTAATAAATTAATCTGATACATTTACTTTACTTTAAATAAGCTATTTAGTGGTGTTGGTAAAAGGGTGGGAATACTGAATTTTCATAAGATTTCAAGTTAAAATTTACCGCGCAAAAAATGAAAACCTTCCAAATCTGAAGATATCACATGATTCTGCACATAGAACTACATCATTAATACCATGGGCCGATTTTTCAAACTCAAAAAAAAAAATTCGCCTCCGTATGACACACCCTACTGGGCAGCCTCCACCACCCAACTCCTGCTCCGGGTTGCTGGTACTGAAACTTCTGCAGACAATTTACAGGTTAGAATAATTTGTGTCTTCCCATTTCCATGAGGTAATTATGATGAGAATACAAATGTAAGTGATACCCAGTATTTCAACCAATGGTCACGATCTTCAGAAATAAAATCATATTTGGAAACTGTATCGCAATGTCAGACTCACGTAAGGGTGAGCCGAGTACAGAATATAAGAGAGAGCAGACAAGTAGTATAATGTGCAATTAAAATACTCAATGTATGAAAAAGACATTTATTCAAATTAACAATAATGTGAATGAGTAGCTGAAGCAAATAACTATCATACCCTGGTCACCAGCAACACTTTCTATGAGTGCCGTCACGTCACTGTAAAGAAATAACTTTAATTATTTTGTCTCCTTATTTGGGTATGTAATTTTGATTAACCCTCTCACACACAAAGGGGTTCCCCTCAGCTGAATGAAATTTTTCGAGGGGTCTGAAAAATGGCAGATGGAATTCAATGTGGACAAATGTAAAGTACTCAGTCTAGGGCAGGGGTTTTCAAACTATGGGTCCCGACCCTTCAGTGGGTCGCGAAATAAATAAATTGGGTCGCAAAATAATAACGGGTCGCGAAAATAAATAAGAAAAAAAAATAAAATGGGTTGCGAAAATGAATAAGAAAATAAAAATAAATGCACCATAATTTAGGCTTGGTTATTGTAATGTACACTCCACAGTCTAGGAAGCGACTGCAAGGAGAGCATTTCCTGATTCTTTCTTTACCTCTCATGTCGATGCTAAATAAAGGAAAATTGTGAACAGTGTTTGTCTTTGATTTACTCATTTTATATCATTACACTTAGGTTTAATGGGTCGCAATTCAAATTGTTGTTCTGGCTGTGGGTCTCAGTAAAAAAAGTTTGTAAAACACTGGTCTAGGAGATGTAAACAAAGTAACCGGATACCAGATGAACAACGATATTATAAGGAAATCCGACTGCGAGAAAGATTTAGGAGTAATGATATGTATTTGCTCGAAACAAGGCTAATGAATTCATACAACAGAGTGTTAATTCCGACTAGCGAGGTTATCCTAAAACTATAATTTGCGCTTGTGAGACTTCACTTGGATTATGCAGTTCAATTCTGGTCACCGTATTACAGAATGGATATAGAATCCCTAGAAAGAATTCAGAGGAGAATGACAAGACTAATCCTGGGCATTAGGAACCTTGTGTACAGAGACAGGTTAAAGCATCTTAATTTGCACTCCTTCGAGAGTGCATTACAAAGGTACTCAAACTATTCAACCAGTAGCGAACTCGTAACAATGGTCTTAAATTAGACAAGTTTAGATTGAGGCGCGAAATAGGTAAACATTGATTCGGAAATAGAGTAGTGGATGAGTGGAACAAGTTACCAAATATCATTATTAACTCGAATACGCTGGATAGAATCAAACATACAGTAGGTTGGATGGATATATGAGCAATAGGGGTTGGGTGAAATGGGACTGCCCAGTATAGGCCAATAGGCTCACTGCAGTTTCCGCCATTCTTATATTTTTATGTCAAACGTTGTGATAAAGGGCTAAAATCAGTTATATTTCACATAGCATTTCACTTGATTCAACAATCTCTAACGAATATTATATAATTACATGCCTAAACTTTAATTATAAATCAGAAAGTGGAAATATAAAGCAAAGTTGTACTGGATATTTATTGTTTCATGTATCTTCAGTTCAGTAAATCACAATTTTAAATCATCTTATTTCCTAATGAGAACTGTAGTTTCAGACCCGCGTCCAGCCACCCTACTTCTCGATGATCGCCTGTAGCGGGTCTGGCATAGAAGCACCATGACTTCTCACCAGCTGTGGCTTGGCCCTCAATAGCAACGACTGTGCTCTGGTGTGGTCCATTAATGCTGCTTGAGTCCTCTCCTTCTCTGGCTCCCAAGTGTTTACGATCGTACCCCGTATTTTCTATGAAGTTCATATCACAGCCCGTGCTCGACCAGTCTAGCACCTGTAAGTTGTCCTTAGTGGCAAACCACTGCTGGACTATCCTGGCCATTTGGACTGGGAAACGATCTTGAACAGAAATTATGGGACCGAGAGGGAATGTGAAATTTCTTTAAGGGATGGAAGGAAAACAAAATCATCTTATATATTAACATATTTCTGTGCAGTGAAGCAGCCGTCGATCTGCATTACGTCACCTACTTCATGCTGAGCCATGCAAATAAATCACTGTAGGTGCGCGTGATCCAGGTATATGCTGAGTCATGTAGTCCCAAATATTTACCGTGACTATGCCAATCCGCGCCTCCTCATATATATTGCAGCGATCATATCTGAATAGTAGAAAATCTTGGAATTAGGCTAGTGGACATGGACAACATTGAGAGCTCTTGCAAATATTGGACCCTGTAATAAATTTGGATTTGGGATACTAATACAGGATACGTGACGAGAGATGTGAAGAAGGCTCACAAGATTGGGGTAAGGAGGACACGGGGAAGAGGTAGGCTAAGGAAGAGATGGAATGAATCAGATTTTGTTTCACCGGCTTTGACGTGCAGGAGGATGACAGGCGAGACAAGGGTGTGATCTTGTCTACTTCACTTTCTACCACGAGGAGCAGGGATGATTGAGACAGTGAGGATGAGTTTGTATTGGTTGTGCACATTTTGTCACATGACTTGAGTTACCTCTGCCCCACAACAGACGAGATAATAGAAAATCAAACAAATATGATTTTACTTCATAATTGCGTGATGGTTGCTTAAAATACTGGATATCACTTGTATTTTTATTCTCATAATAATTGCCTTATCGAAAAGAGAGGACAACTTGGACGCTTGGTTTACAAACAGTGAAGAATTAGCTAATACTAGGTCCACAGGCACCGCTCCAGCCGGTGAGTAAATAATTTATTGTGCTCTGTTTTTAAGGGGGTTAATTGACCACCAGGTCCCTCAGTCGGTTGCTCGTTCTGTTACCACCAATCAGGAGATTAATTCAATCACTGAATGGACACAGTTAAAAATGCCTGAAGAAGTGCCTGTGCTACTGAAATCAACACTGATTATTTACAATGTTGCACAAGTACTTAGCTATGGACAGGTTACCTGGTGAAAAACCTGTCCAATTCCTCGCCCACGTGGACGCCTACAGGCAACGTGTGGTTAATGTTTTTAGGAATGCCGACTGGATAGACATAAAATCCACAGGAAACCGTCAAACAGGGACCATTTGTAAGGCGATCTTCAAGTTTATAAAAAAAAAAAATCTTTGTTTAAAGTGTCCCTACTCATGTTAGGAATATAATAGCAAACTAAATGAGATCCTTCAACCAGTGCCAGGCAGTTACAGTCACTTGCTAACCACAAAGGAGGATTTATTAAAGAAGTACTAGTGTGCCCTACCACAGCCAAATATAAGGACACCAATGAGCCCCCTATAGGTGTAGGGAAGGAAAACAAATTAGAAAAAGCTTCCTCTTATCTGTCATTTGTGTGGCGCACCTGGTCACATTAGGCCCAAATGTCCTCAACTTAACACCTTTTCCACTATTTCAATTGCATCAAGTAACGGGAGCCTTCCTAGTGTAAGGGGCACACCAAATCCTACACCAGGGACAGGAACAAAACCCAAGTCAGCCTCACCAGCTTAGACGACAGCCAACAAATACTGTACATACCACATTATATTACCACAAGTCTCGAAGTCACAACACAAATGAGTGTCGGAACTCACCCTAAATTCCCACAGGTGATATACATTGCAACTTTGTGTGACTCGTTGTCTGACTTGGGGTGGCTTTGAGCGAACCATACACTTGATATTACAATTTATGTATCCTTCCTGTCCATGATTTACAACAATAACTGTAGGTAAAAAGTTACAATATTATACTAATAACACTGTCATGTATTGATACTATGACTAGTTACCAAGATACAGAACACGATGAACATAACATGATAATGATAATGAAGCCTGGAAGGGTTCATATCATAACTTGTGTGTTCGTGCGTATGTTGCCCCGTGAGAGTTACCGTGGGCCTTCATGTGCCGAGGTGGGATGGTCAAAGTATTTCACTCTATGTGTGTCAAATGAGGAGTGACTGATCCACATGTAATTTAAGGTTTTTGAAATATGTAGTTAAATTAAACACGATTTTTCATATAGTTATGCGAATGATGGGGAATAAAAGATATAGATGGGGTGTGGTGGAAGCACCGTGGTCTGGCACACACACACAAGCGCTGTAAACGTTGTGTGGACTCACTGGGTGGTTTGGAAGTGTTTATTTCCATTCATACTATCATAACTACAACCTATTGTAATTTTTCTTCGTGTTCATATATAATGAAGATAATGCAGAGTATAAAATGCAGTATACAATATTTATACATAATGTCATCTATACAGCCGTACTATGACTGTGTGTGTTAGTGCGTGTGTTGCCTCGTGATAGTTAGAACATAAGAACATAAGAATGGAGGAAACTGCAGCGGGCCTACTGGCCCATACTGGGCAGTCCCGTTTACAACCAACCCCTATTGCTCATATGAGCATCCAACCTATGTTTGAAGCAATTCAGCGTATTCGAGTTAATGATGATATTTGGTAACTTGTTCCATTCATCCACTACTCTGTTTCCAAACCAGTGTTTACCTATTTCACGCCTAAATCTAAATTTGTCTAATTTAAAACCATTGTTACGAGTTCGCTCCTGGTTGGATAATTTGAGTACCTTTGTAATGTCCCCTTTGTTTAGCCCTGTCTTCCACTTATACACCTCTATCAGGTCGCCCCTCGCTCTACGTCTCTCGAGGGAGTGCAAATTAAGATGCTTTAACCTGTCTCTATACTCAAGGTTCCTAATGCCCGGGATTCATTCTCCTCTGAATTCTTTCCAAGGATTCTATATCCATTCGGTGACCAGAACTGAACTGCGTAATCCAGGTGTGGTCTCACAAGAGCAAGATACAGTTTTAGGATGACCTCGCTAGTCTTGTAACTAACACTCCTTTGTATGAACCCAAGTACTTTATTAGCCTTGTTACGAGCAAAAACACATTGTTTACTTGGCTTAAGGTTCCTACTTATCATTACTCCTAAATCTCTCTCGCAGTCGGATTTCTCTATGGCATCGTTGTTCATCTGGTATCTGGTTTCCCTGTTTACATCTCCTATACTGAGTACTTTACATTTGTCCACGTTGAATTTCATCTGCCATTTTTCAGACCATTCGAAAAATTTGTTTAGATCTTCCTGTAGTTTTGCTGAGTCCTCGTCAGATTTAATAACACGTCCTATTTTAGTGTCATCAGCAAATTTACTTATGTTGCTGTCTATGCGATATCTATGTCGTTTATGTATATAATAAATAATGGTCCAAGTACTGAGCCTTGGGGAACTCCACTTGTGACGTTGCTCCAATGGGACTTAGTGCCGTTAATGCTCACTCGCTGTTTCCTGTCCTGTAACCACGCCCTAATCCATTTAAGGATGTCACCTTTGATGCCATGAGCTTACCTTCTAATTAGTCTTTCGTGGGGGACTCTGTCGAAGGCTTTGCTAAAGTCGAGATATACCACATCATAATTGTGCCCCTCGTCCACTGATTCGAAAACTGATGAAAAGAATGTTAATAGATTAGTTAGGCAAGAACGTCCGCTTGTGAAGCCATGCTGGGAATCATTGACCAATCGGTGCTTCTCCAGGTGATTTCGAATAGAGTTTGAAATGATTGCTTCCAGTAATTTGCCTACTATTGATGTTAGACTGATTGGGCGGTAGTTAGAGGATAGTGATCTATCCCCTTCTTGAAAATCGGTATTACATTCGCTATCCTCCAGGATTCTGGTACTACACCTGTTTTTAAGGACATGTTAAACAACTTTGCTAAGGGCATACTAAGCTCTTCCTTACATTCCTTTAATACTCTGGCAAATATCTCATCGGGACCAGGTGACTTATTAGGCTTTAGTTTGTCCATTTGCTTACTAACATCGTTGCTAGTCACTACTATCTCACTTAATTTGTTTTCTTCACTATCTCTGAATAGAGTCGGTGCCTCGGGTATCATGTTTAGATTTTCGGTGGTGAAAACTGTTGAAAAATATTTATTCAAATTATTGCTCATTTCTCCGTCGTTATCAGTGAGCTCGCCGGAGTCTGACCGTATTGGTCCAATCTTTTCTCGTGTTTTAGTTTGATACATTTGGTAGAATCCTTTGGGGTTTGTCTTCGCCTCCCTTGCTATCCTTACCTCATTATTCCTCTTTGCTTTCCTTATCTCGGTTTTAACTCTACTCGCCAATACCCTATAATAGTCCCGGAGGTGAATTTCGCCACGATTTATCCTTCTACCTATAGCCTTCCTTTGGCCAATGATGTTCTTTAAATAATTATTTATCCATTTAGGGTCATTGTTGTCTGATCTGAGTTTTTTGTATGGTATGTTCTGCCTTTGTGCATTAAGTAACTCACTATTTAAATTATCGTGGAACTCGGCAATCTCAGATCTCGTTATCAGGTCGGTGTCATCTGTCAGGTTCACGGCCAAGCGCGACACCCCTCTCTCAGCTGCCTCTTTAAACTGTCAAAGTTTGCCCTTCTGAAATCTGGTACTTTAGTGGAATTTTCCTTACGTCTGCCCTGAAAATCTAACTGGAATCGAATTTCTTTGTGATCGCTGTTTGCAAGTTTGTTCCCTACCTCGACATTGCTAATGAGGTTTTCTCTGTTCGACAGAACTAAATCCAGTATATTATTACCCCGTGTGGGTTCGGTTATATGTTGACTTAGGAAACAGTCCTGGATCGTCTCGAGAAAATCCTCTGATTCTGAGTTACCCGTAAGGACAGTCCAATCTATTTGGCCAAGGTTAAAGTCGCCTACTATACAGACTTTGTTGTGTATGGAAGCCCTGCGCATTTCATCCCAGATAAGTCGCTCATTGACGCTATCAAGATTGGGGGGTCTATATATTACCCCTGTGATTAATTTTTCCTGACCGTCGCTTAATTCTATCCAAATTGTTTCTGTATTCCTCTCAGTTTTTATTTCCTTATTTATTTCACACTTCAGATTATCCCTAACATAGATTGCTACTCCGCCTCCTTTCCTGGTCTGCCTATCGGTATGAAACAGTTTGTAACCCGCAATTTGGTATTCGACTGGTAATTCACGTGTGTCTAGGTTGATCCATGTTTCAGTGAATGCAATTACATCGATTTCTTCGGTACATACCAAGGCCTTAATATCATCCATTTTGTTTCTCATACTTCTACTGTTCGCGTAGTATACTTTTAAGTTAGTCGTGTTCTGAGTCCTTCCCTTACCGCGTTTAGTTTTAAACTCCCTGTCTAATTTAGTTTTGTCATCATTCCTAACACTATTTCCCTGTAATCTTTCGCCTTGTTTACCCGCTCCCACTGCAGTCTCCTCCACCCCCGTGCTCCTATGTTCTCTTAGCAGTTTAAAGACTTCGATATCTTTTGAACTGCCCCCTCTAGAGCCCCAGCCAGGGTTGCTACTCCATCCCTAGACAGATGCACCCCATCCCTAGCATAAAGGTCCCTTCTGCCATAGAAGTTGTCCCAGTTGTCAATGAATGGGACTGATATTGACTTGCAATATCTGTCAAGACGGTCGTTAACACCAACTGCCCTTGACAACCATTCACTGCCAACTCTCCTTCTAGGCAGGACACGCATATGATAGGGATCCCTCCCTTAGTCCTAATACGATCTATGGCTGCCTTGAACTTATCAAGAAGTTCCTCGCTCCTACACCGGCCAATATCATTGCCTCCTGCACTGAGGCAGATAATGGGTTTGTTCCCATTACCAGACACGATATTGTCCATCCTGTCAATTATATCCCCCACCCCAGCTCCTGGCAAACACACCCTCATCCTATTTTTGTTTTTACCACAAAAGGCCCTGTCCATGTACCTTACCTGTGAGTCACCAACAATTAAAGTTTTTATACCTTCCTTGTCATCCCTGTCCCTGACTGTACTAACGTCCAATTCGTCTATCAAGGGACTGAACGGGTTGGTACACTTAGCTGTTGTTGTCGTTGTTGTCATATCCTTTGAGTGCTTCTTGACCACCAGCTTGGTCCTCCCACTACTCACGACTTTCCACTCGTTTGATTTTTCGTCAGACACTGGCTTTACTCGTCCAGCCTCTCCTTTTAACTTCGCCAGCTCTTTCCTTAATTTCAGGTTCTCCAACGTGGCCCTCTCAATTTCTAACTTGGCCCTCGCCAATTCTTCAGTGGACCACTCCAGTTTGGTCAACAAACTCTCATACCCAAGACCGCACATATCACTGGCCATATCTGATAATTATCCCTCTGGAGCTAACCCTGCCGTGACCTTTCCCCTAGTGAGGTCAGAACACAAGAGTGAGGTCAGAACACAAGAGAGTAGCTCCACACAGCAGCACTGTGGGCCCCCGTCCAGAAAGGACACTGTACTTGTACTAACCTCCAGCACAGACCCAGGTGGGCTAGAGAATATGGCTTCCGAGTGTACATATCCTGCCTGACCAGTTAACCAAAGTTTCTGTGATGTTATATAATAATTGGTCGAAGCAGCATGACTTCGACCATACTATCCATAGGTTTAGGATATGCTGTTCAGTCGAACCATCCACGGTGAAGGCTAGAGAGTGTTTTGCTGATTGCACACTGCACCAGTCATGATGGGATTGTGGAACTTTACCTGGCCTATAACTCTCTATTCTACCAACATCTCCGGCGTGGTGCGAGAATTATTGCATTCTTTATATTGAAACGAGTCGTTCAGGATAGAGAAATCAATGATTTTCGAGGCAACTTTGTTAATGCAGTACCTAACGTTCTAACCACACGCTGTAATACTGAACAGGTTTCTATAACCAGCCTCCAGAAACATTATCCGTGATTCACGAAGGCCTTGCTCAACAAGTGCAGGTCTGCATTAGCACAAAAAGGAGAACCTCGGCAAACACATCTTGTTCAGCACCACATTAGTTTGCAACCTGGCACTAACCCAATCTACATTTTTACATACCGGCTCTCTCATTCACAGACAGCCGCGGTAGACAAGTGTGTGGAGGAAATGCTATCACAAGGGGTATCTAAGGCTTCTAATTCACCTTGGAATTTTCCTTTATCACTTGTCCCTAAGTCAGAGAGTACCTGGTGGCCTTGTTGAGACTACCGCCATCTTAACTAGGTAACAGTCCCCGATCGCTTCCCGTTACTGGTGTTAGAAGAACCTTTAAAGAGTCTTGGGAATTTCTATATATGCCTTTTGGTCTTCATAGCAGCCCAATAACTTTTCAAGGTTGATGACAAGTATTTTTTACTCGATTCTAGGGACAGAAGTCCTCGTGTATGTGGGTGATATAACTGTCATGTCTCCAGGCGTGTCCTCACACCTTGTGAGACTCGAGCATTCGCGAGCCAGACTTGAAGCAGCTAATTTAAAGGTAAAGTTGTCAAAGTGTAAATATATACAACCTAGAATACGATACTTGGGACATGTGATCGATCAAAACGGGGTCAATGTTGACACCAGTAGAGTGTCGATCACGCCATGGTCTGCAAGAAAGGGGGCTTCATATGCATGAGGCATGACGAAGTAGGGGACCTCACAGCAAATATGTTGAAGGAAATCTGCCGGGATGTCATGGTAGAACCGACCCTCCTTCCTTTGGATGGTGAGATCTTCCAACATAGGACTTCAAACACATCTAACGAAGCCAGTGTTGACATCAGTGCTCGAGGATTCTGGAAGCGGGGACAGCGAGCTTTCTTCGACATCAGGATTTTTGATCCCATGGCCGCATGTCACCGTAACCTAGCTCTCGATGCTGCACACAGGAGGAACGAGATCGACAAGATAAGGGGAACGAGAGCTTATGCCCCAACTCCGACAACTGCTGCAGATATTGACTATGAGGCTACTGTTACTGAATGCCGCATAGATCTGCGGCTCAACTAATTTAACACAGATAGGATAGCTACTTATGTATTTGGATATTTAATATCAAGGTCATAAAATGGCGGCGAAGGTGTGGATATTGGGGGAGGCTGGAGGCCACGTTATTAAAAAAAAAAAGTGTCAAGGTATTCGTTAAAGGTTGTTAGATCTTCACACCAATTATAATTAACTCTGCATTTATTTTTCATCTATGAATGATTGTACCAAATGAAGATAAAAATAATTACACAAAAAATATTAACAATAATCAATTAAGGAGACCATACAAATTATGAATCATGGCTGGTGGAGGTGGGGCCTGGTGTCACCTGGCGACTCTGGCCAACTGGACGTCATGTACACAGGGTTACACTGGAGGCAGCACCCGTCATCAAGGGTGTGAGCACTATGTTGAAAAGTTGATGTAGTGGGCTAGTGGCACACACAAATCCAAGCGAGGTAAAACGCTATACCATCAACATATAGGTCGCTAGCAGCAGGCCACACAGGTCACCACACCATCACACGGCAGCAGCTCCGCTACTCCTTATATAAAATGCTGAAGGATTGAACACGTCCTTAGTTTCGTACTAACTAAACTATTTTCTTGTAACACCAGTTAAGTATGCCAGTTCTTTGCTAAACACACTATATACATATACATATATATATATTAATTATTAATCGTACTCACAGAGTAGACGAGCGTCAGCGGCGAGGCAGGTCCCAGCTAAGTGACGCGGCCTGCCTTGCCGTCCTTTCACAACAGCTCGTGTAAAATGAATCTTTAGTTTCGAAACATAAGAGTTTCGGACTCAAGCAAGATGTGAAATAAGACAGGATAATTCATTCACATAGAGGATATGATTAAATATCCTTTTCCAAAATCTGTTGATGATGTCCGCTTATTTATAGGTATGGCCGGATTTTATAGATCCCTTATTCAAGGGTCTTCTAAAATTGCTCTTCCCTTAATTAGCTTGCTTAAAAAGATGTTCCTTTTAAGTGGGAAGAACAGCAATATAATGCATTTGTTGAGTTGAAAAACCGCTTTACTAGAGCGCCCATCCTCTGTTACCCAGATTTAAAAAACCTTTTATGATAACTACAGATGCCTGCTATATAGTGGGTTAGGGAATGTGTTATCACAATAGTACAATAGGAGACAGTTACCCTAAGTGTATGCTAGCCGTACACTCTCTAAGTCAGAGAAGAATTACAGTGTTAGTGAACTCGAGGCTTTAACTGTGATGTGATCTTTGAACAAATCTCGCGATTATATGTATTGTTATCCAGGAGTGATAACCACCGACCACAAGCCTCTTATCAGTTTGTTTAATACTAAAGAGCTTACTGGCAAATTTGCCAGATGGTTCATTATTATACTGTACAAGAGTTTAAACCCCTAATTAAGTACATACTGTAGAAGAGAGACATAACTTCGTCGCACACGTGCGGCGCATGAAGATGATCCCATTTGGTTATGCTTATTGTCTTTTGTCACAGGTAGTACGCGTAATTTAGAGATTAAATTTTCTGTGCCTATAAGAGAATTTTTGTTCAAGATAACGTTCTCTGCCCGTAACGTCATTCAGTCGGTAATATTTGCTATGCTTGTACCAAAGTTACTAGTCCTAATACATGACACACCACAAGTAGAGACAGGTGCATTAAACAAATGCGGCTAACGAATTTCTGGCCTAAAATAGCCTTGGAAAAGGGTCAGTATGGATGTTATAGGTGGGCTCGTAGCGACTCACCACCATAGTAAGTACTCCATAGTCATGGTTGATGATTTTACCCGTTACTGCGAACTTGCACCTATCCCTAATAAGCACGCATAGACAGAGCCTTTCAGAGACAGGTTCACGACAGGCATGATACTCCTAACATTCTGCTCACCGACAACGGTGGCGAGTTTAATAATGAATTGTTAGCAAAGTTGTGTGAATTTATATCACTTTGAAAACTGTAACATTACCACTCATCACCCAGCTTCAAATGGGATGGCGGAGCGACTTAATTAAAAGAAGATAATCATTATCTTCATACTAACTTGAGCTTTACTAACATGAACTGGATGAATGCATTTCTGATGTACAGAATTCCTTTAAATGTTCATATCATCATTCCATTAGTGATACAGCTAATTTTGCACACTATGACTCAGTTCGAACTACCCATGAGCAACACCTGCTTCAGATACAGAGAATAAACCCAACACAGTTACAACAATAGAGGGGAGCTGGTGGAGCCGTACCTCTCTTGCCTCGCAAGCAAGATGTCACGGGTTCGATTCCCGGGCCGCCGGAAGTTGTTTGGACACTCTTCCTAGTCCCCTTGGTCCCTGTTCACCTAGCAGCAAAGTAGGTACCTGCTGTAAATCGAAAGTTGCGAATTCGTATTCAGGGACAAGTTATTGGAGCTTCCAATAATTTGCTTAGACATAAACCATTGACTCTTCAGGCTTCTACGCTCTTGACTCTCCAGGCTTTTACTCCCTTAACTCATGAGACATAAAAGCAAGCATGAACTTAGCATGCTTCCCTATTGGGCGCTGTAAACGCTTCTGCGTTTCACCTTACACAAGGATGTAGGAGGGTGCCCCCCCAAAAAAAAAAAAGTTACAACAATCATTGGAATGGAATATAAACCCCTTACAATGCTCCCAGAATAAGATAAAATCATAGGAATTTTAGAAAATTGAAGTTCAATGTGGCTTGACTTAGAGAGGTAATGAAAATCGGGCGACCTGTGGTGTAATGGTCAACATCCTCGCCTCGCAAGCGAGTGGAACCGGGCTCGATCCTCGGGCAAGGTGAAACTTATGTGCAAGTTTCTTTACGCCATTTGCCTCTGTCTACCCAGCAGTTATTGGGAACCTGTATGTTAATCGGCATTTCACTGGGGACACTATCAAAGAAGGTTTTAATAAGAGATTAATAAGCGAATAATTAGCGAATGCAGTCTTTTAAATTCTGTACTGTGTATTTTTTTTTACTCTGTTTCTGACGTTCTCATCAGATGCAAAATCCAAGGACGAATTTTTTATGGTGGCCGAGCATTTGTAAGTCGCCATCACAAGACTGTTATTTTAATTTATCTATTAGCATAGTATATCCAAGTATAGGACAATAATGGGAAAGGACACTAATATGTGTACAACTGATGGTACGGTTGATACTGTGTAGGCCGTAGAAAGGTCTGCAGATATTATCTCGCTGATCGCCCACTGGTTTTCCAGGCGCTCTGTAATGAACACCATATCAGTATATCATGTGAGGTTAAGTCATATCTCCTAGCTTAGTTCTTCACCGGCCATGATCCAACACAGACGTATCGCCGATTACAGTAGGCAGGGTCATAGTCACAGCAAACTCTGTGTATAATATAGATAATTCTGTATATGTACAGTTAACTCTACTCCTGACTTTACCACTTAGCGCTGCCAATCCTCTCTCTCCCCGAGGTATGAACCCCGAACTCTGAACTGTGAATTCGAAGCATTTGCTAGTGAGCGAGTGAACGGGAGGGAGAAGGAGTGGGGCGTGTCGAGGAAGGTGTTTTTTTGTGGGGGAGGGGGGGCAGAGAGTGTACAGTATGTTAGTTGGGAGAGATTACATTACAGAATAACGCTTTGCCAATATCGACGGGGTTTCCTCTGCTGAGTGTAATCGTCTTCTGCTAGCCAGATGAGAAATACTATATTTACAATAGGCATTCCTTGGCGAAAACAAGCATTTATGAGCAAATGGATTATAGATATGTTTGAAGCTATATCCTGTGCAAGGTGAAGCGCAGAAGCGTTTACAGCACCCACCTGGGAAGCATACATAGTTCATGGTTGCCTTTATAACTCATGCATTAAAAGCGTAAAAGCCTGAAGGGTCATGACTTTAGTCAGCAAGTTACATAAAGTGACAGAATGATGAGTGTGTGGGGAAAAATTTCCGGTGCAAAGTGTGGCAGGTCCCTAATAATGTCAAGTGCCAGGTCTGTCTCTAGGAGGAGGGATATCTGGTCAGGGAAGGAAGAGGTGCAGATAACGGCTGGGGACCTGTAGGGGGAAGTCATAGGGCAAGTGAGGATGTAGTGAGAGAGGGTGTGAAGGTCGGGTTGACTACAAAGCTTACAAACAGTGCGGCCAGGCTCAGGGTTGCCAATGTACTAGGCGTGGCGAAGTACAGTGAGGGTGGAGGTAATATGGTGTGGTGGGACAGGCACAGTAGGGTGGAGGGAGGCACATAGGCATTGACAGTATTGAGGGCATACCTTTTAGTGTGATTGTGATGGCATGTGCGTCGGCATGCCGGTGGGGTACGGGTAGCCGGGGGTGGTGTCCTCAGGTCTAATAGGTAGCCCTGGTGGAGACAGCACAGACACAGGAGACGGCGCGGCTTGCGGTGGGTGGATAGGTTGAGCCACGTGTCGTGAAGATGAGGCAGGACTTCGCTCTAGGGAAGCAGGAATTCGCTCTGGGGAGGCAGGACATTGCTCTGGGGCAGCAGGACACACCGGGACAAGCCCGGTAGGCGTTACACCAGTAGTGAAGGCCGCCGGCGTTGGAGTAAGCCGTCAACAGGGGGTGGGGGCTCACAGGGGGACTACCAGCTTGTGTCAAACCAGAAGAGAGTGACTGGGTGGCAACAGAGGGTAAGAGTAGGTCGGAGATGGTGGTACAGAGTGTAACGAAGAGTTTTTCTATACAATTGGTAAATTATTGGAAGAGGGATATGATCTGTGTCATGTCACTTGAGGGGGGTTGTGGGGGGCCACCGGTGGAAGCACAAGGCCTGATAGCGTTAGAGTAGAGACCGGGAGGAGGCCTAGTAGTAGATGAGTTAGGAGACGGCCGGGACTGCTGTGTTGCAGCTAGGTGAGGCCAGGCAGGGACAAGTGTTGTTGAAGAAGGAGGCGTTGTTTGAGACAGAAGGGGCGCAGAGGGAGGCGGTCCAGTAGACTGGGAGGGGGCGTTGTGGTAGACTCACCCTTCGGGGATGCCTTTCCCTGGGATAGGCGGGCGATTGGGGCATTGCTGTGAGTCAGCATTGTGCCAGCCACCACAGTTACAACACCTGCGATCAACTACATAGCCCACATCACCCCTCCTAAGGTGGACTTTGATTTTCTGGGCACAGGCGGTGGGGTTATGGTTACGTGAATAGAAGCGACATCTGGGACTAACACGTCAGCAGCAGGCAGTGAAGGTGTGACCCAAATGAGAACAGATAACACCTAATGTTTGCCCGGGGTGATAGGGTTCTGCATAAAGTGGAGGGAGGATTGGGTGGGCCTCCACAGTGGTTGGGCATTCCCTCCCCTTCCACTTGACAATAACAGCAGCTTGTGGGGTGTTCCCACGGTAATGTCAACGTATACTGAGTATACTAGAATTAAAGTCATTTGCATCTTCGATGTCAGCATATAGGGGGAATTGTTTCAATAGGATGTCGCTACATTCATCAGCGTCTACTAGCGCGGGGGAGGGGGGGGGGGAAGCATCAGGACAACCCTGTCAAAGCCAACAGTAATAAGTGTTTCAAAGACCTCAGGAGTCTGACACTTAATAAAGTTCCTGTTCTTACCTTGTCGGAATTGAATGTTGAGACAGTGTTGTCTGCAATACTTCATCATCTAAGTAAACCATTCCTCTGCGGTTTTCAGTGAGTCCTTGGGGAAGTGCAGATTCAGCTTACTTGTCTGGTTGGCAGAGGGCAAGGTGATAGGATCTGTGACATTGGTGTTTCCACTCCGGCTAGTGTTTCCCATAGAAACATTACTTTCACTGTCATATTCACTGGGGTCTGACTCTCGAAGGATGTTGGATTCAGTATGACCAGGCGAGTTGGTGATGGCATCTGTATCAGAGATGTCTGCATCAATGAGAGAGCCTCTTCTGGGACGCTTATGTCGACCTCCCATGCTGGCAAAAACTTGCCGGCTGAGGACGATCGGGAAGTCAAGAACACCTACGGGCACGTCTGTCCCCTTATGTTTTCACGCCAATCTTTATCTTGTAGAATCAGCGAAGTTTTGATTGACCCCTTGCACTGCGGCGCCTCAGCTACCCGGAGAGATTGGAACATCTGAACTTGACTAACTCTTACTACAAACGGGCAAGGGGAGATCTGATTGAGGTCTTCAAGCATCTCATAGGGCACTACTCAGTCTAATGTCCTTACTTGGAGCTGGCGGACGCTCGCCCAACAAGGGGACACAGCTCAAGGGGTTAAAAAAGCCGCAAGTCTGGATAACTGTGAAGGGTAACTATTTCTGAGTGAGAGTTATGAACTCTTGGAACAATCTGCCAGAGAGTGTGGTGACAGCACAGAGTGTGAGCTCTTTCAAGACCAGACTTGACCAACACTGGAGCAGGTTCAGATACATTCAGGAGCCAATGCATGCCCAGTACTTGCCAACAGTGCGTCACAGAGACTTAACCGATAGCCCAAGCGGCTAACGAGCCGATCATTGGTGAAGAGGATAAAAGTAAAGTAAAATTTGACTAAGAGATGAAAGTTCCCCAGCTGAATAAAATCGTCTGGCGGTAGCCAGAATAAAATAGATAAGACGTCGTAGTGAAGGGATTAATTAGCAATCAAAACAATCAGGAAGTGGGCTCCATATTTTATTGTAAAACAAATTTGATGTAAACAAAAATGTGTTTATTTATGTCACACAGTTAAGTTAAATTGATAAAAAATTACAATATTATTATTATTATTATTATTATTATTATTATTATTATTATTATTATTAATATTATTATTATTATTATTATTAAATATGCAATTTGTGATGCAAAGCTTTTGCTTAAAGTTGTTAAATAATAGTGTTCTATATTATGCACTGGACGCGACGGCAATCTTTGACGAAGCTGCAGGAGGAACCCGAGACTACCCACCCACTCCCACTCCCTCCCTGCCCCCACCACCCATTTCCTACTCTAGTAGTCGAATCACTGCAGACAATTTACAGAGTAGAATAAAGTTGTCCTCTCTTTTCGATAAGGCAATTATTATGAGAATAAAAATACAAGTGATACCCAGTATTTTAAGCAACCATCACGCAATTATGAAGTAAAATCATATTTCTTTGATTTTCTATTATCTGGTCTGTTGTGGGGCAGAGGTAACTCAAGTTATGTGACAAAATGTGCACAACTAATACAAGCTCATCCTCACTACCTCAATCTTCCTGCTCCTCTTGGTAGAAAACGACGTAGACAAACTCAAAACTACCACAGCTAGGTCTCTCTGTTTTTTCCAGCCGCTTCACACCCTTGTTCGCCTCTCATCCTCCTGCACGTCAAAACTAGTGAAACAAAATCTGTTTCATTCCATCTCTTCCTTAGCCTACCTCTTCCCCTTGTCCCCCTTACCCCAATCTTGTGAGCCTTCTTCACATCTCTCGTCACGTTTCCTGTATTAGTATCCAAAATCCAAATTTATTACAGGGTCCAATATTTGCAAGAGCTCTCAATGTTGTCCTGTCCATTAGCCTAATTCCAAAATTTTCTACTATTCAGATATGATCACTGCAATATTTATGAGGAGGCGCGGATTGGCATAGTCACGGTAAATATTTGGGACTACATGTCTCTGCATGAGGTAGGAGACGTGATGCAGATCGACGGCCACTTCACTGCACAGAAATATGTTAATATATAAGATGATTTTTTTCCTTCCATCTCTTAGAGACAGAATTTTCCCATTCCCTCTCGGTCCCATAATTTTTGTTCAAGATCGTTGCCCAGTCCAAATGGCCAGGATAGTCCCTGCAGCGGTGTTCCACTAAGACAACTTGCAGGTGCTAGACTGGCCGAGCACGGGCTGTGATATGAACGTGACGGCACCCATAGAAAGAGTTGCTGGTGACCAGGGTATTATAGTTATTCGTTTTAGTTACTCGTTCACATTATTGTTATTTTGAATAAATGTCTTTTTCATACATTGAGTATTTTAATTGCACATTATACTACTTGTCTGCTCTCTCTTATATTCTGTACTCGGCTCACCCTTACGTGAGTCTGACATTGCGATACAGTTTCCAAATAAGATTTTATTTCTGAAGATCGTGACCATTGGTTGAAACACTGGGTATCACTTACATTTGTATTCTCATCATAATTACCTCATGGAAATGAGAAGACACAACATTATTCTAACCTGTCAATTGTCTGCAGTAATTCCAATACAAGCAATCCGGAGTGGGTGGTAGAGTCTGCCCAGGACCGGTGAAGTCGAGGGTTCTTTCTCACGCACAACATAGAAACCTTATTACTTTTAAGACCTTTAAGCAATAGCTATATCGCTTTGCATCATAAATTGCCCATTTGATAAAAAATATAATAATGATACTATCAATATATGTTACCCATTTAACCTAATTGTTTGGAGGAACTGATCTATGTGGTTTGCTGAGTTTATACCGGACAGCTACTGTAACAATAATAATAATAAAGATTTATTATTCCTTTCTATTCTTTTATTTCTTATTTATTTATTTTTCCTTATTTTTATTCACTTTTCTTGTCTTTATTCCCTACTTACTGTATTTTCTTTGTGAGATGGTGGAGTATTTTATTAACGAAGAAGAACAGGACCTAGACACTAGCGAATGAACGGTCCAAGACGGCAAAAAGGGGAGGAAAAGAAGCTCGTCAACTTTAATCTAACAGGACCCCATAACAAGAAGACCAAGATATTTCCATCGAATAGCCCGTCCATCAAACAGGCAAACAACACCAAGAAAACACCACACCCAATCAAGCCGACAAAGAAAAGAGAAACCGTTGCCCAACCTGACACGCACTTGACATTTGACCTGACGTTCACCTGACTCATGGTCCTGCCCCCTCCCTGCCGCGTCCAGCCTGGGTGATGCTACCTCCTCAAACCTACAACTCCACACCACGCAAGCTGTGTTACCATACATAAGAACATAAGAAAATAAGGAGTCTGCAGTAGGCCGGTTGGCCTGTGCATGGCAGCTCCTGTCGAGAGTTACTACCACTCTCTATCATCCATGAATCTATCTAGCCTCCACTTAAAACTTTCCAGAGTTCCAGCACTTACTACAAACTTGGGAAGCTTATTCCACTCGTCCACCACCCTATTTGTGAACCAGTTAAGAACATAAGAACATAAGAATGGAGGAAACTGCAGCGGGCCTATTGGCCCATTCTGGGCAGTCCCGTTTACACTCAACCCCTATTGCTCATATAAGCATCCAACCTATGTTTGAAGCTATTCAGCGTATCCGAGTTAATGATGATATTTGGTAACTTGTTCCATTCATCCACTACTCTGTTTCCAAACCAGTGTTTACCTATTTCACGCCTAAATCTAAATTTGTCGAATTTAAAACCATTGTTACGAGTTCGCTCCTGGTTGGATAATTTGAGTACCTTTGTAATGTCCCCTTTGTTTAGCCCTGACTTCCACTTATACACCTCTATCAGGTCGCCCCTCGCTCTACGTCTCTCGAGGGAGTGCAAATTAAGATGCCTTAACCTGTCTCTATACTCAAGGTTCCGAATGCCCGGGATTAGTCTTGTCATTCTCCTCTGAATTCTTTCCAATGATTCTGTATCCATTCTGTAATACGGTGACCAGAACTCAACTGCGTAATCCAGGTGTGGTCTCACAAGAGCAAGTTACAGTTTTAGGATGACCTCTCTAGTCTTGTAACTAACACTCCTTTGTATGAACCCAAGTACTTTACTAGCCTTGTTACGAGCAAAAACACATTGTTTACTTGGCTTAAGGTTACTACTTATCATTACTCCTAAATCTCTCTCGCAGTCGGATTTCTCTATGGCATCGTTGTTCATCTGGTATCTGGTTTCCCTGTTTACATCTCCTATACTGAGTACTTTACATTTGTCCACGTTGAATTTCATCTGCCATTTTTCAGACCATTCGAAAAAATTGTTTACATCTTCCCTTAGTTTTGCTGAGTCCTCGTCACATTTAATATCACGTCCAATTTTAGTGTCATCAGCAAATTTACTTATGTTGCTAGTTCCTTCCTATCTTCCTCTTAAACCTAAAATTATCCAACCTAAATCCGTTGCTACGAGTCCTATCCTGCTCGGATATTATAAGAACTTTATCTACAGGTATATCTCCTCTATTGATTCCATTCACCTACTTAAATACTTTTATCATATCTCCCCGCCCTCTTCGTCTTTCTAGGGAATGCAAGTATAGTTTCTGTAATCTATCTTGATATGGAAGGTTTCTATGTCCTGGAATCATTTTCGTCATTCTTCGCTGCACCAACTCCAGTGAATTGATATCCATTCTATAATAAGGGCACCAGAACTAAACAGCATAATCGACGTGCGGGCTGACTAGCGCAAGATATACAGTAGCTTCAATAAGACCTATGCACTCTTATTACTTACACTTCTAGATTTAAAACCTAATATTCTGTTTGCCTTATTTCGAACATTAACGCACTGTTTTCTAGGCCGTAGGTCCAGGCTTACAAGTACCCCTAAATCTCTTTCACAAGTCGACTTCTTTAGGTTGATGATGTTAAGGCTGTATGCATTGACAGTATTTGTTCTTCCAATATTAAGTACGCTGGCTTTGTTGGTGTTGAATTTCATTTGCCATTTTTCTGACCACTCCTGCAGTTTATTTAAAGCCTCCTGTAGTGCATTTGTATCCTGCCCTGAATTAATCTGCCGCCCTATTTTGATGTCATCCGCAAACTTGCTTATGTCACTGCTGATCCCAGTATCTAGATCGTTTATGTCGATTATGAAAAAGAGTGGGCCCAGTACTGACCCCTAGGGAACCCCACTAGTCACACAGCCCCACTCAGATTTAACACCATCTACGCTGACCCTCTGTGTTCTATCAGTGAGCCATGATTTGATCCAATTTAAAACTTTCCCCTCAATACCACGAGCCTTAAGTTTTCTGAGAAGCCTCTGATGCGGTAATCTGTCAAACGCTTTACTAAAGTTTAAGGAAATAACATCGTAATTTTCGTCATTATCTACTATCTCGAAGACTTTCCTAAACAACGTCAGCAGATTTGTTAGACAAGATTTTCCCTTTGTAAACTCATGTTGAGAGTCGTAGAATAATTTGCTTTTCTCTAAATGCGATCTGATGCTATTTGCTATAATTGATTCAAGAAATTTCCCCATTACTGACGTCAAACTAATCGGCCGGTAATTTGACGCTAATGCTCTGTCTCCCTTTTTGAATATGGGTACTACATTGGTCTGTTTCCACATGTCTGGCACAACCCCCTTGTCTAATGATTTTGTAAATAAATTTCCGCGGGGTCTGCTAATCTGTTCCTTACATTCTTTCAGAACTCGAGGGAAAATTTCATACGGCCCTGGGGATTTTGTCTTCTTTAATTTATTTATCTTCTTAAGAACAACCTTTTTTCTGATAGTGATATTCTTTAATTTCTCTTCTTCATTTCCCCTAAATATCAGTTCCACCTCTGGAATTTCCTCGTGAATTTCTTCTGTGGAAACTGATAAGAAGTTGCTTATTTTCTCATTAGCATCGATCACTTCTGCTCTCTCTGACTTTAAAGGCCCCACTTTGTCCTTGACCTTTGTCCTATATACATGGAAAAATTCCTTGGGATTCGCCTTGGATTCTCTTGCTATCCTGATTTCGTAATCCCTCTTTGCCTTCCTTACATTTTCTTCACATTCCTAGATAGTCCATTGTACCCATTTCTGAGCTGCTCCTCCCCTCCCTTTATTTTCTTATAAATTCCTTTCCTTATTCATATTTTATGTTTAAGTTTTTTGGTCATCCACCTTGGCTCATTCTTATTTGAACTAATTTTCCTGTATGGTATATTTTGTTCTTGTGCTTTATGTAGTATATGAGTGAATATATTATAGTCATGATCAATTGTTGTGGCACCTGTGACCCCCCACCTTTGAAGTGACAATTTCACGCTCCAGGGTTGCAGACAACGTCTTTACCCCCGCGCGAGACAGGCGTACTCCGTCATGACTGTACAGGTAGTCGTTGCCATAGAATGGTTGCCAGCTATCAATGAATGCCCAACCATTGCTTGCACAATGTTTTTCCATTCGGCAATTTATAGCAATTGCCCTGGATAGCCATTCACGACCAACTCCTCTTCTAGGCAAGACACCACATACTATCGGGATCCCTCCCCTATCTCTAACCTTCCCCAGCGCCCCCCTATGCCTATTGAAAAGTTCCTTACTCCTAACCTTTCCTTTGTCGTTACCTCCCACACAAAGACACACTACTGGATTGGTACCCTCCCTTGACGAAACTCTATCTGTCCTCACAGCTACATGCCCCTTCCCAGCCCCAGGAAAACACACCCTATTCCTACGTCTCCTATCTCTTGCACAAAAAGTCCTATCTAAGAACCTCACCTGGCTGTCCCCAACTACCACGACCTTACCACTGGGCAGGGTCTGAACAACTGTCCTTTTCTCTCCTGGCACCACATCGTCCTGCCTCTTCTTTTTCTCGTCCTGCCTCTTCTCTGCCTCGTCCTGCCTCTTCTCTTCCTTGCCAGCTTCCTCCAGCACTTGGTACGGGTTACTGCACTCCACACCCTGGTCAGCTTTCCTGAGTCTGACCCTAGTCCCCTTCGAAGCAACCACTCTCCACTCCTGCTCCTCCTTCTCAGGTGTCCTGCTAGGCAGGACACCTACCTGAAGGAGTTCAGTCCTGAAGGCTTCGTTCTCCCCTTTTAACACGTCTATCTCTCTCCAAGCTAGGTGAGCCACGGCATCTGTCCTCTCCCACTAAAATTCATTTCCATCCTCTCTTTAAACTTCCACTGAACCTCCTTCCCCACTGTCACTAGCCTTTATTCATTCATTCATTCATGGAGGAGGATTGGGGGAGGAGGGAGACTGAGGGGTGTTAAGGAATGTAGGCCTTTTTTTTTTTTTTTTTAGGTTAAGGTGGGGAAAGGATGGAAGGCATGCTGGGGCTCAAGGCACAGCCAGACATGAGGGATGGAGAAGTCACAACATATAGTCGTGGGGGAAAGGTTGGAAAAGAAGTTTAATGAGTTAAACAGAGGGGACGACACCCCTTGTTTTACATATTACAGAGTTTGTTGGCTAACTAAGCTAACCTAGGATTTAGAATGAGGTTGCACAATGGTTATTTTAGTAGACAATGACTAGATTGATTTTACAATTACAAGTTTACTAACATCTTATACTGTATTACGTTATGGACTCACTTGATTGTGACTTGTTAAATGTGAATTCATATCATCTAAGTTTTAATCTAAGGTGGATCACTGCGGCGGACATAGATGGGTCGCGGGTTGGGTTGTTGTAGTGCCGGCAGACTTTGGGGCCACCCGGCGTGGGGTCTCCCTCCGTTGATGTCTTCCCCGCGTAGGTGGTCTGGGCTGTGAGGGTCGTCCAGGAGCTTGTCCCAAACCTTCTTCCCTAGGCGATGGAACCTAGGCCTACAGTGGGCCCTCAAACACCCAGGGGAGACTGGATAATTGAGGGGAAGATTTATTAGTTATTACTTAGGACTCACTGTATTACTGCATAAGCACTAAAGGCACTGAGAAAGGACAATACTCTACTCCATACTCAAGGGAACTGAGAACTAATTATAACGGTTCTTCGTTTATTAACGGCGTTACTCAAAATGAACAGTTACACTTCCAAACAATAACCTATTTTCGTAGCTACCTAACCAGGGGTCACCTGAATCAAAATACATTTCGTGAAACGGATATACCTTAAAAGGTACTCACATTATACCCCGCCATATGAGATGACACCCATATGCACCCACACTTGACTCTCTCCAAAAACAGATTGACTTTTTCAAACTGTGTCGTCCACAGGGGACGCTATCTCTTCATGATGTCACATCTCAAAGGTTTTCTTATTTGTTCAGCCCAAAGGCATTCACCCTCACAGGTCCCTGTGATTGGCTTGAACTCTCAGGTGGGAACACTCATGACATTGTTATAATACTCCCCCTGGTCGCTTATATAAAACTTTGTTAGATGTTCACAGAAAACATTTACCAAATTTTCATTCCTAATCCTAGTTAGGAATATCTAAAATTAATTAGCATATTAAATTGACAACACAACTCATGTTTCTCAATATTTGCACAGCAAAATATAAATCGCTAGATATCACAAAAGCAAAGAAAATAAATTATAGTAAATGTCAGAATAATATTAAACTGCTTTTAGTCTTTAAGGTAATAAGCTAGAAATTGATGAAAACAAACATAATATAAATGTCAAATATGAATCACAAAAAATCATGACAACTAAAATGATGGATGAAGTCAGTATAAAATCAGCAATGAAAATACTCTAAAATATAACTCAAAATATTCTAATAAAATTAAATTCAGTTAGGTATCAACTCAAAATAAAAAATAAAAATCAATGAGATGTCAAGTTACTGATAAAATATTCATAATATAATCACTCATATGAAAACAAAAGGCTTAATTGCTAGTCAAGCACAAACAAATGTAAAAAAAATATAGATTTTTTTTCTCTCCTTGATTTTTATAAGAAATCAAATTTTCAACTGTTCATGAATCTTCAACATAAATTTTCAAAATTACTAACATTTCAATATATCACCTTTCAAAGTCAATTTAAAGAACTTCTCAAAACAGATTTTCTTCACTTCTTATATTAATTACTTAAAATTATGATTTTCATTCTATCAGATAATTTCACATATTTTTTTCATTAGATATTCTGGTAGATCTTATCTCACACACACACATTGTATATCTTATTTTCTGTTGGAGAGACCAGCTGAACAGTAAGCAAGTGTCTGTGGGTGACCTGCCATCTGCAAATGTTAACTCTGTATCTCTGCCTGGTGCCAGAGATACAGAGTTAACATTTGCAGATGGCAGGTCGCCCAGACACTTGCTTACTGTTCACTTACTTTCAGCTTCCATCTACTATGAGTGAACAAATCATTTTTGGAGACGTGGATTATCTTGACTACATTATCCATTATGTACTAACTGCCTAGAGTTATTCGTATTAAACATATCGATTGTACCTCTTCCCTGGTAACTAATTTCAGCGGCATAGCCTCACTTCACAATGGTGGTAGCTTACTGGACAGCCTAGTTTCAGAACTCATAACGGGGCAGGGACTTTCCAATAGTGGGGGCCCAGCTAGTCAATTTTCTACACTGGGAATGTACCATCCCACAGGACATAGGATCCTCTCCTTCTCTTATCAACAACTCCACAAGAATCTTCTCCTCCAACCCTGATTAAGTCACACAGCATCAATCGTATCCACAGTGACCACCAACCCATCCGTACTAGAGCTACCAACGGGACAGGGGTTTTCAGGACAGTATGTGTCACTTCTCCGGGACATCAACTTCTCATTTCTTTCCTCCTCCTTGCTTCTAGCAGCTGTCGTTCACAAGTAGTTTAGACATTGCAAACTCTGACTGTAGCCAACACGTTGACTTCGTACCAACACAATTAAGGTCAGCCCTTCCCTACCCAACCAATTAAGGCAAGGCCCCTGGGTCAAAGAGAGGCACCGAGTCGGCTCCGTCATCCCTAGATATTTGCTTCTAACCCAATGACTATGGGACCAGCAATCCACCAAATGCTGTCATCAGGCTGGCGGCCTGGCTGGAAGACTGATGACAGGATCCCAGCTGGGGACATCTCTGCATCCAGCATACCCAAGTTGACGAAAGGGGCATGATCGCAGCAACACTACATCATTCTCTGCGTCGGGTTTCTCTTCGTCAAGCTCCACTGGAATGAGCCGGCAGGGGTGCATTGTTGTCGCCATCCTGGACAGGCTTTGCTGCTTTCTGACTGCTTACTGACCACCATGGTCGTAGGTCTCCCTCTAGTGTGTGAGTGACAGAGGTATAACTCAAGTGGGGAAGTCTTGTGGCATTGACTTCACACCCACTAGCAGGATTTTGCTAGACCTGCAAATACTGGATTTACGTTTGGCGGGAAGTGAGATCAGTATGAGACATCGCGGGGTCATTAAGCCAGAGGCGGTGAACACACCCTTTAAGATTACAGTCACCCATAATCCTCAGGTTATCTCAAGTAAATCCCAACTCGATCATATATTGTGAAGTAATATGACATCCAACAAGGGGGGGAGGGTCTAATTCTTCCTTAATCTGAATATCTAGAAGTGAATATAATTTACTTTAACATTGTTACGTCTCTTAATGCCTTCATGATATTATGCATCATAATGTCCGTCTCATTAATCCGAAAGTAACCCATGCAGGATAGCGAGAGAGAAAGCTATAGGTGGTAATGTCATGGAACAGATGTTATTACTTTCAAATACATACTATGATGTAATAGCATTGGACAGGTCACTAGGGAAGGTCTTTACAGAAATCCATCTCTAGGCAACTACACTAAGTTCTAATAACTAAATACGAACAGAAAAGCAGGGAAGGCAGGGTGACGGGTAGGGGTGTGCAGCAGGGGAAAGGATATAGGGTAGGGAATCTGGCTGGCCGCAAGAGGAGGGGAGGTAGGCATAATGCTATCCATTTGAGGTTGCCAGTAAGTTGGCTGGAGTGGGTCGGGGCAAGTCGGATCGGGGCAGGGCGGGGCGGGGCGGAGCGGGGCATGGCAGAGCGGGGTGTGGAAGAGAGGGGTGGGTCGGAGCGGGGTGTGGTTGCCAGTTTGGCTGGGTAGGGTAGCAGGGGGGTGGTGGAGAACAGGTAAGGTGCCTAGTCGCCTAGTCCCCCCCCCCCAGTCCCATAACTGGTTGCTCACCTACTCCATCTCACATTTTATTCGCTATAGTACGATAAGCATCCAAACTCATTAACTTCAAATTCAACCTCAAGATTCTCTCAGTACGAAACAGAAGAAAAAATTTCAATAACTCTTATTATTCATCAAACACAAAATAAATATACATTAAGACTAAGTTTGGTAGTGTGTGATGAGTGGCTAGGCATGTGAGATGGAAACTATTTTTTTTAAATATCTACACCGCTGTCACCACATAACAATTATTAAAACAAAAAAATCCTTTTCGATTTTTTATTTTCCTTTATTTATTTACTTCTCTTTTATTTCATATGTTTATTTTATTCCTTACTCTCTGAACAATTCTCGTATCGAATTTGTGTGGATTCCGTCCCATGTTGGAATTAGGTATCATAACCGTGCTGATAGACTGGCCAATGAGATTTTTTTTTTTAGATTGCCCACAAGGGGGCTACTTTATTGGGCACCCCCTTACATCCTGTGCAAGGTTAAGCGCAGAAGCGTTTACAGTGCCCATCGGGGAAGCATGAGGAGTTCATGCTTGACTTTATGACTCATGCATTAAGGACGTAAGAGCCTGAAGGGTCATGGGTTTTATCAGCAAGTTACATAAAGTGACAGAATGTTGAGTGTATGGGGGAAAATTCCCTGTACAACTTATCTGTTTATGGCAAAGTGTAGCAGGTCCCTAATAATGTCAAGTGCCAGGCCTGTCACTAAGAGGAGGGATATCTGGTCAAAGAGGGAAGAAGTGTTGGTAACGGCTGGGGACCTGTAGGAGGTCATTGGGCAAGTGAGGATGTAGTGAGAGAGGGTGTGAGGGTCGGTTGACCACAAAGTTTACAAACAGTGTGGCCAGGCTCAGGGATGCCAATGTACTAGGCGTGGCGAAGTACAGTGGGGGTGGAGGTGATATGGTGTGGTGGGACAGGTACAGTCGGGGTGGAGGGAGGCACATAGGCATTGACAGTATTGAGGGACGTACCTGTTAGTGTGATTGTGAGGGAATGTGCGTCGACATGCTGGTGGGGTACGGGTAGCCGGGGTGGTGTCCTCAGGTCCAATAGGTAGCCCTAGTGGAGACAGCACAGACACAGGAGCAGGCGTGGCTTGTGGTGGGTGGAGGACAGGTTGAGGCAATACTTCGCTCTGGGGCAGCAGGACACACCAGGGCAGGGAGGGGGGCTCACAGGGGGACTACCAGCTTGTGAAAAACCAGAAGAGAAGAGTGACTGGGTGGCAACAGAGGGGAAGAGTAGGTCGGAGATGGTGGTACAGAGTGTAGCGAAGAGTTTTTCAATATGGTTGGTAAATTCTTGGAAGAGGGATATAATCTGTGTCATGTCACTGGAAGGGGTTGTGGGGGGCACCGGTGGGAGCACAAGGCCTGACAGCATCAACATAAAGACGGGGAGGAGGCCCATTAGTAGTTAGGAGACGGCCGTGACTGCTGTGTTGCAGCGAGGTGAGTCCAGGCAGAGGCAGGTGTTGTTGAAGAAAGCATTGCTGGAGACAGAGGGGACACTGAGGGGTATGGCCCAAAAGACGGGGGGGGAGGGGCGTTGTGGTAGACGCAGCCTTCGGTGAGGCTTTTTATCTGGGACAGATGGGCGATTGGGGCATTGCTGTGAGTCAGCATTGTGCTGGCCGCCACAGTTACAACATCTGGGATCAACCACATAGAGCAACACCACCCCTCCTAAGGTGGCCTTTGATTTTCGGGGCACAGGCAGTGGAGTTATGGTTACGTGAACAGAATTGACATCTGGGACGATCACGTCGGCAGCAGGCAGTGAAGATGTGACAACAATGAGAACAGATAACACAAAATGCAGGCCCAGGATGATAGGCTTCTGCATATAGTGGGGGGACGAGTGGGTGGGCATCCACAGTGGTTGGGCACTCCCTTCCCTTCCACTTGACAATGACAGCAGCTTGTGGAGTTTTCCCCCAGTAATGTCGAAATATACTTAGTATACTAGAATTAAAGTCACACCCGTCTTCGATGTCAGCGTATAGCGGGAAACGTTTCACTAGGATGTGGCAACATTCATCTGCATGTACTGGGGCGGGTGGGGCACCAGGACAACCCCGTCAAAGCCAACAGTACTAAGTGTTTCATAGACCTCAGGAGTCTGACACCTGATAAAGTTCCGGTTCTTACTTTGTCGGAATTGAATGTTGAAACCGTGTTGTCTGCAGCACTTCATCATCCAATTAAAGCGTTCCTCTACAGTTTTCAGTAAGTCCATGGGGAAGTGTAGATTAAGCTTATGGTTGGTAGAGGGCAGGGTGATAGGGTCCGTGGCATTAGTGTTTCCACTTCGAGTAGTGTTTCCCATAGAAACATTACCGTCACTGTCTTAATCACTAGGGTCTGACTCTTGAAGGGTGTTAGATTCGGTATGAGCAGGCGAGTTGGCGATGGCATCCGTAACAGAGATGTCTGCGTCCATGAGAGAGCCTCTTCTGGGACGTTTATGTCGACATCCCATGTTAGCAAAAACTTGCAGGCTGAGGGGACCTTTGTGGGACGATCGGAAAGTCAAGAGCACCTATGGGCACGTCTGTCCCCTTATGTGGTTACGCCACGACTGCGACTGGCCAATGAGGCATGTAAGAAGGCCAATTTTGACCGTGACCTTGGCCTGTCCAATGCTGTACTTAAAAACATTCAAGTCAGAATCATAAACTCTGATCTAGAAGAACTGAGAAATGCAGAGAGACCTGGCAGTTGTAGCATTAGTAAATATGAAAAATTTTGAGACGAGAGGTACCGGTATGGCCAGCATAAGGACAGAACCAGACAATGTGATGTAGGCGTCGCCAGAATTAGGCTATGATACAGACACATCTGGCAAGTTAGTAAAGCTGTACCCATACCAGAACACTCAGCATGTAAACTTTGTGATAAACCTTTAAAGCATATACTTGAACACTATATTATTGAATGTGACACTCTCAAAGACTTCAGGCCACCTGGCTTATTGTATCATGAGCTGTAATTACTACAATGAATCGGGGGGTGCTTGGGGACATTCTTGATGTTTATCCCAAATTTGCTAGCCCACACTAATTTGTCTTCAATTAGAATATGACGTCCAATGTATATGAACCACTGTCTTGCATGGCAGCGAACAGTGACATTACCCACATGAATCTGATCTATGTATATATATATATATATATATATATATATATATATATATATATATATATATATATATATATATATATATATATATATATATATATATATATATGTATATATATATATATATATATATATATATATATATATATATATATATATATATATATATATATATATATATATATATATATATATATATATATATATATATATATATACTTTTAATGAATATGATGTATTCTTTGTGTATGAACCTCTGTCCTGCGTGGCAGTGATGACAAGTGATACCACCCTCAGTGTCAAGACCACCTGACTGAATTACTCAGAATAGGCAAACTGTACTCCAAGCTTTGTCAATAAATTTGTTAAACTAAAACTAATCTCTCTGTATCATCTTTGTGAAATGGAGGAGGTGGAGTGGAGGGATACTGGGAGACTGAGGATTGAGGAAAGGAGAGAGGAAGACTATTTGTTTATGTTTTGCGGTTAGGTCAGGGGTGTTAAGGAATGTAGGCCCTCACAACAGAGGGTAAGCTGATATTATGGGAGAAAGAGAGGGAGAGAGAATAACTGGGGAATAATGGCGTAACCGGTGATAACTGAGGAGCAGGGATACCAGGCGTTAGGTTATGTTATTTTTTATGGTTCACTGTATCAGTGCATAATACCAAAGAGATGCATGAAAACGTTTTACTCAACACAAGGGAATTGAGAACTAATCATAACGGCAAGACACATTCAGTTTCCGTTAAACACACACACACACACAAACACACACTTAAACCAATGTCTATTTTTTCCCATGACAGTATAGGAGCCTCAATTATTGGTGTTAGTTATTGTAATAATTATGGCAGTATATCTGACGTGTTCCATAGCGGTGGAAATATGTTTGGCGTTGGCTCTATTTTAATGTTTACATAATACACGTACCATGAATATTAATGTCCTGTGCCTGACATGAAGGATGCTCTTTTTTTTGCAATGACGATTTTTATAGATTTATTGTGAATTTAAATGGGATTTGTGGTATTAGCAATTGTGTCAATTGTTGCTTCAAAAGAGTATGTGTGTATGTGTGTGTGATAATAATAATAATAATAATAATAATAATAATAATAATAATAATAATAATAATAATAATAATAATAATAATAATAATAATAATAATAATAATTAACGGTTTACTGAAAGAGCATGGCAGCCGGTAAGCTAAAAATATACAGTTACACAATTGGGGAATGGGTCACTTGTTGACAAATAATATACAAGTAATAACGTAAGTAATACAAATATGATATAATTATGATAACTAAGTGGGGAGAAGGTTATGCTACAAGGCATTTCAACATAGTGACAGTGCAAAAAGGTAAGATTTGCTGGGAATGAACAGACTGGTTGATTACGAGTTGATCATTTTTACAATGGTTTGGACTGGGCTGTTCTTGTAGCGATCAGTACGTGCTCGTGTGGGCTGGATGTGATTGTGGTATCGAGAATGTGCAGAAGATTCTCACCAAATTTGCAGTTGAGGTTGTGGTGATGGTCAGGGAGAGCCGAGAAGGTCAGTGTGTTGGTACGTGGTACGTGGAGTAGGAAGGGGAAAGAATAATATTGCATGCCCTCTTTTGCACTTTTTATAGGTGTTTCCGTTGTGTGGCATTTAGGGAGGAAAGCCAGGCAGGTGAAGTGCAGGTGAGATTGCGAAGTATGAATTTTGAGTAAACACTGACGAGCTCGGGTGCAGGAGCTCCAATAGACTTGAGTCGGCGGAGGAGGTGGAGACGAAAACTGGAGGATTTGACGTGTGTTTTCCAATTTAGTTTGTTATCTATAGTGACGCCGAGGAGCTTAAGGAGTCCAGAACCTGGAGTGAGTTGAGGCCCAAAGTAATGGAGGGGGGTGGGACAAGGTCAGAGGAGAGGTTGATGTGCATAACCATGCCATGGTCTTGGTATGGATGTTGGTAACGTGGTTGTTCGTGGCTCAATTTTGGAGACTGTTCATTAAATCCTGACGAGTGTTTTTTTTTTTTTTTAAGATTAAGGCGGGGAAACGATGGAAAGCCTGCTGGGGCTCAAGGCACAGCCAGACATGAATGACAGAGAAGTCACGCCAGATAGTCGTGGGTGGAAAGGTTGGAAAATAAGTTTAATGAGATAAACGGAGGGGGCGACACCCCTTGTTTTACATATTACAGAGTTTGTTGGCTAACTAAGCTAACCTAGGATTTAGGATGAGGTTGCCCATTAGTTACAACGGTTCAAAATGACTAGTTTGATTTTACAATTACAAGTTTATTAAAATCTTATTACTGTATTATGTTATGGAGTCACTAGATTGTGACTTGTTAAATTTGATCTTATATCATCTAAGTTTTAATCTAAGGTGGATCGTTGTGGCGGATATAGATGGGTCGCGGCTTAGGTTGTTGTAGTGCAGGCAGACTCAATGGCCACCAAGCGTGGGGTCGCCCTCCGTTGATGTCTTCCCCGCATAGGTGGTCTGGGCTGTGAGAGTCGTCCAGGAGCTTGTCCCAAATCTTCTTCCCTAGGCGACGGAACCTGACGTTGAGGGCCTCCCTTTTATTTCTTAGGTAGATTGTTTCCACTGTCTCCTGGTAGGGTGGCGCTTGGCCACTGGCTGACCTCAGACACTTGTTTTGGAAACTATGTAGTTGTTATAGTCTGGTCTTCCCGAGTGTGACGAGTGGTATATGTGGGTACTCCAACACAGGCTTCAACAGCGCCTTGTACAGGAGGACTTGTATCTTCTCACGCATCATTTTGAAACGTTTTAATTTGGCGGCGAGACTTTGGCATTCTTTAGTCTGTCCTTCACGTAAGAAATGATGTCCGTCCGAGAGATGATGAGGCCCAGCAACCTGTCTTGTTTAGTGTACTCAATCTCTTCATTGTCGATCATCAATGGCGCCGGTTTGAATTTGGTTATGGGTATGACCTCGAATTTCGTTTTGTTTGTTTTTATTTTCCATCTATTTTCATATTCTGCGATATCATCTATTGCCGAGCAGTGAGTCGCGCCATCTTTGCCGTTGACCTTATTGGGCAGGTGACGATCTGTGTTACAATGTCGGTATAAATGACGTACTCGCTGTTGACGATTGGAAGTGGCAGGTCAGCCGTGTAGAGCGTGTAAAGAGTTGGTGAGAGACAAGATCCCTGAGGAACACCGCTCGAGAGTGAGAATTCTTCTACACAATGTTCTTGCATCTTGATTTTGGCTCTGCAGTCCGTACTGAAGTTGCACAGCAGGCGCGTCAGGTTTTCGGGTAGCCCCAGTTGTATGATCTTATACTGCAGTCGGCGTACCAAACTTTGTCAACGCCTTGCTGACGTCCCTCAGCACTACGTTGCACTGCTGGCGGCCAGTCATGGCGTTGGCGATCTGCTCGTAGGCCTGGGCTATGGCGGTGGATGTGTCTCGGCATTAGCGGAAGCCGAACTGGCGGGGATTATGCAAGTCTTCGTCCTCCAGATACATCCGCAACCGCTTTTCGACTATTTTTTCGAAAATTTTGGCAGGTACTTCAAGTACCGATATTGGTAAAATTTTTCGACTTTGTTTGGAGGCTTTCCTGCTTTTGTTATGAAGCGGATAACGGCGATTTTGAACACCTTGGGGAAGCATCAAGAGGCGAGTCAGGCAGTGCATATAACAGCTAGCCTCTCTATCATGTTGTCGGGGAGTTGGGCCAGGATCTCCTTGTTAATATAGCTTTGCCGAAAGTGATTTCTTAAAACCCTTTTATAACGGCTGACACATCTGCAGGAACAAAGGCGCTCCGTCAGGTAGCTGTCGTCATCCAGTCTAGTGAAGTCAGTCCGTGCGAGCGGCTGGAACAGGTGCTGATGGTCCTGTAGCTGACCTAAAATTTCCTCCTCAAACTCCCTGTCGAAGCCTTCTTTCTCCTATTCATTAATGGTAAAGATCTTCCGTAAATATCGCCGATGTAATTGTTCTTAATTTTCCTCCTCGAATATTTTCACGTTGTTTTGGTCGAGCAGGGAGGGAATGTGTTAGAGGTGGAACCCATCAGTCGCATGATCCCTTTCCAGAAGGCAACAGAGTCACGGTAATTGTTGGCTGCCTCCCACACCAAGGTGGTCCAATTTTCTTCATGTAGACGTTTGCTCTCGTGCTGGATGTCCGTCTGTAGCTCTCGGTACCGGTCTCTCAGCTCTTGCGTCTACCCGCGGATACTGGCTAGCTGTCTCACGTGATCGTACTGGACACTGAGCTGCCTCTGCTGGTGACTAGTGTGAGGATGGGGAATGGTCCTGTGGGTGGTGGTAAGGATGTTGTTGTCCATATCCGTCTTCACATCAGTGTACTACTGTTCGACCGCGTCTTCGATGTCATTGGGGCTGGCCTCTTCCAGGTTCCTCCCCTGCTTGAGACTGAGAGACTCCTTGAAGGAGTTCCAGTCTGCCCCTTTGAGGTTTGACCTGATGTTAGTGGGGATCATAATGGGATTGGATGAGAGCACCACAACGACTGGCAGGTGGTCGCTGGTACTGATGGATCGGGCGGTAAAATGCCTGTTCAGGACGGCCTCGTTGTTACAGTGGATTATGTCGGGTGTTATGGTACTGACACATCTGATCAGTGTCGGGAAATCTGGCCAGAGGTGTTGCAGTTTTCCCCTTTTGATGTTGTCATACAGCGCCATACCGACGCTGTTTTCATTACCGTATCTGTGTATGGTGTGGCGCGCATTTTAGTCCCTTATGATGTATGTTGATTTTCAGTGGCGCAGCAACTGGTTGAGATCTTGTTAGGTTAAATAAGGACGTGCATATGATAAAAGGTCCCCTGGTGGTCCTCACCTGCACTGCGAGAACTGATTCCTCGAAGTCTAGAAACACTCAGCATGACCTGATGGCCACAGCAACACCATCGTTCAGCTCACCCGTCAGGCTCCTCTGGTATACAATGTAACCAAATATTTTTAGTTTAGTTTCTTCCTTTATGCCAGTACTGTTTAAACGAATAATGTCTGGGTCTGGTTGATAGTATAAGTTTGACTGTTCGTTACGTCTCTTATGGGACTAGTGTAGGACATTATGTTGGACATTTTTAATCTTGCTAGCGGCTACCATTTCGGAGACTGTAGCTTGGAGCTTCGCGTGAAGTGTTTGCTCGGGTTTTGCCATTTCTAGGGGGCCGGAACTTCTTAGCAGAACCTTCGGACATCTGCTTGTCAGTTAATGGCGGGCCCTCGAACTTCTCGTCATCCGTGTACAGGAAGCTGTTTAGGTCCTGGGAAGTCATCTACTGACGCTGTGGAGTAACTCGCCATCGCCTGGTCGCAACTATTGACTGTGGTTGCTGTCCGATGGTCATTGTCGTCACTAGGAGTTCATGTCATGGGGTCAAGGAGATTTACTGTGTCGCTAGAGCTATGATCCCATGGGACTGACTGGCCACGTCGGGGCTACTGTTATACTGACTTTGGCCTAAGTCAGGGAGGTCATGGTCCATTTCGGTCGTGATTTGAGGTCGTCGATAAGTCGTTGAGTGGGTTACTGCCGTCAGGATTTCTTTTGAAGGGGCTTCTCGCTTATTTCGATAAGTGCAATGCTGTTCCTGGTTAGTGTCTCGTTGAGGTGTTTCGAGAATGAACCAGGGTGAATCATGTTCATGTGATGGGCATGCAGGTACGATAAGTAGATAGGAGTGGCTTTGGACTTGTCCAACTGTGGAGAGGAGACGGTCCTGATGCTCTCCGCCACTGCTTCCTTCATGTGCCCAGTGACTCAGTAAGTGCCTGTTTTATTGAGTCCTTGATGGTTCGTATCTCTGATTGTAGGACTTCCATGATCTCGCTGACATTGTTGAGTTTTTGTGAGTCTGCTTGAGTTATTTTTTTCCGGAGCGTCTTTTAGGGTTTGGCTGCAAGCTACGGTCGTCGACCGAGTGGTCTTTTTCATGGTGTTAGACATTTCTCTTTTTTTTTTTTTTTTTTGCTTGGTATTTTGGTCATTTTTTTCTCTGTTTCTTGAATTACCCGTTTCCTGACCAGGCAGGTGGCAGAGAAGGTCCTGTGGCCACCCTCGCAGACGACACACTTTTTGATGGTGCTACGGCAGTTTTTATAGAAGTGTTGATCAGATGAACACTCAGAGCATACGACCCCTTGCAGGTGGCACTTTTTGGTCATGTGGTCATTGCATTTGTAGCACTTCATACACTGTTGGATGGGCGTCTACTTTTCATATTCTATTTGATGTGAGGAGACAGAAGTGCTATATGCATAGAGCCCCTTCTCCTTCATTCTTTTCTCATCCGTTGTGTCTGCAAAGCGAAGCTTGATTATATTATGGACATACATAGGGTACACCTCCACAATCATGATATTGTTTGCTTTCGTATTTCATCTCTTATTTATTCTGCGTTATTTTCCACCACATCTTTGTTCAACTTTTTGTATACGAGGGTGAGCTTGGCGCCGTATTCCCATGGTGGTCGGACGGCATAACCTCATTATTTTAACCAATTGTGCATTTTGTGATAAAAGCACCAAATTTGGCACACATGTTGATTTATATATAGTGAACAGATCTGGATATAGTGCCACTGCAGATTTAGCTGCTGACGGTCGTTGGAGCCATTATGTTGGCAGTGGAGTTTAATTCACTGCAAAGGAACTAAAACTACTAAGTGAATTATTTTATTATTTTCGTACAGAAATAATAGAGTAATTAGACTAATTAGTAAAATTAAACATTATGTTCGAGTCATCTGCCCCACGTCGCTGCTTCCATGATCTTCCATGATCTGGCACTCCATAGATGTCTTAAAGAACGCTGTTGAGCACCTGAACCCTGAAGAAACACCAGTAGTCACTGTAGATATATGAGACGAATATGGCTGTAATATGTAACTCTGTACTATTTACCATTATTGATTCAGGTCTCTGTATTATATGTTTAATAATCATTCTCCCTTTTGTCACCAACTGTTAGTTCAGGCTTTGGGCACATGCGCGCTGTACGCGCATGTGCAGATAGAGATACCCAGAGAGATTCCAAGACAGGACGCTGTTTACCCCTGACTTAACTCCTTTTTGTGTTTGTACCAGAAATAGAACTTACGGACTTGACATCAGTGTGTTTCCTTTACCCCTGAGTGTAAGGACCACCTGACTATCACACATGGCGCAGTGTTTAGCTGGGACATCACATTATTCAGAATTGGAGTGGACACAGAATCTCTCTCGGAGCCGCCATCTTGTCAACTTCTCTTGTGAGTGGATCTTGGGTGTACCTCAACACGATATTCCTGGATTTACAGTGCAGTGTTGTGAAGTGCTTTTTCAGTGTTGTGTGTGCCCTTTAGTGTCTTTAAAGTGTTTCCCCGTGTTCCTGCACTTTTTACAAAAGAGGGGAGCCTTTTTAAGACCTATGGGAGAGCTCAAGTTTTGACATCCACCCCCGTTCATGTCTCGGCCGGCACTGAGTGTCTCAGCCAGCCAGCCAGCTAGCTAGCCCGCCCCAAGTACATGCACGCACAAACGAACACACACACACACACACACACACACACACACACACAGACGCTCGCAGATATCTTCCATTTAAAGACGATTGCCCTTCTGCTCATTTATTAATTACAGTAATTGTGAGAGAAATAAACTAGGCCATATGGAAGATCAGGAAATTATTGGGTTTTCTTCAGATACCCAACAAGCCCTACCTCAGATGGATGCCGGTGCAGTAAGTGGACTGCAAGTGGATCGGGAAGTGGATCAAGCGGCCCCACCCACCCTTAGCCCCCCACTACACACGTCCACAATCTGCCACAGGTGTCGACTTCCTTCATTTAATTCAGTTTTTGGAAGAAAACCGACGACAAGACGACATCAGGAGGCGACAGGAAGACAATGAACGAAGGCGTGAAGAGAATCACAGACGTCAACAAGAAAATGCCAGGTTCAGTGCCATTATCGAGTTGTTGGCACCTGTTAACCTTCAAGCAGCTACTACACCTGCCTCTTCGTCCACAGGTGCACCTGCAGGGTCCTCTTCAACCTCTTTGCCCCCCCCCCACAGAAAGCACTCGCTCAGAGTCCACCGCCACTCCAAGCTGATGCCTCGTTCCAGGTATTCCGTGAATGGCGTCGGAGGTGGGACGATTATTCGATGATGGTCGATTTATCAAGGTTGCCTAGGGAGAAACAGCTGATCCAGATGAGGATGTGTCTCACCCTAGAGACGCAACGTATCCTGGAGCACACCCTGCAAATTCCCCACGACACAGACAAGACTGTGAAGGACGTCTTGGATGCTTTACAGACGCATATCAAGGGTCTCCGCAACGAAGCTCTCCGTAGGAGAGTACTTCTCAGTTGTAAGCAGCTGGAGGGTGAGTCGTTTGCCGATTTTTACGTACGACTCAGACGCATCGCTGAGGAGGTTGACGTTTGTCCTGGGAACTCGTCGACTTGTGAGGAAACACAGCTGAAGATGATTATCCTCATGGGCGTGCGGGACGAAGAGCTAATTCAGAAGCTTATCTCCCTCGACACTGCCTCTTCTCTACAGGATGTTGTCACCACCTGCCGCTCTTATGAAGCCACCAGAAGTGCGACTTCTGCCATTCGTGCTCCATCTAACCAGCTGTGTGCCATCTCCGCATATAAGAAGAACAAAGGACGTGACCGGACTTCAGCTTCACATCCGACTTCAGCTTCACATCCGACTTCAGCTTCGCATCAATCTTCAGCATCACTCCAGA
The DNA here is from genome assembly GCF_018991925.1 of Homarus americanus. NCBI lineage: Eukaryota > Metazoa > Arthropoda > Malacostraca > Decapoda > Nephropidae > Homarus > Homarus americanus. The sequence goes on from NW_024743709.1 coordinate 13,181,619, forward strand.
CTTCGACGCCAGGTCATTCCTGCCAGTATTGTGCTCGTCGGCATGGTTCTGAATGCCCTGCCGCTGACGTCACCTGCAATAACTGTGGCCGTCGTGGTCATTGGGCTAGGACACTGAAGTGCCCTGCCAACAACGTACAGTGCTACTCCTGTAGCCGCATTGGAACTATGACAAATGCTGTCAGTCAAAGAAGAAGAATGATACTACTTGCAAGTCTCAGGCGGCGAAGAACAAGCGCTGTCGTCGCGTGAGATCCTCTTCTTCCCCTGTCAGCAAGACACCTCAACCCATCTGTGTTCACCTGTCATACGGCGACGTTACATCCCGTATCCAGATGCTTCCTGACACAGGTGCGGACGTCACAGTCATCGGCACAAGACACCTCGACATTCTGCGGATCCCTAGGAGCAGCTTGCAACCACCATCAACTTCTACAACGCTCACCGCAGACGGTTCTACAATGGCACCTGCTCTGGGTACATTTCAGGCTCCCCTCACCCTAGGTAAGCAGTCATGTTCTGCCAGGATTCAGGTCCACAAAGGTGTTCAGATGCCACTACTGTCTTATGGCCACTGTCAAGAGTTGGCCATAATATCTTCAGACTTCCCTAAGCCAATTCTGGAAATAAAACATGTCAACAGGTGCAAGGAGCTGCCCCTCCCACCCAATACGTCACCTTCTGCAGCCAGGGAGTTCTTCCTACTGCAATTCAAGGACGTGCTGGTTTCCAAGGAGGACCTCAAGACGGCTCCACTCAAGCCAATGGCTGGCTCCCCCATGAGAATACACCTGAAGGATGACGCAGTACCTTTCGCCATCCACACACCGAGACAGATACCCTTCGCTTTCCAGAGCCAAGTTAAGAAGGAACTTGACTCTATGGTAGCCCAGGGGATCATTAAGCCTGCTGGTGACGACCCCTCGGATTGGTGTCACCCCATGGTAGCAGTCGCCAAGAACATTACTGGAGTTCGTATCACCGTCGACCTCACCAAGCTGAATAGCCAAGTTTCCCACCCGACCCACCCTTCACCGACACCCTTCGCCGCTATACGCAGTGTGGACCCGAAGGCAAGGTACTTTACTACAGCAGATGCCTTATGTGGGTACTGGCAGATGGAACTTGCGGAAGAAGATGAGCACCTCACGACGTTCATCACACCGTACGGCCGATTTCAGCACTGCAGAGGACCTATGGGTTTCGCGGCTACTGGCGATGCTTTCTGCCTCCGTGGTGACATGGCCCTTCAGGGTGTGGCGAACTGTGTCAAGGTCATCGACGACGTGCTCCTATATGACAAGGATTACTCCACGCATCTTGAGCGTATTCACCAGATGCTCACCAGGTGCCGCAAGTACGGGATCACCCTCAACAAGGATAAGTTTGTGGTCGCCGCACCTAGTGTGAACTTCTGTGGGTACACCCTCTCAGGCAAGGGCATCTCGGCTGATCCTGGAAAGGTCAGCGCGATCCGGGACTTCCCAACTCCTGCCAACCTGACCGACCTCCGCTCGTTCATGGGCCTGGTAAACCAGTTGGCTGAGTTCACCCCTGACATCGCCGCTGCAGCACAGCCTCTACGCCCCCTGATGAGCCCCAAGAGAACATTCACCTGGACAGCCGACCATGATGAGGCGTTCCGTCGCGTCAAGACAGCTCTCCTTAGCCCACCTGTTCTCGCTTCCTTCGACCCGGCCCTGCCAGTTGTCCTCCAGACTGATGCCTCTCGCCTTTACGGGATTGGATACGCTCTGCTACAGGACCACGGCAATGGACGTCTTCGTCTGGTTCAGTGTGGCTCTCGGTTTCTCACTGACGCCGAGACTCGCTACGCCACCATCGAACTGGAGCTGTTCGCCGCCGTCTGGGCCATGTCCAAATGTAGGTTGTATCTGATCGGCCTACAACACTTCAACCTCATGACGGATCATCGGCCACTCATCCCGATCCTGAACCACTACTCCTTGGATGCGGTCGAGAATCCCCGCCTCCAACGCCTTAAGGAGAAGATCTCGCCCTACCTCTTCACAGCTGTGTGGCGTGCTGGCAAGCTGCTCTGCATCCCTGATGCTTTGTCACGAGCCCCAGTCAGCCACCCCACACCAGAGGACGAGATCGCATGTGCTGATGCTACTGCACACCTCAGGACCGTAGTGACCGTGAATGCCGTCATCTCAGAAGAGTCTCCACCGCAGGACGCCGACAGGACTCTTCAGGAACTCCGAGCCGCGGCGAGAGCGGACCCTTCGTACATCCGTCTACTGAACTGCGTGACCTCGGGATTTCCCTCCAACCGGTACGACTTACACAGCTCTTTACTCCCATACTGGAAAATGCGGGACGACCTCTATGCTGACGGCGACCTCGTCTTGTATGGAGCAAGAGTTGTGGTTCCTGCCGCCCTCCGCCGCCGCACCCTAGCCCACCTGCACGACAGCCACAGGGGTGTGGAAGCTACGAAGCGCCGGGAGAGACAAGCTGTTTTTTGGCCAGGCATCGACTCCGATATCACTAGTTCCGTTCAAGTCTGCGAGCCATGCCAGGTGCTGCAGCCTAGTCAGCAGCAGGAACCCCTCATGAACAACGACAACCCTACGAGGCCCTTTGAGTCCGTCTCTGTGGATTTCTTCGTTGTGGTGGGAAAGTCCTTTCTCGTCATCGCCGACCGGCTCTCAGGGTGGTCTGTTGTCGTTCCCTGCGGAGGCAACACTACTGTCTCTCATACAGTACGTATGTTCTGTCGCTACTTCCGGGAAGTTGGTGTCCCTCTCCGCCTGAGAACTGACGGCGGGCCCCAGTTCACCAGCAACGACTTCCGGGACTGCATGGAGCGATGGGGAGTTCATCATGTGGTGTCCTCGCCACATTATCCCCAGTCCAATGGACATGCCGAGGCTGCCGTAAAGTCCGTCAAGCATCTCATCCTCAAGACGGCACCCTCAGGCAACATTGACTGTGAGAAATTTGACCGGGGTTTATTGGAATTGCGGAATACCCCCAACTTCACAGGTCGCTCCCCAGCACAGATGTTATACGGCCACCCACTACGGTCATGCGTCCCTGCCCATCCTGAGTCCTTCTCGAGGGAGTGGCAGGCCAAGACCGAAGACTGCGATCGTCGTGCAGCCGCGCGTGCTGACCAGGTAAAGGCACAGTACGATCAGCACGCCAGACCCCTTCCCAGGTTGAGTATCGGGCAAACAGTTCGGGTTCAAGACCCGACGTCTCACCGCTGGGACAAGGTCGGGGTTGTCATGGGCTGCGGCAAGACCAGGGATTACGAGGTCCGTCTCCCTAGTGGTCGGGTATGGTGGCGGAATCGCCGTTTCCTTCGTTCAGTACCGTCCCCTAGTGGTGAACCCCTCTCCCACATCCATGTGAACCCTTGTTTGGACGAGAAAAGTAAGTCCTCATTCAGTGACCCCCCAGTTTTTCCACGTCACTCTCAAAGGCTCCTGGGAAAAAGAGTCCGCTCGAGATTGCACTACGAGCGTAAGGGGGAGGGAGGTGTAGATATATGAGACGAATATGGCTGTAATATGTAACTCTGTACTATTTACCATTATTGATTCAGGTCTCTGTATTATATGTTTTATAATCATACTCCCTTTTGTCACCAAGTGTTAGTTCAGGTTTTGGGCACATGCGCGCTGTACGCGCATGAGCAGATAGAGATACCCAGAGAGATTCCAAGACAGGACGCTGTTTACCCCTGTCTTAACTCCTTTTTGTGTTTGTACCAGAAATAGAACTTACGGACTTGACATCAGTGTGTTTCCTTTACCCCTGAGTGTAAGGACCACCTGAGTATCACACAGTCACCCTCAACCAGCCCTTGTATGCCTTGGCCAAGCAAATTCAATGGACATGGCCGGAGCGTTAGGATGAAGATAAATTGGTGGTTATGTTTTGGGGGCTGCACATCGAGATGGCAGCTCTGCAGATGGCAGTGGCTGGGTTGAGGCACTAGTTCAAGCCGAAATGCGACACCAGGATCGGCTGATTCCTTTCTGCGAGCAGCCCACGTCATCAGCACAAAGAGGGCTCACCAAATTACTGCTGCTGCACTGTATATTCTACAGAAACGTGCCTATGATCGCTTCTGCTTGCGAGAAGTTGACCATACCGAATATCTGCCCAGGTTCAATACCTGGTGCAAGGAGAGAGAAGAAGACACCCCCTTGTTCCAGTACTGGGAAACACTGCTAGAACTAGAGCTGTTGGTACTGGTTTATGTGCGTTCTCTGCGCCAATCCTCGTTCACCATGTACCTTGATGCACTGACGTGACTGGCCCCATGGTTCCATGCCATAGACCACACTATCTATGCAAGGTGGGTCCCTGTTCACCTATGGGACATGGCAGAACTTGAAAAAACGCACCCAGATGTAGCCAGAGAGTTCAAAGCAGGCAACTTCACGGTGCAGAAGACGAGGAAGGTATTTTCATCAATCCCGATTGATCAGGGTCACGAAAAGAACAAAGCATGCATCAAAAGAGATGGAGGAGCTGTGGGCATGACAAACAATCCCAGTGCCCTGTGGCGTAGGATGGTTCCGGGTCTAGAAGTTGCGAGAGTGATAGAAGAGTTCAAAGATAAGCACCAGTACTGGAGCAGGCAAAGAGACACTCACCATCATGACCAGATTCCCGGTGTGCAAACTTCATTCATCAAAGATGTCCACTCCCTTGTCAGTGTGATAGAAGAGCTTGGTAACCCCATCACCACAGCTGCCTCCACCAACCAGCTGGGGCTAGACGAAGAATGCAGAAGGCTTGTACACGCCGTTTTGGACGCCACTGTACCTGAGGTTACCCACACCTGTTATGAGCTAGTCTCGTGCAGGGCTGCAAGTGCAAAAAGGCTGCACTCGAATGCACAGTACTGTGTGTGTGTGTGTGTGTGTGTGAAGGACTGTGCTCCCATCATTGACAGTAGATTGGTGAATACTGCTCCACATCTCGTACTTGCAAATTCAAGTACTGTATTCACCAATGACATAATAAAACCATTTATAATTTTGGTTTATCACTTTTGTCCTTGTCTTTTAGCACCTTAAAATGTCAACTGCGACTATTTTAGTCCCGCAATATGCCTTGAAGTGACTTATCTGGATGCCGCCATAGTTTTCTGACCGCCATTTTGGAAAATGCCTGCCTCGGCCGTCGGGGGCAAAATATGCAGTGGCACCAAATCCAGAATTGTTCATTATCTAAGAATCAATAAGTGTGCCAAATTTGGTACTTTTATCACAAAATGCACAATAGGTTTGCTATGCCGCCCCACTATGGGACAATGACCTCGTGTCCGTCGGTGTTCATTTTGTCCATGGCACCAGACTTCTGTAGCTTATCAGCATCTTCATCTGTTTCTGTGAGGATGATGTAACCATCTCTCAGATCCAAGAGTCTATTTATTCTCATCCTTAGGTCGTTTAATAGTCTTTTTAGCTCTGTCCGAGACCCCTGGGTTGGGGTTCAGGAGGTCTTCACTCTCACTTTGGCCATGGTCAGTTACATACAAGAAAATCCTACTTAATCTGTCCACCTCAGCTAAGCGCCATGGATGCCGCTCCTTCTGTTCACCTGCTGGGCGAGTAAAGACGGGTCTAGGGGTAAGGTGAACAGACAATCTCTTGACGGGGGCCTAGCCAAGCCCTAACACCTAACAATGGAATCCCTAACAGAACATGATGCCACCCTTACTGTTTCGACCTAGCAGCCCTCTTGTGGCTCTGCCAACAGGGTTCGCGTGTAACCAAACAGCAGGGACTCTAGGCGAAAGGATAGGGAAAAATCGTAGTGCACAAGAATAATAATATCCATGTACAACTATAAGATAAGCAGCCAGAGCAAGCCCAACGTGAAAAACAAGGCTGACAGTCTTAACGGTCAACAAATTTGAACATGGGCCAGGAGCGACGCACAGCACGTCCTCTTGCTCTGAAGGTTGGGTGCGCTCTGTGGTGATCCGTGAGTGACTGAAAAGCAGTGTTGCCATCAACAATTTATTTTGTTTATTGTTGGGCACCCTCCCTACATCCTGTGCAAGGTGAAACGCAGAAGAGCCTACAGCGCCCAACTGGGAAGCATGCTAAGTTCATGCTTGCCTTTATGTCTCATGAGTTAATGGCGTAGAAGCCTGAAGGGTCATAGTTTTTTTGTCAAGGGTGTAGAAGCCTGAAGAGTCATAGATTTTTGTCAGCAAGTTATTGGAAGCTCCAACAACTTTCCCTGAATACGAATTCGCAACTTTTCGATTTACAACAGGTATCTACTTTACTGCTAGGTGAAGAGGGACCAAGGGAGGCTAGGAAGCGTGTCCGAGCAACTTTCCCTCGGCCTGGGAATCGAACCCATGACATCTTGCTTGCGAGGCAAGAACGGTACCGCTCTACCGCCGGCGCCCCCACAAATTTACATTCCCGCTATATGAGACCCCAAAACCCGCTAGATTTGACCCCGAACCCGCTAGATTGTAACTGTGCAGATAATAGCATGTGTTACCCTCTTTATATATATACCGTATATAGATATATAGACAATTAAACTGATTATTATATATAACTATAGAAAGTATGGTACATAGAAGTATAGCTAATTAACACACAGGTGGGCATAATGTCACAAAAGTAATATGAATGTATAATCAATATCAAAGGATATGACTGGCCTACCTTTAAAACAGGAAGAGAGAGGAATCATCAAATTCCTCTACCTCAATTTCCTCTCTAGATGTACTTGCTTTTGGTGTTGATTTCAGGACTGGTTCCCTGACGTATGCATTGCTAGTTCCAATCAATTTCAAGATATCAACCGGTATTTCATATTCAAAAAAAGACTTTCCATTTATTTTCAAACCTGCTCGTATTGCAAGAAGAGCATTAGCCATTTTTTCCCCATTCTGTTTCGAAGTCTATTTTCACTATATTTAACTGGCTGAATATCCTTTCTACTTCAGCATTAGAGTCGGGTATGACGAGAACTGATAAAGCAAACTCTGCCAACTCCTTGAATGGATTACAATGTGATGCATCCATGTAGTTATGTACTTCATTCCAAAACAGGACAGTTTGTGAAACTTCATTCCACTTCACAAAAGTGAGATCTTTACACTGACTGTCTATACATATGTAAGTATAATCTAATATACTATAGGACTAGCCATGCGTGTATCTGTTCTGGGCAGCAGAAACGGCAAAATCGTTTTTTATCAAACTTGGTGGAAAAATAGCAAAAAAATTCGTAGAGTGATAAAAACCTGGTCCCATGTCGATGGTTTCTTTAGGAAGGCATTAATTAACCATTTTATTTACTTTGGCAAAAGATGTCGCTGTACGCTGTCTGCCGGCCAGACGATTGCAGTTATCGTACGGCTCCCTCCTCCTCCCCCCACTTTTTCTCTTAGCCTACATTTTTTTTAAATGTTGTTTGGATTAGTAAAGGAAGGAGGATGAGTAAATAGAAGAATAAAGAAGGTGAAACAGAAAATAGTTAGAGAAACAGGTGGGGGGGGGGGAGCTGAGTTTCATCATGCGTCTGGATGCGCAGTTTCAACGTTACTCACTTATTCCCTTGGAAAAGGAGAAGAGTTAAAAAGATAATAACAGGAATGCATGGAGAAGATGATTACAATAGACACAGGGTGACTATAGACAGTGAAACAGACAGGAGGTTGACAAAAATAGACAGATTCATACATGCACAAATAGACAATATGGCAACTAACATGACAGACAGACAGCTGACTGACTGGTTCACATTAGACAAACAGGCAGACACATGCTAACAACGGATAAGACAGACAGATTTGACGACACAAAGAGTATAGACAGTTGGGATGGCAATAGACAGGACGGATAGACTCGAGACAGATTAGATGGCATTTATAAACTAGAATAACACCAAATAGACAGATTTGACGACACAAAGAGTACAACGGGCTTACATTCAAACACCACGCAGACGAACAGACAGTTGGGAAGGCAATAGACAGGGCGGATAGACTCGAAACAGATTAGATGGCATTTATAAACAAGAATAACACCAAATTGACCATAGCTGCGTCAGTGAGGGTAGGAGGTCTTACATCCACCAGCGTAAACAAAAATAACACCAAATTGACCATAGCTGCGTCAGTGAGGGTAGGAGGTCTTACATCCACCAGCGTAAATAATAAGACGCACTTGAAAACTAACACCCTCGCACGGAAAGAACATCGATGGGCGGTCAGTCATGTGAGATGGGCCTAAAACTGACTAACGTAGATGATGACTATGATGACTTAACACAGGTGATGACTTAAGCAGATTGTGACAAATATAACCAGAAACAAAGTCACTTCTCTTCATAATACAATTTATCTTGGAATGATCATCGGCGATTCATAATATTTTTTTTTTTTATGATTTTAACCTCTCCTTATGGCGAATATTTATTTAATTAATTATTCTAACCTTTATTCTATTCCTTCTTATAGTATATTAGATACTGTAAGTATCACGACCACGATCATAATTATAACAACCACGACCATGATTATAACAACCACGACCATGATTACAACAACCACGACCATGATTATAACAACCACGACCATGATTAAAACAACCACGACCATGATTACAACAACCACGACCATGATTATAACAACCACGACCATGATTATAACAACCACGACCATGATTATAACAACCACGACTCATGATTATAACAACCACGACCACGAATGATTATAACAACCGACCATGATTATAACGTCCACGACCATGATTATAATAACCACGACTATGATTATGACTATGATTATAACAACCACGACCATGATTATAACAACCACGACCATATATAACCGACCAGTTATAACGTCACGATCGGATTATAATACGACCATGATTATAGCCATGATTATACGACCGAGTTATAACAACCACTATGATCACCGACCATGATTACAACAACCACGACCATGATTATAACAGCCACGACCATGATTATAACAACCACGACCATGATTATAACAACCACGACCATGATCATAACCACGGTAATGGTGCAACAACCACGACTATGATTATAACAACCACGACCATATTAGTTATAACGTCCACGATGCGGTTATAATAACCACGACTATGATTATAACAACCGACCGCAGTTATAACATACGTGCATAATCACCAACCACGACCGCAGTTATAACAACCACGACCATGATTATTAACCACGACCATGATTTATAACAACCACGACCATGATTATACAACCCGACCATGATTATAACAATACGACCATGATCATTACCACGACAGCGTTACAACAGCCACGACCATGAATATAACATCCACGAACATGATCATAACAACCACGACCATGATTATAACAACCACGACCATGATTATAACAACCACGACCGTGATTATAACAACGACGACTATGATTGTGACAACCACGACCATGATTATAAAACTCACGACCATGATTATATCAACCACGACTATGATTATAATAACCACGACTATGATCATAACCACGACTATGATTATAACAACCGACAATGATTTACAACAACCGACTATGATTATAACAACCACGACCATGATTATAACGTCGATCACCGGTATAATAACACGACTATAGTTATAACAACCACGACCGTGATTATAACAACCACGACCATAATCATAACCACGACCATGATTATAACAGCCACGACTATAATCATAACAACCACGATCATGATTATAACTAACCACGACCATGATTATAACAACCACGACCATGATTATAACAACCACGACTATGATCATAACCACGTCAATGATTATAACAACCACGACCGCCATTATAACAAACACGACCATGATTATAACAACCACGTCTATGATTATAACCACGACAATGATTATAACAACCATGACTATGATTATAACAACCACGACGATGATTATAATACCCACGACCATGATTATAACAACCACGACCATGATTGTAACAACCACGATCATGATTATAACAACCACGGCTATGATTATAGCAACCACGATTATGATTATAACAACCAAGACCATGATTATAACGTCCACGACCATGATTATAATAACCACGACTATGATTATAAGAACCACGACTATGATTATATCAACCACGACCATGATTATAACAACCACGACCATAATCATAACCACGACAATGATTATAACAACCATGACTATGATTATAACAACCACGACGATGATTATAATACCCACGACCATGATTATAACAACCACGACCATGATTATAACACCTATGACCTTGATTATAACAAACACGACTATGATTATAACAACAAGGACCATAATTATAACAACCACGACTATGATTATAACAACCACGACTATGATTATAACAACCACGACCATAATTATAACAACCACGATCATGATTATACAACCACGACCATGATTATAACAACCACGACCATGATTATAATACCCACGACCATGATTATAACAACCACGACCATGATTATAACAACCACGACTATGATTATAATAACCACAACCATGATTATAACACCCACGACCATGATTATAACAACCACGACCATGATTATAACAACCACGACTATGATTATAACAACCACAACCATGATTATAACACCCACGACCATAATTATAACAACCACGATTATGATTATAACATCCACGACCATGATTATAACAACCACGACCATGATTATAACAACCACGACCATGATTATAACACCCACGACCATAATTATAACAACCACGATCATGGTTATAACAACCACGACCATAATTATAACAACCACGATCATGAATATAACAACCACGACCATGATTATAACAACCACGACCATGATTATCTCATATACTATAAGAATAAGCCGTGTGTCTGAGTGTCTGTGTCTGTTCCGGGCAGCCAAAACGGCACAATCGTTTTTCATCAAATTTGGTGGAAAAATCGCAAAAAATTCGTAGGGTGGAATAAACCTGGTCCTCTGTCGAAGGTTTCTTTAGGAAGGCATTAAATAACCATTTTATTTACGCTGGAAAACGATGTCGCTGTACGCTGCCATCCTTCCGGCGGTTGAGCGCTAGCCAAGCACGAGCATTGAAACTTTCACCCTTTGGTAAACTGTACCACCGGACGCGCCACCGGGCTCGAAGTGCCCACGATCACTTGTTATATAACTAAAACCGCTAGAAATTCGCCAGACATCAGTTAAATCCGCAAAAAACACCCTCGCAGCTAGACAGCAAATTTATCCGCTAGATGGTGGGTCAAAACATCTAGATTTATCTGGAACCACTAAAATGGCAACACTGCTGAAAAGTGGGGAGAGCCCCTCTGAAGAGTATGGCTTGGCATCTGCCAATAAGGTAGTCTGTAAGCCATGGTATAAGATTTCTTGGAAACCCGTGGTCGATAGTTTTGTTGATGATTAAATTGTGGTCGAGTAGGTCAAATGCTTTGGTGAACTCAATGAAGGCGACTGCCACACTAGGGTGTGTCATACGGAGGCGAATTTTTTTTTTTTGAGTTTGAAAAATCGGCCCATGGTATTAATGATGTAGTTCTATGTGCAGAATCATGTGATATCTTCAGATTTGAAAAGTTTTCGTTTTTTGCTAGGTAAATTTTAACTTGAAATCTTATGAAAATTCAGTATTCCCACCCTTTTACCAACACCACTAATAGCTTATTTAAAGTAAAGTAAATGTATCAGGTTAATTTATTAGGATGAAAATTATCCAGAATAGTGAAACGAATGATCTTGACACATTTATTAAATTTAATATTCCTTTAGAAAACAAAATCATCAAATACAAAACCGAGGTTTTTACTACTACGGCCCAGTGTGCACACACCATAGAACATGTCTTTCTTGCTTCTGTTTCTACTCATCACCCCTCCCTGCTGACCACCTGAGCTTCCGGATGTAGCCTTCCCTCCTCTCCTGGCTGTACGTGACTGCTGGCCTCGCTCACTTGCAGCACACAACGCTCTATACTCCTGGGTGTGTCACGAGGGCCAGGCAGGGACATGCATGGTTGTCAGGAAAGCTCGGCAGACATTGGTGAGGCTGCAGGTAGAGGGGCTGGGTGCCAGCCTGGATGTTATCCAGATCTATGAGATCAGTGAGGGTCTTGGCACCTAGATTGACTTCAGGAGTCTTCCTGACCCTGAAGAAATCGTCACCAACTGATTCGTCATGCCCAGATCCTCTCATAAGTCTCATATCCAAGATCTTTTTGACTGCCACTCTTCTCTCCTCCTCATCCTTACTGCAGAGCATTGTCTGCAGAACTGCCTCGGGATGAGCATGCCAGGAAGATCTCCTCACAGTCTGCTCCCACACAATCTGAACAACCTTCCTTGGCTGACTCCTCAGGAGCTCAAGCTGGAAGAGAACATCCCTCTGACCTTCGGAGAACAATGATGACATTTGGAACCATTTGTAGTAGACACTCACGATAGATTGGACAATAAAGTCTCAGGTTGTGAAGCTGGTTCCCTTTTCAGTTACCATGACCGACGACCCAAATTCGCAGAACCTGAGAGCCGTTGCTTGAGCCACCTAGAATGTGAGACTGGGACCTATCTGCAGGTAGCAAGTCTGCCAGGCATGACCCCCAGTTTGATGGCACTGCAAATCATGTAACCATAGTACTGGGGTCAGTATCGGTAATCAATGACAGTATGTGCAAGCCTCAACGGTGGAGAATAGCTGTGATTTTTTCAAGCTCGGATTTATTTCTAACTCAGTGGCAGAGTCCAGCATCTTGCCAAGAGGACCAGACCATCTGTTGTTTGAAAGAGTCTTGCCATCCAGCTCCTGGATCAGATGTCTGAGTGGCAGCTCGTTGGTGTGGAGGTCACATACAATCCAGACCAGCTTCCTCCCAATCTTCCGCTCTATCCACTGTATGACCCCCCCTTGCCACCCTGTCTTCGTGTTGGTGCTGTCCCCTCCAATGGCCTGCAGGGTTTGGTCGACGTTCCTCTCTCTGAGCCAGTTCACAATGTTATCTGCCACTATCTCAGCTGGTTTCCTGATGTCATCTTTCTCTGGAGTGAAATGCCACAAATACTTCCCTCCTGGTTCACTGCAGCAGGAGTAGTGTTCCTCCTTCACCATGGCAGGGAACAACTTGTCAGAATCTCCAACTTTCATGAACACTTTAGTGTCATCCCTTCTCCCATCAAAGAACAAACAATTGATTCCATTTTCTCTTATCCCTTATCAAACTCCTCTTCTAGGTTACTGACAAGTTTCTCCTGAGCTCTCCTTACTTTGTTATGATCTATCACCAGGTGAACATCATCAGGTGTTATCAAACCACCGTCAATCCAGGCAGCTGCTGCTATCTCTGCAGTTTCTCTGAGACCAGTGTGGTGTCGCATGCTGGCCAGAGCTATGCTCGGGATATCTTTCCTATTTCGAATCTTATGCCTGGAAGGCTTGGGATCATTATTTTCTGGGTTAGGGACAAAGTCACCATTCTCCTGGTCAGCACTCGGATCAGCCATGGGGAAGTCATTAAACTCTGAATCAGCTTGACTCCAATCATCGGCCTTTTACCTCGCCTGGGTCTTCCTCCAGATCTCTCTCTTTTTCCTCGTAGCTCTTCTCCTCTTCTGTCTCTCTGTGGCAGCCTCCTGTCTCTTGGACTCAGGAATATCTTGGTTTAGAAATAGCGAGGGGCTTCTCTGCCAATCTTCTCTCTTTATTGCTTTGACAAATGTACTTCGATCTGGAATCTTCAGTTCACGCTTGCAAATACAGAATGTGGGCCTCAGTTTACAGTCACGATCATCCAAACTCAGGACAGAGAACAGTGGGCACTTGCAAATAATTATAATCAAATAACTGGTCAGTTGCTTGGCAAAACTGTCCTTAACCTGCAAGTTTTCCTCTCCCAAGAGATATCTCTTGCCTTTTTCCCAACTGGCACAACAGTCTCACTAATCTTCTTCTGACTTGTTATGACTGGAGGGCTTGAACTGAGCGTTAGCCGAAATTGTACTTAATGCTTAAGACAGCTTTGGTCATATCGCTGGCAATGTCTTTGTTTATTGTAAGTTCTTTGGTTCTTTTCACTGATTTGCCTAGTTAAACACCGTATCTCAAAGCATCTCTCAATGTAGGCAACTCCGACTTCAGGAGCTCTCTCCCAGACCCAAGATAGTGACTGAGATGGCTGGATTTTTGGTTCCTCGTCCTGGCACAAGCAGCCATCGCAAATATTATCAACTTATAAATGCATCAGAATCTGAAACAGAAAAAAAATATTGTTAGTTGGGTTGTTAAAGAATGAAGTTAGAAAGCAATGTTCACTATTTAATTGTAATGCACTAATGCAGCTGTACGTTAGATTTTCGATAAATTTCACGCTAAAATTTACCTAGCAAAAGGTTGCAAAATATTGAAACTGAAATTATTTTCTGTTTATATACACTAAATTCTACCAAAAAAGTGATGGGCCATTAGTTTTAGCTGATCTTCCCTCCTATGACACACCCTACTGCCACACACGTGTTTTGTTTTTCCAGATGGCGGTATATGTAGTTGAGAAAATTAAAAAGACAGTGAGTGGTGGAGGAAGTTTTCATATTGCCAAATTGCCGAGGATCTATAGCACCTGAAATATCAGCATACGCCCAGTGAAACACGAAACTTTCTCAGATTAAGCTGGGTATTGAGGTGATGGCAATGGGTCGTAGCTCACTTAAAGATTGTGGGCTGGTTGACTTGGGCACTGGTAACACATATAAGGTCTTCCAGTCAGCTGGGAATCTTGCTTGGCTGAGGGAAGCATTGATGATGGAGCAGAGGGGTTTAGCTAGTTCCGGGGAGAACTCCTTGTAGAGTTTCATTGGGAAATCATGGGGGTGGTGGAGCGTTTTAACTTCAATTTGTCCAGATTTTTTGCTACTACAAATTCTTCTACTAAGTCAGTGGGAAAGGGGGCTGGTAGGTAAGTAGGAAGACTGGTTGTGTCAAGCCGGGGGAGCGTCTGGCATATAGTTGCGATATGATTGTTTGATCGCTCAACTGCATCACCATTAGTGAGAGTTCTTAAGCTTATGTTGGTCTGCTTCATATGTTGCAACTTGGTTGGGTAGTGTGACTTCTTTGCAGTGCATATTTCAAGGATGACTTGTTTGCGAAGGGACCTGTATCAGTTGTAGTCATTGAGGTAAAAGGTGCTGCCTCTCTGTTGCATAAGTCTTTTGATCCGAGTTGTGATTCAGGGCAAGTCAGCTGTGTGTGATAGGACGGACTTCTCGGGGGAGAAGTGGTGGTGGGCTTCTGTAGTGGAGTTGACGTAATTTATCCATTTGGTGTCTACATCATTCACACGAAGTTCTTCAGTCCAGGGATGCTTTATAAAATTAGAATAACTTATTTTTTGTTGTTGTTTGTTTCAAGGCAAAGTTTCGCCCAAAGTCGGAATATGAAATATCACGCCACGCTTATGTTGAAATTTGTGCTTATCCGGCGGTCGTGGTTCTTATCTGTTTATCATATGGGGAGATAATATTGTCTTCCGGGAGAAAAAAAATTATATATGGATTTTTTTATGTGGTTTGCTTTCGTTAGTTTTTAGATTAGCAAGGGACGGGAATATTCTGTTCTGTGACCGTAATTTCAACTTTGATCTAATAAACTGAGACTATTATTGTGTAATTTTAGGTGAAAATTCAACAGTATATATTACTCTTTTTTTTAAATATTATCGACAGTCACATAAAACGAATCCAGATGACGATATGGGCCTTACACCGTGTTTCTTGTTCTTAACGTTTCTTGAGAATTTTGTGTTTGTTTTCCATTCCAGGGTAACATATATTTTTCCTCCTGTTTTCTGTTCAGTACATTCTCTTCGACCTCTAATGTGGTTTCGTATTTTATTTACGGAAGTTTTTAGATGATTTTCTTTTATTATAGTTTCTTAAATAATTATGGAAGACACACCACGTTACAGTATTTCAGTATTCTAATTAGTTTTTAAATATTCTGGTTAGTCTTTATGAAAATGACAAAAGTGCCAAAAGGAGACCGTGTATATATATATATATATATATATATATATATATATATATATATATATATATATATATATATATATATATATATATATATATATATATATATATATATATATATATATATATATATATATATATATATATATATATATATATATATATGTGTGTGTGTGTGTGTGTGTGTGTGTGTGTGTGGTAAGTTGTCCATTAATAAAAAGAAGTTCAGGAATAGGTAATTTATTCAAGCCTTTGCCATTTAAAGGCGATATCATGAATATTTTTATAGAGGTAACAGCTTATGGTGCTTTCCCAACAGTGTATGAAGAGATATTACACGGTCACCAGACTCCAACACACGACGTTAACTAGTATAATTAATGAGAATAAAATTAGTAAAAATAATAATAATTGGGCTAATGTATGACAAAAAAAAAGAAAAACTGACAATAAAAATGAAAATAATAATGTGAACAACAGCAACAGCAACAACAACAACAA
Organism: Homarus americanus; assembly: GCF_018991925.1. NCBI lineage: Eukaryota > Metazoa > Arthropoda > Malacostraca > Decapoda > Nephropidae > Homarus > Homarus americanus. The sequence goes on from NW_024743709.1 coordinate 13,198,181, forward strand.
CAACAACAACAACAACAACAATAATAATAATAATATATTTCTGTACATTTATTCTTTGGTTTCTATCTAAACTCTTGTCGATGGTTTTTATTGATAGAGTTTAAAATATCTTTATAATCAGCATCTCTTCTGGTATTATTACTGACCTGTAGCCCAAAGGTGGTGTGCACGTGTTAATATACGATCTCTCACTGTTTTATGGTCTTCTTCAATATTAATAAGTTGGTTGTTCTTTTTCACTTTACGTTTCATCGTAATAAAAACGAGGTTCCGAAATTGTCAGGTACATTATGCAACAAATCGAAGTTTTAAGTGTGCAATAAACATATCCTAAGTGTGAAACAAATCGTCGTTTAAAGTGTGCATCACATATGTTTCAGGTGTGTAACAAATCAATGTTCCAAAATTGCCAAAAAAAAAAAATGACGTTTCAAGTGTGCAACAAACAAAATTTTGTGACGCGTGTACATCAAACATTATTGTGACAGACACGGAGCTACCAGCTATGTAACACGTGTGCTACACCCACAATTCAAGCGTGCAACAAACCTTTAAATTTCAAATGAATCCACAACTTGCAACAAAGGGAACACGAGACCTCACAACGAGCGTAGAATACACTAACTAGAAGTATTGGCTGCCGGTTGTCGACACACACACACACAGTGTGACAACAAGCGCATGTATGATATAGATATGGATGTGTAGTCCAAGGGAGGAAGTAATGAACACTGGATGCCAGGACGAGAATCACACAAAGGAAAAGCGAAATCTTATACGATACAGAGATGTAAAGTCAAATCGGAAGCGACATGGAGAGGGATAAATAAATCACACATGCCGATGATTCAACCTCAGTGTCTAGACTAGAGGGAGGGAGGGATGAGGTGTCAGGATGGAGTGAACGTGGTGTGAGCAAAGGATGTAAAGGGTGGCAGAAATAACCACTAAATGAAAGCTGTTAGGAAAATAAGGTTTGTCAAATTACGAGAGAGAGAGAGAATTAATTTATGTAATCAAGAAGAAACATGAGAATAGTGTTATTGGTCGCATCATATATATATATATATATATATATATATATATATATATATATATATATATATATATATATATATATATATATATATATATATATATATATATATATATGCTGATAACCACAAGGAAAGAAGAAAACACGAAGTTCCCAAGCGCTTTCGTGTAATTCACATCTTCAGGGGTGAGTACATATACTAGCGGAATCGCCGCCCTACGGGCGACTCTTTCGCTGGGCCACGGTAGGACGCCACCTTCCGGGAGGCTCCACATTGTCTCACTGTAGAGCATTAAGGTAGACCACATTTTTGGTTTTACCATTAGCAGCAAGTATGTACAAATTTTTGCCAGTTTCCACTCTGGAGCATAACATAGAACTGTCCATGAGAGAAGCAAGGAAACACCAGGCTTAGGCCAACCATCTTTAGGGACTGTCCCTGGCTTTTGTAGATGGTCATGGCAAACCTCACTTTATCCGGGAACTGAAGTCGCTTGAACTCAAATGGCAGGTCAGTGGTGATGAGAGGTATCCTTGGTATAAAAACGTCCTCTCCTTTAGCTTTTCCTGTCAGTATTGTAGCTTCCAGTACATGTGGCATCATGTTCTTCTTGTGAGCGACTCGTCTCTCATTTTGAGTATGATGTCTCGTTTCTCAAACTCTTGACCGACAATCAGGATGGCTACTTCATCAACTACAGGAGCATTGAATCTTCTTTCATGTTCTCCCTTAGGGGTCGTGTCTGCTTTGATCCTGACTTTGTACTCGTCAGAAGGCATGTTTTCCAGGGCATTTTTAAATGACTGTACATACGTGTTGCGCTCATGCAGCATTTCTTGGATAGATAGGACAATGTCATGTCTGACACCTTGAATGTTGCCACACCTGATAGTAGTCTGCTTTTCATGATCTCCCATGAAGTAGATTTGGAGGAACTTTGCCTGCTCATCTTCCAGTGGTAAGAGGGATCCTGCTTTGTGATAGACTTGACCCTGGACTTTGAATGTGGGCATGTATCCGTGCTCACGAACTACTCTGGTAGCTCCAAAGGATGTCATCTGGAAGCATGAATTGTACTTCAGTATATTTTCCAAGAAGTGTTTTGACTCTGGTGTTGTTCCCAGCATGAGAGTCTTCAATGGTTGTGGTGGTTTTTCCAAATTTGGCAGTCGTACTTTCACATGAGAGCAGCACAGTCCAGCAGATTCTCCTTTATACTTCTTTGCACCGCAGTGTTCACATTTCTTATCCATGTTGCCAATGACAACAGAGGGATACTTTTCATATTTTGTCTCATTGTCATAGTTAAATGCTGTTCTTGCAAGTGGATGCCACTGTGTATTCTTTCTTAGAATTCTGGATCCCGCAGCTCTCTGTCTATTAGCATTCAAACGAATTGCATGAGCTTGATCATTTTCTAGAGAACGCCTTTCTGCTGTTTGCTATCTGTCAGCATTAAGACGGGATTCCCTTTCCTGATGTGTTTCTTGTGACCGACTGTCCGCTGTTCGCTTTGTTAGCATTAAGACGGGATTCCCTTCCCTGATCTGTTTCCTGTGACCGACTGTCCGCTGTTCGCTCCGGGCGGCTCATCCGCTAGGCCACGGTAGGACGCCACCCTCCGGGAGGCTCCACATTGTCTCACTGTTCAGTCCCCAAAACTTCTTCTTCCATCAATAGTTCATTAACAGTGTATGTAAGTTTCACCATGTTTTTCACTACAACGGTACAGCAAAGTATATTTTTTTAGTATAACTGTTATTATTTTTATTGTCTAATCATCACTACATATAACACCATCCATCATCACTACATATAACACCACCCATCATCACTACATATAACACCACTTATCATCACTACATATAACATCATCCATCATCACTACATATAACATCACCCATCATCACTACATATAACATCATCCATCATCACTACATATAACACCATCCATCATCATCACTACATATAACACCATCCATCATCACTACATATAACACCATCCATCATCATCACTACATATAACACAATCCATCATCACTACAGATCGGTAAAGTAGTTTCCGAGATTCTCGTGGTGACATACATACACAGAAACACACAAACAAACACACACACAGACATACTTCTTTGATTTTTATATACATATATATATATATATATATATATATATATATATATATATATATATATATATATATATATATATATATATATATATATATATATATATATATATATATATATATATATATATATATATATATATATATATATATATATATATATATATATATATATATATATATATATATATATATATATATATATATATATATATATATATAAAATCAACGACCTCACCAGCAAGGAATCGAACCCTCGACCTACTGGGTGGGACTAGAACGCTTACACGGCTGAGCCACAAGGACACTAAAAGCAGTTCTAGACTCTGTTATATTTCACACAAAGCCTGTTCATCGAGCTGATGGCGCCGTGAACCTCATTGGAAACTGCCGTGCCTCTTATGTGGTGTCAGTAGCATTTTACCGAATCCAGCTGGTATGACGCGAGGTACATATATATACTTCATTTTTAGTCCATATAACACGCGGACTTTGAACATATAATCAACGACCTCAGCAAGAATCGAACCCTCGACCTACTGGACTAATAATGAAGTATATATATGTTGTACCTCGCGTTTCATACCAGGTGAATTCGATAAGAAACTGCTGGTTCGTTGATTATATGTTCAAAGTCCGCGTGGTATATGGACTAAAAATGAAGTATATATATATATATATATATATATATATATATAGACCTGCGGAATCGCCGCACTCTGGGCGGCTCTTTCGCTATGCCACGGTAGGACGCCACCTTCCGGGAGGCTCCACATTGTCTCACTGTACTGCATTAAGGTAGACCACATTTTCGTTTTTGCCATTAGCAGCAAGTATGTACAGATATTTGCGTTCCCTCTCTGGAGCATCCAACATAGAACTGTTCATGAAAGAAGCAAGGAAACACCCGGTTTAGGCCAACCATCTTTAGGGACTGTCCCTGACTTTTGTAGATGGTCATGGCAAAGCTCACTTTAACCGGGAAGTGAAGTCGCTTGAACTTAAATAGCAGGTCAGTGGTGATGAGAGGTATCCTTGGTAAAAAAAACCTCCTCTCCTTTAGCTTTTCCTGGCAGAATTGTAGCGTCCAGTACATGTGGCATCATGTTCTTCTTGTGAGCGACACGTCTCTCATTTTGAGTATGATGTCTCGTTTCTCAAACTCTTGACCGACAATCAGGATGGCTATTTCATCAACTACAGGAGCATTGAATCTTCTTTCATGTTCTCCCTTAGGGGTTGTGTCTGCTTTGATCCTGACTTTGTACTCGTTAGAAGGCATGTTTTCCGGGGCATTTTTAAATGACTGTACATACGAGTTGCGCTCATGCAGCATTTATTGGATAGATAGGACAATGTCATGTCTGACACCATGAATATTGCCACACCTGATAGTAGTCTGCTTTTCATGATCTCCCATGAAGTAGATTTGGAGGAACTTTGCCTGCTCATCTTCCAGTGGTAAGAGGGATTCTGCTTTGTGATAGACTTGACCCTGGTCTTTGAATGTGGGCATGTATTAGTGCTCACGAACTACTCTGGTAGTTCCAAAGGATGTCATCTGGAAGCATGAATTGTACTTCTGTATATTTTCCAAGAAGTATTTTGACTCTGGTGGTGTTCCCAGCATGAGAAACTTCAATGGTTGTCGTGTTTTTTCCAAATATGGCAGTCGTACTTTCCCATTAGAGCAGCACAGTCCAGCAGATTCGCCTTTATACTTCTTTGCACCACAGTGTTCAAATTTCTTATCCATGTTGCCAATGACAACAGAGGGATACTTTTCATATTCTATCTCATTGTCATAGTTAGATGCTGCTTTTGCAAGTGGATGCCACTGTGTATTCTTTCTTAGAATTCTGGATCCTGCAGCTCTCTGTCTATTACCATTCAAACGAATTTCATGCGCTTGATCATTTTCTAGAGAAGGCCTTTCTGCTGTTTGCTATCTGTCAGCATTAAGATGGGATTCCCTTTCCTGATCTGTTTTCTGTGACTGACTGTTCGCTGTTTGCTCTCTCTGAGCATTATGACGGGATTCCCTTTTCTGATCTGTTTCCTGTGACTTACCCGCTGTTCGCTCCGGGCAGCTCATCCGCTAGGCCACTGTAGGACGCCACCCTCCGGGAGGCTCCACATTGTCTCACTGTTCAGTCCCCAAAACTTCTTCTTCCATCAATAGTTCATTGACGGTGTAATTAAGTTCCACCATGTTTTTCACTACAACGGTACAGCAAAGTATATTTTTTAGCATTAAACTGTTATTATTTTATTGTCTAATCATCACTACATATAGCACCATCCATCATCACTACATATAACATCATCCATCATCACTACATATAACACCATCCATCATCACTACATATAACACCATCCATCATCACTACATATAACACCACCCATCATCATCACTACATGTAACAACATCCATCATCACTACATATAACATCATCCATCATCACTACATATAACACCATCCATCATCATCACTACATATAACACCATTCATCATCACTATAGATCGGTAAAGTAGTTTGCGAGATTCTCGTGCTGACACACACACAAACAAACAAACACACAGACATACTTCTTTGTTATATATATATATATATATATATATATATATATATATATATATATATATATATATAACTACCTCACCAGCCTGGACTGGAAACCTTGACCTACTGCGTGGGACTAGGGAACGTTACCGACCATACCACAAGAGCACTGGCTGGTGAGGTAGTTCAGCATATGTTCCAAAGTCCGCTTGTTATATGGACTGTGACCGGGGAACGCTACCTCTGGACCACCAGGATACTAAAAGTAGTCCTAGACTCTGTTTTATTTCACACAAAGCCTGTTCAACGAGCTTATGGTGCCGTGAACCTCTAATGGGGACTACCGGGGACTACCCGTATCACGTAGGTGGTAGTCCCCATTAGAGGTTCACGGTGCCATATGCTCGTTGAACAGGCTTTGTTTGAAATAAAATAGAGTCTACGACTGCTTTTAGTATCCTGGTGGTCCAGAGGTAGCGTTCCCCGGTCACAGTCATGGGCTCGTGGGCCATGGGTTCGAATCCTGGCGGGTTGAGGTGTTGATCTTATGTAGAAGTCCGCGTGCTTTATTGGGCTAATAATATATATATATATATATATATATATATATATATATATATATATATATATATATATATATATATATATATGATTTCGAACCCACGCCTGAGCCCATGACTGTGACCGGGGAAAGCTTATTACAATGAAATATATATATATATATATATATATATATATATATATATATATATATATATATATATATATATATATATATATATATATATATATAATCAAGTCTGGTACACGCTATACACACAAAGTCAGCCACACCCGCCAACAACAACTCGATCGACGAGGAAGATCTGGATACAAAAGTGACAACGAAGCTCCACGATTAGAACATATGACCAAGAATGCGAAGAGTGGAATTGAGAAGTTGGCCCGAAATTGTTTATTATCAGTACATAGAAGAAGAAGAAGAAGAAAAAACGCGGGTATTATCCTCCGAGAAATTACTAGTTAATAGAAATGTGGAAGGAAGGCAGGGAGGGAAAGTTTTGGAATTCAGTATAAAAAGATTACGAGAGGCTTGAGCAGCGGGTTGGACAGATGAAGGAGAACCAATAAAATTCAAGGAAACTCTCCTTAGACCAGTGGAAGAAAATTGAAGAGTGAAGAAAGTTGGGGGTAACATGATGAGATCAAGAACAGCTTCTGCAGCGAATAATGGGAATGACATATAAAACTGAAGGAAAAATACAGTGAGAGGACTAAAAACAAAATGGAAGTGGAATAAATGCTACACCGACTGATTCGTAATATGAAACTCGAAGAATCTTGTATATGTTAAGATAAGTCTTGAGAATTTGGAGCCAAGGTGGAGGAACAAACAGGTCACGGGTTTACTTGTTCTCTTCAACGAACAAGGGAGATGCCATGCAACGCAATAACAATAGAAGACAGTGAATGACAGATAAAAACTCGGCGATATGCAGAATATGATTCATATTAATAATTAATACAAGAGGCAGTGAATAATCCCTTTAGGTGGGGCGATGAAGATGAAATGAACAGAATGTTAAAGGAAATACAAATAAATCAGATCGATAGATAGATAAGTTTATTGACCAAAAAAATTTGCCATTTACATAGATACAAACATATAAGACATTAAATAAAAACTACATCCGCTTTATGATCCACAAAGAATATAAAGCACAGCCAGTACATTTAAACGAAAAATAAAATTACAGACAATGTGTGTTCTTGGATATTATTATAAAGGACAAAATTATAAAACCAGAAACACACAATTGAAATACATACATACAATTAAAGGCATGAAATGTGCATGCTTAAGCTTCTGTATCAGACGACTATGTGAAAATGGATAAAACCTTATAAACAGCTTCACATACAGAGCTTGAGCTATTAGTAGTAAACAGTAACTTCCATCGATGTAAAAATGTAACCATGGCGAACACATCGAGTCATAGGACAGGACTTCACTACGTGCCGTTCCGTTTGCAAGGCCCCACACGGGCACAGCCGCTCCCCTACCGAAACTGACTAAAAATATTATATATATCTAATTTATAATAGTTTTATTGCTGTTTAGTTCATGTGCAGAAAAGTCTGGGTTCATTGATTGATATGCAATTCTCCGAACCGGACTGAGTAATTTTAGTCTTTAAAGCATTCATGACGTCATGTTTGTCATCAGTTTCACTTGCGATGAGTTCCCTGACACATCTACTTGTGGGGGTCCTGGCAGTGAGGGAATTTCCATAGCGTGAATAAGAGGATCGTCAACAAGGTTACTCCTATCATGCCACATACCAGCGAAATTTTTTTGCTGTTCATATCTGACAAGATCTACATAACACAAATGATTACAAGTAAACATAAGTCCACCCAACAGCTGCTTAGGTCCCCATTTACACATGTACAAATTCAATTATAGGTTTCAGGTCCCTATTTTGCCAAGATTTACATCCATAATTATGGATGCAAATTGATGACCTCCATGTATTATAATAAATGTAGGTCATCAATGCTGCGTCAAAAACCTTCATCTCTACAAATTTAAGAACATGACACATCTTAGGCGAGGGCTTTCATCGACCTCTTGATAGTGCTTTCACAAATAAGGATTTTTTTTTAGAAATATTGAAGTCGATGTGAATAGGAAATTCAGGTTAACACATACGTCTCACACTCGGATAACGGACCATGAAGTGGATAAATGTGAGGATGTAGTAACGCCCCCTCCTAAAAACAACGGTATAAATAAAACAAAATTTAACAGGTAATGGCAACTTAAGAAATATGGAAGGTGAAGAGTAAGCTATGAGATCATTGAGATATAAACAACAAAGTAATTTGAACATCTAATTTGGGTTGGTGGTTTGGCGGTGGGGGGGGGGGGGTGAGATCATGGCCAGTCTCCAGTTCTTCTGGGGCGTTACTTTTGGGCTGGTGGCTGTGCATTAGGACAAAATGAACTAGAGCAAGATCTAAGATATGTTTGATTGCTTGAGGTAAAGATAGAGCACGTGTATTTTTCATCGTACAACTACTGGTGTTTATTCTGGCCTAAACTATACAAGATTTTGGGCACACTATAATTTTTTTTAATGATATTTACGTAATAATCTCTTTCCTTTATGTCACAATCACGAGTTCGTGTATAAAAAGGGAGTATTAAATTTACTTCAGAGAAAAGCCCTTGTTTTATGACGTTTAGTTTAACTTCGTCGTTACACAGGAATAAACTCATTAATGCAAATTATAATGGTTCCTGTTGTCATAATATCATGCAATGGCGACCTTCTGGCAGTTAACTATTAGGTAGGTGTGCCTCTAAGTCAGCTGGACGAGAACATGAACACCTTGACCAACCCACGACACTGTTGTATTGTGGCAGCTGGACACATTAAAAATTGCAGGGGGACACGTGATCCAGGTCACACAAACCCACACATTGACTAAACAGAGAATAGCTAACCTTTATGCAGCAGTCAGCGCGTGAGAGCATACAGCTGTACACGATGGATAAAATACTTTATGTGTTTAATTATTCTTTACTCTGAGAAGCAAATGATGGTGCATAATTTTTAAAGCAGTGATGTATGTGGACACTAGATGATGTGGTTCTCTGGATGTCACTGAAAATCTTTAATATTTGGGAGTCGTTTGGATAGAATTGATTTTTTTTTTACATACTTACAAGTGTATTATGTGTATAGTGACAGCCTTGTGTCACATAGCTCAGAGGTCAAGTATAACATCTGTAGGCACAAAATGGTAACAGTAAACTCAGTTTAACATTCTCACTGACACTGTACCTCCTGCAACACTTACACAGTAGATGAACATAACTGTAGTTGAACTTCGAAAAAAAAACATTAATAAGGCACATGTCCAGAATATCCTTTAATGTTATTTATATATATATATATATATATATATATATATATATATATATATATATATATATATATATATATATATATATACATATATTGGCCATAATACGCTTAACCTATGGTGTTGAAAAAAGTGGGGTTTTTTTACGGGGATTAGCCCACCCGGGCACAGGTCACTGACCCACATCAGGGCCTGGGGGGCGAAAATATGATAATGATAATAATAATAATAATAATAATAATAATAATAATAATAATAATAATAATAATAATAATAATAATTATGATAATAATAATAATAATAATAATAATAATAATACAAATGATAATAACTATTATTATTATTATTATTATAATTAAAAATAGTAACAAAATACCTGTACAAAAAATAAAATATACTAAAAATAATAATAATAACCATAAATAAAAACAAAAACGAGAAAAATAAATCAAGAATGAGAAACGATATACATTATGTATGTTGTGTTGTCAAAGTAAGAGAAACAAATGAGACCCGGCAATTGTATGTAAATGAGGCAGAAAGTCAGATAAGCAACCTGGGACTTGGTCAATTTTCGTGATGCCATGTGGCAGCAGGGTCTACCATTAGACAACACATTATGCTTCCAATATCTTCCCAGGCGGTAGTACCTCCCTGTTTGATAGCTGCCTAATACCTACTGTCTTAAGATAACCATGATTGCGTCTACCATTATTGTGTGCAATACTCTGTAATGTTCCTCAGAAACTGTGATCGGGCAACTTGATTGTCAGGCCAGTGAACAGACTGTGACTAAAGTGGGAGAGCTACTTATCGTATAGATAAGTATATTAATGTGTAAGTGAATTGGTAAATTAAAAGGAGAAACATCGACTACTATCTGTTGAGGTCGATCAGTGTAAGGACTGGATATTTTCTTAAGGCAATGGCAGGTTGTACATTCTTCTGTTATTCCATATTATCTTTCATCAGCCGGTTAGTTGTTTCTTCTATATATACGTACAGTACGATCTCCTCTCAGCCCTGCTCTCACACCTCTTCATTCCATCCATTCCAAGTGCAATACAATTCTTCATATCTAATTTACGCCCCATTCACCTTGACGTATCCGCCGTTTACGTTTGCAGCCTTCAACACATTCTGGAGTGAGTGTTCTCGGGACAAGATCTCTATCCTTCTTTTCTACCACAGCCACCACTCGTCCTTTTTCTTTGCCCCCTTAAGTATTCAAGAAATACATAGATTATCCAACAGACACGTGAATACATATGAAGATCTCAGTCAACAATTCACAATATTCGCTTAATTTTTCTCTAGTTCAAGATATTATAAATAAGTATGAACGGAGATATATTGTCATACTACCAGTGAGGGAACAACAGTAGTTCCAGAAATCATCAACAAGTTACAGCGACATTTCACAGGAATAACAAAAGAAGCGACAGTACCACAAAATAGTAAGTGAGAGGTGACATCACCAGAAAGTAGCTTCAGTAGGGGCGATGATCCCACATCCATCATAACAAATAGAAACAATAATAGGAGCCAGTGATGCAACAAAGTTGCAGTGACGTCACTAGCCACCAACAAGGGCAGTAACTCCACGAGGCACCAACAAAAAAGATTGGAGTAGCAAGAAAGAGAGAGAGAGAGGGATGTCAGGGGTGCTACAATAGGCAGGAGGGTGACCACAAGAAAGCGTGGTGGTACCGTCCTCACAGAGAAGATATCATACAAAGTGGTCGGTGGTCCATAACAATAAGCGCTTCCGGATTACAGACCATTTCTCTTGCATCATTATTCCTCTCCGCTTTTTATTTTTCAATCTCCAACTGTCCAGACAATGGCTTAAAGCCTGGCTCACTCTTGGTGTGTTTTTGTTTTATTCTGCTTGTCCCTGATCCAATGTTTGGCTTCTGTGTGACTCATCTGCCAGATATTAATACTGAGCAGAGAAAAATAACACTGGAAAAGGACTTGGTCGTTGCTCTGGAATAAAACGCGTAGTGAGGAATCTCTGAGTTCATGGTCAGTGGTCGTGACGTGAGGGAGTAAGAATGTGGATTATTTTTTTTTGTCTCTATGTCTTTAACATGAATTTTGAGCTCCGCCTCTTCACATGCAACCTCGTTCCCTTTCTGCTTCACTTCACAGACAAGGAAGCAGCGTTATGCGAGGCAGTGGCCGTGGGAAGAATGCCAGGGTGAGAGGGGGGAGGGGTGTATGTGGCCCCTGTTTGGTCCAGACTTAAGGCAGGTAGGATGTGTCCTTAAACTTTTGGAAGTTAAAGACAACATAAATATAATTTATTCTAAAAATATTTCATACCTCCATATTACGAACGCAAGGTTATGCAGTTGGATATTTATTAATAAAACAAAGTACATATTGATACATAAATACACGAGGGCACATAATCACATACATGCCTACACTCGCATATACTGTACAGTATATACACAGACACATAACTGTACACTGGGCGTGTGCAAGGCAGTTGTTACTATCTAAATATCTGAGGAAAAGTCAGAAGAGAATAGTAGGGAATCGAGTCCTTTTTTTTTATCCGTTGGGTAGAATGTACAGGAAAAGTCTTCTTGCCCTGACGTCACTATTGTTTATAAACATTGGTATTGATCCTTTGTAGCAATGGGATATTATTGTGTTGGCCATCCTTCCTCTCTCTCTCTTCACAATGCAGGACAACTCTCCGTCAGTATTTCCAATTAATTATACATACATACATACATACATAAATACATACATACATACATAATGGTTGCCCCTCATGTAACGAGGATGGCCGGCCCAAGAGCCACCTAGGCGTGAATTTGTTTAAGGTGTAGAAGCTGTCGCCAACACAACAACCACACCCTAAAATAACGAGTTGCATGACCTAGTGTCGAGGAATAGTCCGAGAAGACCGGACAACCCCCCAACTGCACTGGCTAGCAATTACCCCGGAACACGATCCGCAAATCGATTAACATCCAGGCTCCCAATTACAGCTGGGTAGACCCTGTCCGGGGATCGAACCCGAGTCAGCTCGTTTGTGAGGCGAGCATGCTGAGCCTCACACCACAGGTCGCCACAATACATACTGTACATACATACATATAGACAATATCAGAATTTCGTCCCAATCCGCCTGCATGCTAATATTATGAGGCAGGTGATCTGGTAACACTGTATGGGGAACCGCTGACAGATGTGCTTTAAAATACTAGTTATTTGAGATTTGTGATTGGAGATTGCCGAAGAATACATTTCTTGTATATAACATAACTGGTATCAATGTGTAAAATATAGGAATGTAATGTTATTAATGAATATGACATTGCTGCAGTATGTTTCATAACTGGGGAACTTGACTTATTCGAACTGCTGATGCTAAACAGTATTTTTCATGTTTAATGATATTTTCATGGTAAAGAAATGGCATACATATCTCTGTAACATTACTTCCCTACATTTTACACATTCATACTATTTAAGTTATATACAAAAAATGTATTCTTACGCAACCTTCGATCACAACTCTTAAATGATTAATAATTTAAATCATGGTTGTCAACGCTTCCCCATTACAGTGGTACCTGATCACCTGCCTCATATCATGCGGGTGGGTTGGGACGAACTTTTGCTGTTGACTTTACACCCGCCAAGAAAAGTACGTGGACCTTCACAGCGTCAAACACAGTATGATAAACTGGACGAAATATTAGAAAAGGAGTGTTTCACATTGTTAGCCCCGCTTTCCTAATATGGCAAAAATTAGGTTATTACTTAATATTTTATATTCACAATATTTGTATCTTGGGAAGTAAAGCATTTAAGATACCACTTTTGTTACATATGTTACATTAATGATTTATATAAGCCCCCCCAGCCTATATTAACTTAGGAGTCCACTAACTCAGTAGTGAGGACTCGTCCGGCAGGACTTCATAACTCTCCCGATGCCTGTAGTGCACTCATGACGACACTTGACACCCCCTGGGGTGGTTCATTGGCATCCGTTGTGTCATGGCAGGCCATACGTTCTCGATGGGGCTAAGGTCTGGGCATTGTGGTAGATGTGGCAGTAGGGCTATTTCCAGGTGTTGGGCAAACCACTCTTTGGCGACATGACAAGTGTGGATGGGACTGTTGTCTTGAATAAGATGAAATGGCTCAGGCACGGGAAATAACGCCCTCACTGACGGCACTAGAATTTCCTCTGATATGTTAATATATTTGAGACCGGTGAATCAGCCCAGCCCAACATCGATCAGCTCACCCACAACACCTACGTGCATCCACCCAAGCAACCCCTCGGTGACTCGGCCACTTCTTGGGCACAACATCGTCTGAATCATATCTGCAAACAGTATTTTAACAAATCAATACTGCATCGATGGAACTCTTCGTAAATAAAACATCAATTAAAATATGAATTAACAAACGTATTTATGAGAGAGAGAGAGAGAGAGAGAGAGAGAGAGAGAGAGAGAGAGAGAGAGAGAGAGAGAGAGGTCTTACTTCTAGTACTTCTGTGATGGTCTGAGCTGAATGTCTTCTCATCACAAAAGACTACGTGGTCCCAAAAACTATCGTCTTTGTCGCAGTATTCTAGCGTATACTGCGTAGTAGACAGCTACCAAACAGGGAGGTACTATCGTCTGGGAAGATATTGGAAGCATAATGTCTTATCTAATGGTAGACCCTGCTGCCATATGACATCACAAAAATTGTGACCAAGTCTCAGGTTGCTGACCTGACTTTCTGTCTCATTTACACACAATTGCAGGGTCTCAATTATTTCTTTTACAACACAACATACAGTACATATATTGTTTCTCACTTTTTATTTTTATTTTTTAGTTCTTTATTATTATTATTATTATTATTATTATTATTATTATTATTATTATTATTATTATTATTATTATTATTATTATTATTATTATTTATTTTATTTTTATTATTAATATTATTATTTTATTTTCGCCCCCCAAACCCCGATGTGGGTCAGTGACCTGTTACCGGGTGGGCTAATCACCATAAAAAAAAAAATCTCCCTGTTTAACTCAGAGGTGCGGCTTCTTTGCTGGTGTGTAACTACGCAGATCTGTGGAATGAAGTATGCTTCGGATAGTCTGAGGAGTGCATCGTAGCCCAAGGTCATAGCGTAGAGGCTTTTGTAGCAATATTTGGTCCGTAAAATTTAATGTTAATTTTTGACGCCATACATCATCTTAAACCTTGTAACCTGTAGATTAAGAAAATATATGGTGTATTTTGTTCTGGTGGGATGTAAGGTCGTATTTGTCCAGAGAATTATGCGAGGAAAAAAAATCGCTTGAGAGGCATGACGCACTGAGTGTCTAAGTGAAAAAGGGTCAGATACTACCATTTGGGTTTTCAAATTATGTTCATTACATAAAACATCAAAATTATAAATAACCCAATCAGTTACTTTAAGTATGCAGTTATGAAAATTTTGTCAAGCAAAGCATTGTTGGTCCAGTAAGCATCTGGGAATAGATGTCCAAGGTTAGGCTTCTGTCTTGGAAAGCAGCAAACAAGACTTCAAACATCAAGTTACCTTCACAAGTTATAGAACTTAAGTAGGACAGATCTTTGTTTTCTAGACTGCTAATCACCGCAAGATCCCGTGATGAAATCAATCTACAAGAGGCGATTCATCCGCATGCATGAATTCACTTGTCTGCCAAGATCTCATTGGTCTCATGGGTCTTCGTGAAGCAGCTCCAAAAAGTGAAGAGTCTACTGATATTCAAAGCATTTTAGATCTACAGAAGGAACCATGTCAAAGACTAATCATCGATGGCATGGCTAAGTTCACGAATTATCAACTTTATCTGTCAAAAAATGCGTAGAGTTAGCAGACCACTTCATCAAAACATTATCAGCTAGAGCAAAAAGTTATGATGCTTTGTACCTTGTCTTTGATCGTTATGACGCAGGCCATTCGTTAAAACAAAGAACAAGAAACTGACGATATGGCAAAAAAGCAAATGAAATCACAGATTCAACACAGATTAAAGTCTCACTCAAGAAGTTACTCAACAACGACAAGACAAAATCTTCATTGACCACCTATCTAGGAAACATAGCATTGCTTCTGTTCCACTCAAGCAAAACCTCATTTGTGCTATCAACAAAGAACGGTGTTCAGTCAAATGGTGAAAATATTGAACAGTTGAAAAGTAACCACGAGGTAGCAGATGCTCTGCTCATCATTCATGCCATATATGCATCACAGAAAAGCAACCCTGTACATATCATGTCACTAGACACTGATGTGTTTGTTCCAGGCATATCAAAACAGCTTCAACTTGGAGAAAATGCAGGTATAATAACAGAAACTGGTGAGCGACGACACATTGTTTCTTTCAAATCAATATATGATGCTATTGGGCCAAACTTACCAGAGAGCTTTCCAGGTTTCCATGCGTTCACAGGATCTGCCTACACATCACTTACAGGTACCTGTCAATATCCCGTATAAAAGTCTAACCGAGAAAGATAATTGCAACCATTGAGGCAAGCGAAGATATGGCCAGGGTCAAAATTGGTTCACTATCAGAAACTATAATGGCATTAAGCCTGCTTAAATCAAGATAGATCCTATGTGAAATATCAGAATTCTTACAACCTCCATAGGTATGAAAATTTGATTTTTTTTAAGGTTCTAAGATGCCCACTTCCCTCATTATTAGCTATCTCCTTATTCACCTCGCCTCTGATAGCATAATGTATTTTATAAGGCCTCTCATCATGATAACATCCCGGATTATCTGACAACACCTTTCTGAACTTTGTTATAACTGACTGACCTGCTGTTATTGGTCAGGGTGAAGGTCTTTACTGACAGTGACGTCCTGGTGAGTTTCCTATTGGACCAGTGAAGGGAGAAACAGCCATGCTTCCTTCTCCTCGTCACATTCTTCCACTACCGTTATACAGACTTCTTCCAGGAATTTGTTTGAAGCTGTAGGCAAGAAAAGCAATGCCTTATTCCCACATGAAATTTTCTATTAACTGAAGCCTTATTGTAGTAGAATTTGTATTTTCTTTACGATTTACTTGTTCTTCATGAGCCAATCTGCAAGTATTTTCTAACTTTTCTTTCAAATCGAACACTTATTGGTAAGTAGTACTGACATCATCATTCTTCTGTTGATCCTACAAGTGACGCAAATTGGTGAGTGGTCCTCTGACCAAACTCGCCTGTGAAGCTTCTCGGTAGGCGAACAGGACTGTAGGAATATATCAATCTCAGGCAGTAGGCTGTTCGGAACATATTTCTTAAAGCATGGATTTAAGGGTCCCATTGAATTTCTCGACTAAACTATTACCCATGGCATGGTAAGGGGTCGTGAGCAGGTGTTTGAGGGACAGTAATCGCCACACTTCCACCATCATGGCAGATGTGAACTGCGAACCTCAGTCCGAGACTAAATCCTTCGGGATACCCACCCGGCAAACTATATCCAGAAGCGCCTTCACCACACGTTATGTTTCGAAACCTGGTAATGGGACAGCCTCGGGATAACGAGTAGCATAATCGTTCAAGGTCATGATGTATATGTTACCTGCGTCACTCGGTGGCGTGATGGGTCCTACCAGGTCAACTGCTATTCTCTTGGTAGGGGTTTCCATTAGGGACATTTCTCCTAAGGGAATTTTACCAAGTTTATCTTTAGGGATGGTTTTCTGATACTAATTATAGGATTGTCAAAACCTCCTGACCACTGCATCCATACCAGGGCAAGCAAAATTTTGCTGTATAACTTGCCCAGTTTTCTCCACTCCAAAATGTCTTCCTAAAATTCTTTCTTGTGTCAGCTTCATCACGGCCTGCCTGGCTTTCTTGGATAAAATCAATTGACTATGTTCCCCATACTCGTCAATAGTCACTATATGTAGAAGTCCCTTGTCAGTGATGAATTTGATAATCTCTTTTTCCCCATAAGCTCACCTTTTTTTCAAAGGTTAAACCACCTACCTAGATCGACATCAGTTTTCTGTTCATCTTCCATTTCTTGGGCGACCATGTTCAATCCTCCGGGAAGGTTGTAGTTCCTTAACTTTTTGAGAGGCTGTAAAGATCTTCGGGCTGCGGCTCTCTTTACGACTGATCCCACTGTAGACTGCTGAAAAGGTGTAGCTCCCATTATATTTCAAATGGTTAAGTCATGCAAACTGATTTAACAAATCCAGTAAAATAGGAGTATCTACATAAATGTGGGCTAACGGAAACTCTTCAATCATGTCATTAGTTAACCAAGGTCTTCTTACCTACGAAACACTGAGGGGGAACTAAGTCCTTCCTCACGACCACAGTGTCCCTCAGCACATTAACAGGGCTCCTCTCCACCACCCTCGTATCTTACTGGCATGTTCACTGCCGCACTCAATACCTCGACTGAATGACCACAGTCATACAACTCGGTAAACGCTTATTTTTTCTCATCACATTTACTAAACTGAAAAATTTTGTCTACTTGTGAAGAAGAGACCATTTGGGTTCACAAACTTAACCCATAAACATTTATGAATGTTACTGTGAAGTTACCTCTTATCAGTGAGTCTTAGGTAACCGGAAGCAGTTACACCAATATTTCTTCTGAACCTGTGCTGATGCTGCCTCACCTGTCCAAGCCCTCCTACCTCAGGACCTATGCTTCTAAGGCGGGACTGGGGGCAGTGCTTCTAGAATCTACGGGAACAAAATGATGTCAAGTGACCCCTTGCATATACAAACAAGAAGTTGTTACCCCGGGAGAGAAGATATGCTGTTATCGAATTGGAATGTTTTGCCATATTGTTGGGGGGATACAGAAGTTTTCAGGGTATTTGTTCGGAAGATCATTTATCCTGGAGACAGACCACAAGCCATTAGCATAGTTGTAATCTTCAAACAAACTTAATGATAGGTTAATGCAGTGGGCACTATGTGTTTACTGTTAATGTTATAAAAGGTTCTAATAATGTGGGGCCTAATTTTGTTGTCTAGTACAGACAGTGGAAACATAGTGTATTTCTAAGGGGGAAAGGTTTGTCATAGTTGGAATCCTCAAGCAGGCATCAGGTGGTTGAGAGAAATCTGTGTGCTGATTAGTCGATTTCTTTCCCCTAGTCGACGTAGAGGAGTGGAGGCCTATGGAAGACAGTCGCCAATTTGAGCTGATCGAGGATACACACCCCATCACTTCCCACTCGTGTTGGTTGCTGCCGGCTTTTTTGTGTGTTGGACGTGCTACGGAAACTTAGCAATAGACAAGGCGAATCTCAAAGTTTCTTTACCTTTATTCTTAATTTACTCTTAATCTTAAAATCTAAAGGTTTTCTTTGCCACTTTGCATCTAGGCGCTTTTTGAAGGAAAATATTTATAATGCCTTGTAATCTCCTGCCCAATAACGTAAAAAAAACCTTTTCTGTTTGTATTTTCCAATCTAGCAATTATTGAATTTCATTGTAGGTTTAGTCACCATTTCATTAGGTGGTTTAATTGAATATTTGACAACACTTATGCAGTTGGAAATGACAATCTTTCAGACAGTATAGATAGTAGGGAGGAAATAATAAACAAGCGTTTTAAATAAAATTATTAATACAAAGTTTTCAATAAATACATGCACAATGCACTTATATGACCGTTACCACTACCAATCAGTTATGAATCAAAATTCAGTAGAAGGGCGAAAATTAATACTCAGCTGCACTGATACTCTTTACAGATCAAGCTGGCCGGTAGATCCTGGTAGCACGTCGGTAAGGTGTAGTTTCCATAGTATGCTCACCAACACACAGAGGATTGCAGTGAGAACGGGAGTCGTGAATGTCAGGGAAAGACTATCAGTGGGACCCAGGGTTAGGGTAGTCTTCACCTAACATAGAGAGCGCTTACAACACCTGGTGATGTGTTTCCACCTATAGGTAGCCATCCCCGACTCAATACTGCCTTTACCTAGTTACCACTTGGTTAACTAGCAGTTCGTAGTAAGGTGTAGTGTGCCGAGTATGTTGAGGTGATATTATGGTGTATATACAGGGGAGAGTGATCCTTCTATGTTACAGGCGGTCTGGTGGGTCACGGAAAAGGGTGCTCTGAGACCTGAAGGGGGCTGAGTGGCAGTCTTAGGGCCACTGCATGTGACCCATGGAATGGGTCGTGTGTGCCCCGACCAAACTGAAGACGGTGCTGAAAAGAGGGAAAATTTTCTTCGATTAATTTTGTAAAATGTTTACCTCTAGTATTTTCAAGGATATCATTATAGTAAATCTAAGAACTTGAAATTTTTATTTTTCATTGTAAATATATGATAACCGGATTTGAATTTACCCAACATTAGATGTAAACGAGATTTTTTGCTGATTAGAATAGTTAATTTTTACCTCGTTGTTTTGACAAACATAATCCCTATGTTTTTTAATTTGTGATTACTGAAGAACCTGGACCCATAAAGTAAGGAAATGGGTGTTACTGTGCCATGCAAGATTCTTTTCCAATGCTCGACTCCAGGGTGAAAGTTTTAACCAACTTTACTACTACGAGGAAGGTGAATCACGAGTCCCAGCGTGTCCCAGACCCTACCGACTCAATGTCCCTTTGTGATTTTACCAGCAAAAATTGGATTGTCATACCTGCAATCTTAACAGGTACTCAGTATTTTCAGAATTAGGAATTAACCAGAGCCACTGTTCGGTTACCTGAGGTTAAAAGTCATTAATGTGAATCTACCTTGTGTTCGATTTGACCTGGTTGTTTAACGGATATTTTCAACAGAACAGGTGGCAGGGTGAGTGGGTGACAGGATGAGTGGTGGCAAGCTGAGGGGTGTCAGGGTGAGTAAGTGGCAGTGTTATGAAGTGGGATGGTGAGGGGTGGCAAGGAGAAGGGCGGCAGAGTGAGGAAGTGGCAGTGCGAGAGGTGGCAGACTGAGGGGTGGCAGGGTAAAGGTTGGCAGGGTAAGGAAGTGACGAGGTGAGGGGTGACAGGGTGGTAGTGTTAGGGGATAATTGGCTGGGTAAGGGGGTGGCAAGGTAAAGGGGTCAGGGTAAAGGGGTGGTGAGGTAAGGGAGGGTGGCAAGATAAGGGGTAAGGAGATGACAGGGTGAAAGAGTTTCTGGGCAAGGGGATGGCAGAGTGAAAGAGTGACATAGTAAGGGGGTGGTAATGTAAAGGGGTGGCAGGGTAATGGCATGGCAGGGTAAGGGGGGCGGTAAAATAAGTAGGTGGCACAGTAAGGGGTTAGCAGGGTAAGGGCATGACAGGGTAAGGGAGGAGTGACTGGGTTAGGAGGCGGCAGGATAAGACAATGACTGGGTAGAGGGGTGGCAGGGTAAGGGCATGGCAGGGTAAGGGATTGACAGGGAAAGGGGGACGGCAGGTTGAGGCAGCATGAAGCACACGGACGCCAGGGAAGGCGGGATGAGCCACAGGAAGACTTCTCTCCTCCCTCAGCTACAACGCCAGGAAGTTATCTTGAGACGTAAAGCCACCCAATAAGACCCACCACGCCTCAATATATTCCACTACACTCCCCCTCGCCCCGGGTATATCTCAGCATGCCTCCAACAACTCTCATTATATATAGGATTAAAATATTTGTGTGGGTAGCATACTTCATCATACTTCCAACATATTTCAATATACCTCAGATTATTTATGTATGGGTAGTATACTACATCATACCTGCAGCATATTTCACTATACCTCTGATTATCACTATGGTTGGTAACATATTCTAGCATACCTTAAGTGCGGTTCATTTTTTATCTAATATATGATCACATATACCCTGATTTAAATCTATTTTCTCGTTGATACATAATATAAGGGGAGTCATTGTCTCATTTGACTTGTAATTCCATCAGTGTTTATGAGATTATATCTGAGGTGAAGTCACAATATAGCTTCAGTAAATTTAAGAACATAAGAATGGAAGAAACTGCAGCGGGCCTATTGACCCATCCTGGGCAATCGCGTTTACACCCAACCCCTATCGCCCATAAATACATCCAATCTCTGTTGAAGGTATCCAGAGTTTACGAGTTAATGATGATTTTTGGTAACATGCTCCACTCATCCCCTATTCTATTTCCAACCCACTGTTTACCAATCTCGTGCCTAAATCTAAATTTGTCGAATTTAAAACAATTGTTACGAGTTCACTCCTGGTTGGATAGTTTGAGTACACCTCAATCATATCGCCACTCATTCTACGTCTCTCGAGGGAGTGCAAATTAAGATGCTTTAACCTGTCTCTGTACTCAAGGTTCCTAATGCCCGGGATTAGTCTTGTCATTCTCCTCTGAATTTTTTCTAGGGATTTTATATCCATTCTGTAGTACGGGGATCAAAACTGAACTGCATAATCGAAGGGAGGTCTCGCAAGTGCATGATATAGTTTTAGAATAACCTCTCTAGTCTTGTAACTAACACTCCTTTGTATGAACCCAAGTACTTTATTAGCCTTGTTTTGAGCAAATACTCATTGTTTAATTGGTTTAAGATTCCAACTTATCATTATTCCTAAATCTTTCTCACTGTCGGATTTCCCTATAACAACGCTGTTCATCTGATATCTAGTTTCTCTCTTTACATCTCCTAGACTAAGTACTTTACATTTGTCCGTATTAAATTTCGTCTGCCAATTTTCAGACCATTCAAATTTTTTTTAGAACTTCCTGTAGTTTTGGGGAGTCCTCGTCAGATTTAATTACACGCCCTATTTTGGTGTTATCAGCATCTTTACTTATGTTGCTGTCTACGCCTAGATCTATGTTGTTTATGTATATCATAAGCATTAATGGTCCAAGCACGGAGCCTAATGGTACTCCGCTAGTGACGCTACCCCAATCGTATATAGTGCAGTTTATGATTATTCACTGTTTCCTGTCCTGTAACCACACCCGAATCAATTTTATAATACCTCCTCCAATGCCACGAGCCTCCACTTTTCGTATTAGTCTTTCGTGTAGGACTCTGTCGAAGACTTTTAAGTCGAGATATGTACCACATTATGATCATGGACGTCGTCCACTGATTGGAAAACAGATGAAAAGAATGTTAATAGATTGGTCAGACATGAACGCCCACTTGTGAAGCCATGTTGGGAATCATTGATCAACTTGTGCTTCTCCAGGTGATCTCGAATAGAGTTTGAAATTATTGCTTCCAGCAAATTGTCTACAATTGATGATAAACTGATTGGATGGTAGTTTGTAGATATTGATCTATCTCCCTTCCTGGAAATAGGTATCACATTCACTATCCTCCAGTATTCTGGTACTACACCCGCTTTTAATGACATGCTAAACAAATTTGCTAAGGGCATACTAACCTCTATATTACATTCCTTTAATACTCTGACAAATATTTCATCGGGATCTAGTGACTTATTAGGCTTTAGCTTGTTTATTTTCTTACTAACATCATCACTAGTCACTCTTATCTCGCTTATTCTATTTTCTTCACTATCTTTGTGTGCAGTTGGTGCCTCGGATATCATGTTTAAATTTTCGGTGGGGAAAACTGTTGAAAAATATCTTTTCGGATTATTGCTCATTTCTCCAACGCTATCTGTTAGCTAGCCGGTATCTGACTGTATTGGTCCAATCTTGTTTCGTGTTTAATTTGATACATTTGGAAGAATCCTTTGGGGTTTGATTTCGCCTCCCTTGCTACCTTCAGTTCATTATTCCTCTTTGTTTTTCTTATCTCTGTCTTAACCCTACTGGTCAATACTTTAAAAATAATCTCAGATGTAAACTTCACCATGATTTATTCACCTACCTATAGCCTTCCTTTTTCATATAATATAATTTAAGTACTTATTTATCCATTTGATGTCATTGTTATTTGATCTGAGTTTTCTGTGTGTTATGTTCTGCCTTTGTGCATTAAGTAGCACATTATTTAATTTGTTGTGGAACTCGTCAACCTCAAATCTTGTAAACCGTCATATTTTGTGAGGTTATAGTTGTCAGTTCTCCAGGTAAAGTGAGGTCGCCCTCTGTGGGTACATTGTGTGAGGTCATGTAATTCACCCCAAACGTGATACACCTTCTCTCAGCTGCCTTTTCAAACTATCAAAGTTTCCCCTTGTATTAGCCCCTGTCTCATGGCAATAACTGTTATATACATTTGGGCTAATACATTTAGTTTAAATAATACAATCACCCCATGGTAATTTTCCATAAGCTGTGAGTTGCCATGTGCTGTTCACGTGAGGGGAAATTCCTCTATCAGTAGGCCGACCTTGAGAATGTATGGTTAGCCCGGCCTCTCCTTCAGAGGCACCTCTCCTCACAGGCACCTCCCCTCACTAACAACAGTCTTCACTTGAGCTTCACATGAATCGGGCGGGTGACTTAACTCAGTCAAGCTGAGCCCTGTCCTTAACTAACACCCACAGCTTACAGTGTTAAATATGGTGAATTTACTCATAGCCTGTGACCCTTTTTAATTTACCAAATATATGGAGAAAGACCATTTGGGTTTGTAACTTAACCCCTTAACTTATTTAAATATAAGCTAAGTTAAAAGGAAGCTCTACCCAAAGCTTATATATAAAGGTGGCAGCGAACAAATAGAACCATTAACTGAACCAGTGAAGCAGTAACTAACTGTGCAAGAACCGACGTCACTGTAACCCAAGTAACAGTGAAATTTTCTAAGTGTCATTCTTCAAGGATACGA
>NW_024743709.1:13222656-13245156 GCF_018991925.1 Homarus americanus
ATTCTGAGGTACCGTCACGGTGTAAGTCGTCTTATCTACAATCACACGTATGTCCAGCCTACATGTTTGCATTTATTCCCTGCCGCAGAGGGAATAGTGCGAATTGGCAGTCATAACCCAATGTATGCAACAATGTTAGCACAATGCAGTTATAGGCCAGTTAGTTTAAAGACTGTGTTCCACTACTACCTTTCACAATGTGTATTCGTTCTTTCCAAATCTCACTACTGTAATTTTAAAATGCCAAAATGGTGTTAAGCAGTTAGTTGTGAAAGGGCACACAGTCTTGATTACTGTGAAATCAGCCGGTGGCTACATTACGGATCTTGCCTTACTCATCAGCATTTTGCGCAATCGGTAACTCAAGTCTGTTTTAATTCCACTTCTATAATGAATTTCACTATCATGATATTCAAATAGTATCAGAGAAATTGTAAGTGTTAGCTTTGAACGAGACACATTTGGTTGACGAATAATGATCACATTCTATCTGTCACGGGAATTTGCATCAATAAGTCTTAACACATTTCCTCTATTCTGTTAATTCTGGTAATGTTTCTAATTTGTTGGCTACCGGGCAGTATCATCCAAATTCAACAATGTCTTATATCATATTTCAACCTGCATCACACAAAAAGTCTAGGTCCCCTGTAGAGAATTTCACAGTACTTCCAGCTTAGTGTCTATACATCTGTTTATAACATGGTTAGGGTTGTCTACATGTACTGTACTCTGTAGAGTTATTTAGTCTTCACTGAGTTCGGCTGGTAGGTGACCGAAGGAGTGGTAGGGCCCCTGTCTCATCAACAGAACGTATTATATAAATGGGTCAATACATCTGATATTATATTCAGATTCACCAATTCTTGTAACTTTCCACCTCCAGCCCATGAGCATATGAGATGGACACTTGAGCGGCAACTTACCCAAGAGGGCAGACCCATAGCTCAACGGATTGTTAAGACAAAGCCGATTCACTTGTTCCATTCATCCACTACTCTATTTCCAAATCAGTGTTTACCAATTTCGCGCCTAAATCTAAATTTGCCTTATTTAAAACCATTGTTACAAGTTCGCTCCTGGTTGGATAGTTTGAGTACCTTTGTAATGTCACCTTTGTTTATCCTTGACTTCCATTTATACACCTATATCATATCGCCCCTCACTCTACGTCTCTCGAGGGAGTGCAAATTAAAATGTTTTAACCTATCTCTGTACCGAAGATCACTAATACCCGGGATTAGTCTTGTCATTCTCCCCTGAATTTTTTCTGGGGATTCTATATCCATTCTGTACTGTAATACGGTGACCAAAACTGAACTGCGTAATCCAAGTGAGGTCCCACAAAACCAAGATATAGTTTTAGGATGAAGTCGCTAGTCTTGTAACAAACACGCCTTTTTATGAACCCAAGTACTTTATTAGCCTATTTTCGAGCAAATACACATTGTTTACTTGGCTTAAGATTTCTACTTATCATTACTCCTAAATCTTTCTCACAGTCGGACTTCTCTATAACATCGTTGTTCATCTGGTATCTGGTTTTTCTGTTTACATCTCCGAGAATGAGTACTTTACGTTTGTCCACATTGAATTTCATCTGCCATTTTTGAGACCATTCGAAAAATTTGTTTAGATCTTCCTGTAGTTTTGCAGAGTCCTCGTCAGATTTAATTACACGCCCTATTTTAGTGTCGTCAGCAAATTTGCTTTTGTTATTGTCTACACTTATATCTATGTCGTTTATGATATAATAAATAGTAATAGTCCAAATACTGAGCCTTGGGGTATTCTACAAGTGACGCTACTCCAATCGAAATTAGTGCCGTTGATGTTGACTCACAGTTTCCTGTCCTGTAACCACGCCCTAATCTATTTTAGAATATCTCCTCCAATGCCACGAGCCTCGACTTTTCTTATTAGTCTTTCGTGGGGGACTCTATCGAAGGCTTTGCTCAAGTCGAGATATACCACATCATAGTCATGCCCGTCGTTCACTGATTCGAAAACAGCTGAAAGGAATGAGTGAGGTTACAGCCAAACGTGATATCCCTTCTCTTAGCTGTCTTTTCAAACAATCAAAGTTTGCCCTTCTGGAATCTGGAACTTAAATGGAATTTTCCTTGCGATTGCCCTTAAATTCTAATTGGAATCTAATTTCTTTGTGATCGCTGTTAGCAAATTCGTTACCTACATCGACATTCCTAATGCGGTTTTCTCTGTTAGACAGAACTCAATCGAGTATATTATTACCCCAGGTGGGTTTGGTTATACATTGACTTAGGAAATAGTCCTGAAATGTTTAAAAAAGATCCGTTGATTCTGAGTTACCCGTAAGGTCGATCCACTCTATTTGGCAAAAGTTAAAGTCGCCTACTTTACAAACTTTGCTATGTCTGGATGCTCTGCGCATTTTATACCAAATAGGTCGCTCATTCACTCTATCAACATTAGCCTTGTCAATAATTACTTCTTAATCTGTACTCACCCTGAATCTGTGAATTACACGAAAGCACTTGGGAACTTCGTGTTTTCTTGTTTCTTAAGTGGTTATCAGCATATATATATTGTAGGTTATGTATATAAGCTACTGTGCCAAGCAGCAACCCTGTACATAAGCTACTGTGCCGAGTAGCATTCATATATATTATCACGTGGCAACACTGCACGTGTTATGTGGCAACATTGCCCCGAGGCTGCCATATGGCAAGGCGCCTCAGTCTGACTGTGTGAGCCGCGCATGGCACACAGCGTCACCACTTGTATTTCTCTCATCCACAATAAACGGACTCAGTGTTACACAGTGTTTCCCTAGCCATCACTGCTTCTTCAGGGCACACTAGTAACCTTCATGGCGCAGTGTCTAGGATCTGTGGACTTACTAAGTGTGTGAACAACGCCGACAGTTACGTCTGCCGGTGATGCGCGTCGACTCAGTGTGTTGTGTTGTGTTGCGCTGTGTTTCGCCGCGATGTGCAGTGTTGCTCCGTCACAGTGCGTTTTAGTGACGGTGGCAGTGTTAGTGTCAGTGTATTAGTGTGTGTCTAGAGCTGAGTTGTGCATTGGCCTGTGTTTTTGCGGTACCCACGGAGCACGCAGGCGCACACCCTTCTCGTGCGACATCCGGTGGGACACTGGTCTTGCCTCTGCCTCCGCCGACCGCCGTCCACCACGCTCCGCTCTCTCAGACACACACACGCACGCACGCACTCACTCACTCACGGACAGAACAGTGGACCTGGACCATAAGCGTGATTTTTGTGCTGTTTATGTCTTATATATGTGGTTCGAGCTGTTGAGGCGCCACTTTATATATTAAACAGTGCAGTCCACGCACACACAAAGATGGGAGGTAAGAAGGGACAACGTCAAGATGGGAGACACGACTCCCCACCACCTTCCCCTCCACCCGGCGCAGACTCTCATCCTCCACCTCCAGTGACGGACATTGCCACAATTCTGAGGTGGATGGACGACCGGGACGAGCGACGTAGAGAAATGGATTTTCAGAGGGAGGAGACACGAAGAGTGGAGGAAAAGTTGCGTTTTGAGGCACTATTGGCGACCCTGGCGCTAACCCACCCTCCCTCACTCGCAGGTAGCGCGCTTCAAGGCACCAGCACACTCCCTCCTCCACCACACCAGCGTCCTCCAGGTACTCTTGCTACCCCAACAGCTCCCAAGGCATCTGTTCAACCCCCACCCGCCCTCTCACCAGACGTCACGTTTCAGCTTTTTCGTGAGTGGAGGCGGCGTTGGACAGATTACTCCACGATGGTGGACCTTGACAGCATGCCTCCAAACAAACAGCTCATCCAACTGCGGATGTGTTTGTCGCTGGAGACCCAGAGAATTTTGGAGCACACGTTGCGAGTGCCTCCCGATTCTACCTCTTCAGTGACGGATGTGCTCGACCTTTTACAGGAGCACGTTAAGGGTCGGAACAACGAGGCTTTGCGTCGCCGTGCCTTTACCAGCTGCAAGCAGGCGGAGAACGAATCCTTTGACGACTTTTTTGTACGTTTGAAGAGTTTGTCAGAGGAGATCGACGTCTGCAAGGCGCACAGCCGGGAATGTGAGGAAGCCTGGATCAAGCACGGGATCTTGACAGGTGTCAGGCACGAAGAGTTGATGCAGCGACTCATCCCCCTGGACGCTTCCTCCACACTCCAGGTGGTAGTGACTGAATGTCGGTCATACGAGGCCACCAAGTCCGCCACCTCTGCCTTACGGGCCCCACCTGCTGTGAGAGCTATCTCACAATACAAGAAGGATAAGAAGGCGGCCAACAACGCGAAGGCTGCCACACGCTCTTCCACGCCTCCGCCTAGTGCTTCCTGTGGCAGCTGTGGAAAGCAGCACAGCCCCAAGACTTGCCCGGCCGCCGATGCACTGTGTCGTGGATGTGACCGTAAGGGCCACTGGTCTAACACAGACAGGTGCCCTGCACGAGGCCACAAGTGTCAGGCCTGCGGTCGCTATGGACACTACGACAAGTGCTGCCGCCAACCCAAGCCCAAAAGCCCGAGACGAGGAGGACAGCAGCGCACTTCCCTCGGGGTGGTTCGCACACAGCCCCCTCCACATGGCCCACGCAGCCCCAAGCAGCAGCGGAGTCACATCAGGAGGGTGGAATCGACCACACGCCCCAGGGCTACCCCTTCCCCTACTATCCGCGTCGCCGTCAAACACGGTGATGTGTCGGGTCACATCGAGGTGATACCGGACACCGGCGCCGATACTACTGTGATTGGGTTGAAGCACCTCCAGAAACTGGGCCTCACCAAACGCGGCCTGGGACCACCGCCGCAGCTGCAGTACTACAATGCAGACGGTTCCCAGATGCCGGACGCTGTGGGCTCCTTTCAGGCAGAGATCACCTACGGCGACAGGTCGTGTTACGGATGGATCGACGTGCGGCCTACTCTCGCTACACCCTTGTTGTCGTGGGAGCACTGCAAGGAGTTAGGCGTGGTGCCCAGAGACTTTCCTGAGCAGATCCCAGCTGCTCGGTACACCGCCAGCAGGGTGCGTGAGTCGACGAGCGACGCGCCTGGCGCTGCCACACGGAGCTGCCCAGAAGCCGCGTCCACTCCCACCCACACAGGACACTCCCCTGCCCAGATCCTGTATGGTCACCCTCTCCGCTCTTGCGTTCCTGCACACGCCAAGGCCTTTGCGAAGGAGTGGCAGACCAGAGCCGAGAGCTGCGACCGCGCGCCGCTTCACGTGCCCAGGACGCCAAGGCTCGGTATGACGACCATGCCCGCCCTCTTCAGCCACTGGAGATTGGTGCCCTTGCCCGCGTCCAGGACCCGACGACGACACGTTGGGACAAGGTGGGCATAGTGATGGGCGTCGGCCGGTCGCGGGACTACAAGGTCAGGATGCCGAGCGGCCGTGTCTGGTGGAGGAACCGCCGCTTCCTCCGGCCAGTCCCACCCCCTGCTGCTGGCCCCCTGACCGAGGACGAGTCACCTACACCTCACGAGGATCCGCCCCACAGTGCACCTCGACGCTCGGAGCGACTTAGGACTAAGAAGTCCGCTCAAGACAAAGACTATGAGCGTGAGGGGGGAGGGAGATGTAGGTTATGTATATAAGCTACTGTGCCAAGTAGCAACCCTGTACATAAGCTACTGTGCCGAGTAGCATTCATATATATTATCACGTGGCAACACTGCACGTGTTATGTGGCAACATTGCCCCGAGGCTGCCATATGGCAAGGCGCCTCAGTCTGACTGTGTGAGCCGCGCATGGCACACAGCGTCACCACTTGTATTTCTCTCATCCACAATAAACGGACTCAGTGTTACACAGTGTTTCCCTAGCCATCACTGCTTCTTCAGGGCACACTAGTAACTTTCATATATATATATATATATATATATATATATATATATATATATATATATATATATATATATATATATATATATATATATATATATATATATATATATATATATATATATATATATATATATATATATATATATAAATATATATATATATATATATATATATATATATATATATATATATATATATATATATATATATATATATATATATATATATATATCTTGATAAATCACAAGGAAAAAAAGGAAATAACGGAGCACCTTAGTTTTCGTCTTTATTCAAGACATCTTCAGAGGCAACTGGATTACATGGATAGAGAGAGGCTAAAATATACAGGGTGACACTAAAATAGGACGTGTTATTAAATCTGACGAGGACTCGGCAAAACTACAGGAAGATCTAAACAAATTTTTCGAATGGTCTGAAAAATGGCAGATGAAATTCAACGTGGACAAATGTAAAGTACTCAGTATAGGAGATGTAAACAGGGAAACCAGAAACCAGATGAACAACGATGCCATAGAGAAATCCGACTGCGAGAGAGATTTAGGAGTAATGATAAGTAGGAACCTTAAACCAAGTAAACAATGTGTTTTTGCTCGTAACAAGGTTAATAAAGTACTTGGGTTCATACAAAGGAGTGTTAGTTACAAGACTAGCGAGGTCATCCTAAAACTGTATCTTGCTCTTGTGAGACCACACCTGGACTACGCAGTTCAGTTCTGGTCGCCGTATTACAGAATGGATATAGAATCCTTGGAAAGAATTCAGAGGAGAATGACAAGACTAATCCCGGGCATTAGGAACCTTGAGTATAGAGACAGGCTAAAGCATCTTAATTTGCACTCCCTCGAGAGACGTAGAGCGAGGGGCGACCTGATAGAGAAGTATAAGTGGAAGGCAGGGCTAAACAAAGGGGACATTACAAAGGTACTCAAACTATCCAACCAGGAGCGAACTCGTAACAATGGTTTTAAATTAGATAAATTTAGATTTAGGCGTGAAATAGGTAAACACTGGTTTGGAAACAGAGTAGTGGATGAATGGAACAAGTTACCAAATATCATCATTAACTCCTAATACGCTGAATAGCTTCAAATATGAAGGATGCTTATATGAGCAATAGTTAGTGTAAACATAAAAACATAAGAACATAAGAAAATAAGGAGTCTGCAATAGGCCAGTTGGCCTGTGCATGGCAGCTCCTGTCGAGAGTTACTACCACTCTCTATCATCCATGAATCTATCTAGCCTCCTTTTAAAACTTTCCAGCGTTCCAGCACTTACTACAAAGTTGTTAAGTTTGTTCCACTCGTCCACCAATTCCCCATTTAGAAAACCAGTTTCTTCCTATCTCCTCCTAAACCTAAACTTATCCAACTTGAATCCGTTGCTCCGAGTCCTATCCTGCTCGGATATTATAAGAACTTTATCTATATCCCCTTTATTGATTCCTTTCACCCACTTAAATACTTCTATCATATCTCCCCGCACTCTTCGTCTTTCTAGGGAATGCAAGTTAAGTTTCTTTAACCTATCCTGATATGGAAGGTTTCTAAGTCCCTGAATCATTTTTGTCATTCTTCACTGCACCGACTCTAGTGAATTTATATCCATTCTATAATAGGGCACCAGAACTGAACCGCATAATCGAGGTGCGGCCTAACTAGCGCAAGATATAGTTGCAATAAGACCTCTGCACTCTTGTTACTTACACTTCTAGATATAAAACCCAATACTCTGTTTGCCTTATTTCGAACATTAACGCACTGTTTTCTAGGCCGTAGGTCCGGTCTTACAAGTACCCCTAGGTCTCTTTCACAAGTCGACTTCTCTAGGTTGATGTTGTTCAGGCTGTATACATTATAAGTATTTGTTCTTCCAATATTAAGTACGCTGCACTTGCTGGTGTTGAATTTCATTTGCTATTTTTCAGACCACCCCTGCAGTTTATTTAGATCCTCCTGTAATGCATTTGCATCCTGCCCTGAATTAATTTGCTGCCCTATTTTGGTGTCATCCGCAAACTTGCTTATGTCACTGCTGATCCCAGTATCTAAATCGTTTATGTAGATTATGAACAAGAGTGGGCCTAGTACTGACCCCTGGGGAACCCCACTGGTTACACGGCCCCACTCAGATTTAACACCATCTACGCTGACCCTCTGCGTTCTATCGGTGAGCCATGATTTTATCCAATTTAAAACTTTCCCTCGATACCATGAGCCTTAATTTTTCTCAGAAGCCTCTGATGCGGTACTCTGTCAAATGCTTTGCTAAAGTCTAAGTAAATAACATCGTAATTTTCGTCATTATCTATTACCTCGAAGACTGCAGTTCCCTCCATTCTTATGTTTTTATGTTCTTATAATGATGTCATCCACTAATCCCCACACCAACACACCGTAGAGGAGCTTAAGAAAGGGGGTGACGTGACTAGTCAGGTCAGGTCAAAATAAGGGACCCACTAAATAACTATCATACATCTAGATCAAGGGTTTCAAAGCATTTTAACCTTGGGCCACTGACAAATAAATTTATGTAACATATTATCAGTTTTGAACTGACCATCACTAAGGTTTATTGATTTTAATTTCTTAATCAAACTAGCTTCAACAGAAGTCTTTCTGTGACACAAGATGATTTAGATACTTCTAAGCTTTTTCCCAAGCAATGGGATGATTATTATTCATGAACCAACAAGGCACTGCTTTCAGATGATGTTCTGATATTGTACTTATGTTGTTTGATTCTGAGCTGCAGTGTTTTTCCTGTCTGTCCTACATAATTACAATTACATTTGCTACATGGAATACAATAAACACTTCCATTTACATTCAAACTTGGGCTATTTCTATTAACATATTGGTAATGGTTGAGTCATACTTGAAAACAACATTAATATTTAGTAGCGAGGACCGAACAAACGGGGAATTCGTTACGATAGGGCAGAGTCAAATATTCTTAAGTGTATATATATATATATATATATATATATATATATATATATATATATATATATATATATATATATATATATATATATATATATATATATATATATATATATATGTTTTGATAAAATCACGCGGGAGGTGGGAAGGAGCGGAGTACCTTGGCTTTCGTCTTTATTCAACACAATTCAGAGGCAACCTCTGAGTTGCCTCTGACGATGTCTTGAATAAAGACGAAAGCTACGGTGCTCCGTTGTTTCCCTTTTCCCGTGTGATTTTATCAAGATTTATCTTATCCACGTTTTCATTGTGGATCTATATGAAATATATATATATATATATATATATATATATATATATATATATATATATATATATATATATATATATATATATATATATATATATATATATATATATATATATATATATATATATATACACACTTTCGCTAGGCCACGGTAGGACACCACCATCCGAGACGCTCCACATTGTCTCTCTGTAGTGCATTAAGGTAGACCACATTTTGGTTTTGCCATTAGCAGCAAGTATGTATCAGATTTTTGCCAGTTCCCACTCTGGAGCATCCAACATAGAACTGTCCATGAGAGAAGCAAGGAAACACCAGGTTTAGGCCAACCATCTTTAGGGACTGTCCCTGGCTTTTGTAGATGGTCATGGCAAAGCTCACTTTAACCGGGAACTGAAGTCGCTTCAACTTAAATGACAGGTCAGTGGTGATGAGAGGTATCCTTGGTATAAAGACGTCCTCTCCTTTAGCTTTTCCTGTCAGTATTGTAGCTTCCAGTACATGTGGCATCATGTTCTTCACCACCAGTCTTGTGCCATTGCAGAGGATTAGTGGTTCAAGATTTCTTAAGAGCATTATAGGAGTTCCAATCTTGAGAGTGAGGTGGTCAGGAGGCATTCCAGCGGGCTCCAAAGAATTAAGGAATTCTGCAGGGTACTGGACTGCTTGGTCCTGGTTGATTACTGTATCAACAGATTTGAATGAGGTCTCACTGCCTGGAAGCTGTCTGAGTAGAGTCATGTTGATTTCAGCCACTGTTTCATTCTTTGGTGCCAGAATTGCGCTTTCTCGCAGCCACTTGTGATCCTTGTAGTGGTGGATAATGTTTGGGTAGACCATGTTAATGAGCTCAGTTGAGGACTATACAACATTTCCACATCCTTGAGGAATGATTATTTGGTCTTCTGAATCAACAGGGAGAGTTCCATTCCCAATCTGTAGTAGAAGGTTTGCAAACCGTCCTAATCTCCTTGTGGATGTACTCCCATGTTTGTGGACAGGGTGAGTGCCTGAACACTTCTCCAAAGGTATGATGCCTTGAGGCACGCATTCAGTTCATCAGCTGGAGTGCTTCGAGGAATGACAGGTAGGGTCTGGCGAAAGTCTCCAGCAATGACCATTGTAATGCCACCCATGAGCTGGTCATTTTCTCGTATGTCTTGCAAGGTCCTGTCCAATGCTTCAAACGCTAACTTGTGAGACATAGTGCATTCATCCCAGACTATGAGGCTGCATTTTTCTAAGAGTTTTGCCTTTGCCGATCCTTTTTGATATTGCACACTGGATTCTCATTGTGAGCGAGGTTGAGAGGCAGTTTAAAACTTGAGTGTGCAGTACGTCCTCCTTTTAGTAGTGTTGCAGCAATGCCTGAGGATGTCACAGCAAGAGCAATTTTCCCCTGACGACGGACTTTGGCCAACAAAAGGTTGATCAAGAATGTTTTTCCTGTCCCGCCAGGTGCATCGAGAGAGATCATATCTCCCTGCTCCGCTTGTATCGCTTGCAAGATCTATTCATGAGCCTCACCAGGTGAGGCTTATTTTCTTCAACAAAATTCACCAGAACTTCAACTGAGTAGACTGTCTCTCTGAGCAACTCCCTGTTTGCAGCTACTGGTTCTTCTCGGTTTGGAGAAGGCAATCCAAAATCAGTCAGGTTTTTCCGCATAGCTCCATCACTTTGTCTTTCAGCATGACCAGAGCCCTGTTGAACATGTCATCCATGAACTCAATCTCTTGACCAGGATGTCCTCTTCTTGCTTGATGAAGCAGATCCTCTGAAAGACTTTCTTGGTGGTTTTTCCAGAGCTGGCTTGGGTTGGAAAGTCCACATGTAGCAATCATGATGGCAAACAGGTTTCTCATTCTCATTGGCGATTGAGTAGCTGCTGCCTCTTCTAATGTGTCATTCTAGTAACCATCATCTTCCAGTAGGCCAAGGAGATTGCACGCTTCCTGATAGGTTCTGCAAACTTGTCCATTCACTGTCTTGAGTGCTGCATATGATATTGGGCCACGGATGTGGTGCAGGGGGCGCTTGTGGTAGAAGCGGTACCGCTCTTGCCTCACAAGCAAGATGTCACGGGTTCAATTCCCGGGCAAGCGGAAGTTGTTTGGACACTCTTCCTAGCCCCCTTGGTCCCTGTTCACCTAGCAGTAAAGTAGGTACCTGTTGTCAATCGAAAGGTTGCGAATTCGTATTCAGGGAAAGTTGTTGGAGCTTCTAAACTTGAACTGACACAATCCGGAGGAGTGGTGACCCGAGGATCACACACCCAACACAGACAAAAAACCAAATACGTGTGCTATGCGCTAACCAAATAAACGCAGTCGTGTAAAGCCACGGCACTATCTCTCCCACTACAATTCCCTTCCTAACCTCCTGCTCCTTCCTCTGTCATCTTCCCCGCTCTGACTTTCGCTACCAACAACTTTTTTGGAGCTTCTAAACTTCTAAACTTCTAAACATGAACTGTGGTGCAAAAGTAGTCTCAAACAATAGCATTCAAAGTTATTGGGGTGAACCGTGTAGACATGCCCCAAAGCATTGCCTGACTTTATCCCTAGATATCCTTCAACATCGGATCCTTGAGCTCTTCTCTGGAACTTTTTCATTGAAAAATGCCATAGGTAGACTTGGGTACGTCAACATACAGGAGTATTTGAGCAAACTCATCTTCCTGTGAAAGCTTAAGGAATGTAGTGAGAATCGTATCAGCAGGATTTGCCATTTGATTTTGTAGAAACTCTTCTGTGAAGTATACTCTTTGTCCATTTTCCAGGTGAACAACCAGATGAACTACTGTTGGACATCGTTCGTGTATGGGAAAACTCAAAATTCTCCACAGGGCTTCATTGCTGCATATATAACCGGTTATGGAGCGCGTACGCCCTCCTAACCGCGATCCCCGCCTGAACCGCCAACCTGACGACCCGAACCACGACAGGCTTCGCACAGAGAAAGCAGACCAGTTACGCGCCTTCAATGAAGCCCTGAAAACTAGGAACACTGCCACCACCTCCAACAACTCCACCACCACCACCACCTCCACCACCACCACCACTGCTACCGCTACTGAGGACAACTGGACGAAGGTAGAAAACAAGAAACGCCGACGTGCTTTTTCGGGAAACGAATGCCGTCAAGCAGCCCCAAAGGCACCCATCACCACCACCAGCTCACCTCCAACGACACTGCCAAAATTCCGGATCACGAAAACGGACGCAAAAACAACATATGCCGCCGTCACAGAGATGGAAAAGCTAAATCCTCTGGCCAAGTTCTCAGTGCGGCCCAACCTAAAGGGGGAGATGATCGTTCACCCCAAAGACAAGAACTCCGCCACCACCCTCGACACTTACCTGCAAAACACCACCACCATTACTTCAACCAAGCTAGACCCCGCCCAGAAACTGATGAAGTCGGTAGTCCTCCGGTACCCAAAGGAACTACCTCTCGAACCCCTGGAGAACCACCCGAAGATCCTAAAAGCCGAGAGATGCTCTCCCCTGTCCGACAAGACGGCCACCACGAAACAAGTGCTCATAACGCACTACGGCTCACCCCCCAGCACCATAGACCTCAAAACCTGGGGGATCTACGAAGTGAGGCCCTTCGTCCCAGAGCCCCTGCGGTGCTTCAGATGCCAGAAATACGGGCACCATCAGACAAGGTGCACGTACAAGGAAATCTGCGCAGTCTGCGCACAGAAGCACGGCACACACTCCTGCCTCACCAAGTTGAAAAATGGGGAAAAAATTGCCCCCAAGTGTGCCAACTGCGGGGGCAAACACCACGCCTGGAATCCTGGATGCTCCGAGAGAACAAAGAGGGTCCAGGCAAACCGACCAGCAGCAAGACCGGCCCCCACCGCCTACACACCAGCCCCACCAAGTACCTTCGTGTGGGGAACCCAAAGGCCCAAACAACAAAGACAACCTCCTCAGCCAGTCAACACCCAAAGTGCAGCCCAGTTTCCTGGCCTCACTACAGCCACACCTCAGCCACCCAAGCAGCAGACAACGACAACCACGAGCAAGACAAAAGAAGCACACACCAAGGCACCAGAAGGAATGATACACTTATCAGACCTAGCCAAGGTACTGACAACCTTCGCGGAGGGCCTAGCCGGACTACTGGGCCACAAGATCCAACCCACACAGCTCCAAATACTCATGGGGAGCGTCCTCGGGCAAGTCGCCACAGCTCCAGCCACCTCAGTGGAGGAAGCCACGCCGGTCCGCACACGAGTAACAGCCGAGGTACACTCTACACCGAAGAAGGCCACCAGAGAACCCAAGATACCGACAGCTCCCAAGATACCGACAGCTCCCAGAAAGAAACTGGACGTTTCAACTCCCCTGAACCGAACCACGGCCCAGAAGGCAAAAACCACAGAACACGAAGACATGGACCTGATCCAGTTGGAATCGAGCTTGGACATCTCCATCGAGAACCACCAGAAGTCCCCGATGAAACAGTGGTGGAAAACGTCAGCACCCTGAACATCCTTACATGGAATGCTCAGGGCATCAAAAACAAGAAACACCTCCTACAAGAAGCAGCAGCCAAGGACAAGCTTGACATCATACTCCTACAAGAAACACTTCTACAAGAACACCACTGTTTCAAATTCAGCGGTTACAAGACATACAGGAGGCATTTCACGCAGGCGTCAACAAGAGGATGTATGATCTTGGTCAAGTCAAGCATACCCTCCGCCGATGTCACGCAGCAATTTCCATGTGGGGAAAACATCGAGACACAGGCCGTCAAAGTAACCCTCCAAGAACGGGAATTAACTGTTCACAACATCTACAAGAACCCAAGGGGCTCACTGGAGGTTACTCAATTATTTGCTTCGGCCGCTGACCACGCCACACTCATAGGAGGGGATTTCAACGCACATCATCCCTTCCTAAGCTCGGCAAGCCCCACAAATGAAGACGGCCTACACCTATACACCACCTTTCAAGATACACCCGAGATCTGCCTCCTGAACACCGGAGAGCCCACCCACACTAGGGGAGGAAGGCTAGATCTAACCTTCGTCTCCAGTGCACTACAGCCTTCGGCCTCCTGGCAGATACACCCCACGCTGACCAGTGACCACTTCGCCACCCTAACAACGCTGAAGGTGAACAAACTCCCCACTCCACCCCCCCCGAGATGGAGATACAACACTCAAAAGGCAGACTGGGGACTCTTCAAGAAACACCTGGCTAAGTGGCGCGAAAAATCACAGCCGGCCGGCGCAGCACCCGCGGATGAGACAACCCTCCACCACCAATTGGTCGAGGCGTTTCACCTAGCGGCAGAAGAGGCTATCCCAAAAACAAAACCCACATCAAGACAGTACAATGATTACTGGTACTACTGTCCCAGGGTGAAAGAACTCAACCACAGAGTGAACATGGCCCGAAGAAACTACAGGAGACATCCCACGGCAACAAACAGACATCTCCTGCAAGTCATAGTTAAGGATACCAGGGAAGAGAAGGAAGAAATTAAAAACGTAAGCTGGCTCAAGTGGTGCTCCGAACTGAACGAGCACACCTCCCTTGGCAAGATGTGGGCCCAGATCCGAAGGGCATCTGGGAAAGCAACACCACCACCACCAACTCATCCCAACCCAGAAGAGGAAGCCGAGAGACTTGCAAAACTGTTCTCTGACCGAGCAGCAACGAAAAACCTCCCGAGACAGGCGGAGGAGACACAACGGCGTCTGCGACAGGTCAGACTCCAGATGATCGAAGAGGCCTGCAACAGTGAAGATGACACTGACAGACCATTCAACCAGCAAGAACTCCAGAAGTCGCTAAAACGAAGCAAGGACACAGCTCCAGGGGCCGACAGGATAACCTACTCCATGCTTTCTCATGCCGGTACAGCCGGACACGAGGCTCTGCTGCAAGCCATCAATGCTTCGTGGACAGCACAAAGACTCCCACCGGAATGGAAGAAGGCAGATATACAGCCCATTCCGAAGCCCAGAGAACCAGACAAACCGAGGCCCATCTCCCTTCTCAGCTGCATAGCGAAGACGGGAGAAAGAATGGCTCTCAACCGACTCAAGTGGAAAGTAGGCAGCCCACACCCTCACATCTTTGCTTACACCGAGAACACCGGCACAGGCAACAACATCGCCGAGATACTCAGCACAGTGGACAACAAACCAGCTCTGGTGGTCTTCCTCGACCTGGAGAAAGCCTTCGAACTAGCAAATCCTTGGCCATTACAACTACGCTCGCTAAAAAAGGCGTCAAAGGAAGGTTGCTGGGGTGGATCCAGAACTACCTCACACAGAGAGAAGCACGAGTACGCTTTCAGGGAGCAACCTCAAGCTACAGGGTCCATGAAAACGGAACCCCACAAGGAGGCATCCTCAGTCCAATGCTGTTCAACGTCCTGATGGAAAATCTAGTCAAACTTCCCTTCAGACAAACAGCCAAGCTCCTATGCTATGCAGACGACTTACAGCTTATAGTAAGAGGATCGAACAGACTAGCCAACACGCAACACGCACTCCAACTTATAGAAGAGGAGTGCAACAGACTTGGACTCAAGATAAATCCAGCCAAGTCGAAAGCGATGGCCATCTGCACAGACACACCAGACAAGATGCTCTCCATACAAAACTCGCCGGTAGTCTGGACCAACGCCCACCAGTGTCTTGGAATCTGGTTTGACCAGAAACTCACCTTCAAGCCGCAACTCGAGTATCTCAGGCACAGGACGAAGAGCAGACACAATATAATGAGGTCGCTCACCAGCAAATCCGCAGGAGCAAACCTTCATGTGCTCAAAGCCTACTACACAGCCGCCATCAGATCGCTGGTAGATTACAGTGCTCCAGCACTCATTGGACTGAGAGAAGACCAAATAGCTAAGCTAGAAGTCATCCAAAACAATGCTCTCAGGACCATGCTCGGAGCACCCATGTGGACCAGAATTTGCAATCTGCAAATGGAAACCGAACTACCACCCCTGGCAGTACGAGTCAAGCAGGTGACAGCCGGTCTCCTCGCCAAAATCTGTAGAGCAGACAAGCCCACAGTTGCCAAGATTCGAATCAGTGCCTCCCTCCACCTCGACCACAGAGTGCGAGGGGCCACCTGGTCGCACGAGGCAAGCGAGGTCATCCGACACCTGCAAGCAGAAACACTCGTCAAGAACAACCAAGACACACGAGACAATGGTTACACTGTTCCTCCACCATGGAGCCCTCCACCAGCCACACTCAAATTTACCGACCTCGGCGATAGTAAAGCCAACCTCCAGAAGGAGGACCTCAAAAAAATAACTCTCCAAGCCATAGCCACCGAGACACCGGCTGATGCAGCATCATACTTCACAGACGGCTCGGTGGACCCAAAACATCATAGATCCGGAGCGGCCTTCTACACCCAAGGTCAGACCCTCCAATGGAGACTTTCCAATGACTGCTCCACCCTACAAACAGAACTGGTAGCAATCTCAAAGGCCCTACAACACGCTGCAACACAACACAACAAGTCGATCATAATTCACACGGACTCGAAATCGGCCATGCAGGCGCTGCAACACAGTCAACCAAGAGACAACGTCCACATCATCACCTCGATCCTCGCACAGCTACAGGAATTCCAAAGCCAAAACCGACCAGTCGTCTTACACTGGATTCCCAGTCATGTAGGGATCGGAGGAAACGACGTGGCAGACGAAGCAGCCAAGGCAGCTACACGTTCTAGTAGCGTACACATCCAAGTTCCAGCAAGTGTGCAACAGATCAAGAATCACCTCAGAAAGACTACCAAGCTCCACATCAAAAAGAGCTTCCTTCATGCACTCAACGCTGGTTCCCAATCAGCCAAATGGTACCTGGCGGCCACAAAAGGGGAACCACCTTTCGCTGACAAGAAAACTCCAAGACAAACCCAAGTCAGCCTTCACCGACTACGACTAGGGTACAAGTGCTCCTGGCAGATGATCGGAAATGACGTCATGGAATGCACCTACTGTCAGGAGCCAGCAGCCAACCCACTTGAACACTATCTCCTCGATTGCGAGGTCACACAAAGCCTCCGAAACAGAACTCAAATCTCCCAAGAAACACACACAACACCAGCGGCCACTCTAACCCGAAAGGCCCATACAGACCACATTCACCACCTACTCCGGGTCATCACACGATACCCACCACCCAGATAGCTTAGAAAGCATCCTCTCCCAGCAAGTGCGGACCCCAGTTCGGGGGGCGCGCCACTCCGAAGCTGACCACGTCCAAGAGTGGGGGCTGGTGGTAAGCGTCCACTGATCGGGGGTCCGCTCACACTTGCAACCTGCAGTATCCCTCCAATCTGCAGGTGGGACCACCTCCAATACCAATCCGGTCTGGCTGCTCCTGGAGCTCCAGCCGGAACCACCAAACGGGCCGCCTATAGGCAAAGGCCCGTGTCGGACTACGGTCCGACAATCTATACAACAACAACAACAAACTGTGTCACCTCATCATGATTTCCATCCTTTTCCAATGCAAAGATCGCTTGGTCAGAGCCTTTGTTGACAAATCTGCAAACATACTTGATGGACTTGACTGAATTACAGAACTCCACATTGATGTGCGCATTGAATGCTTTACTCAAAAGAGGATTGTAGGGGACCACCCACAAAACATATAACACCATCCATCATCACTACAGATCGGTAAAGCAGTTTCCGAGATTCTCGTGCGGACACACAAACAAACACACAGTCATACTTCTTTGTTTTATGTATATATATATATATATATATATATATATATATATATATATATATATATATATATATATATATATATATATATATATATATATATATATATATATATATATATATATTAGGGTGGTCCTTATTTTGGGGCAAAAAACAAAATTTGCCATTTTTTTGTCACAGACCCTGGCAAAAGTTTCCATTTGGGGTAGAAACATTGCCTGTAAAATATTTTTTTAAATATCTTAATAATTAGAGGTTGCTCAAGTCAAATGAAATTTAACAATATTATGCCTATGCTTAATGTTCATAACACATCATTTCCTAGCCCCCAAGCCTGCCCCCCCCCCCCCCACTTAGTCTAAGTGGGTATTAGCTGCTCAAGGCAGGGGTCGCATGAGGACCAGTCTCACTCTTTGTCGCCCAGTAAGGTCTGCTTGAGGGCATTAGGGAATGATTTCCTGTGGTCAGCAACTGCCTGCAGTAGATACTGCAGTTGCTGTTCGTCCTTGGTGATGAGAAATCTTGGACTAAGGCTACTCCTCTTTCTGCATGATCATTGATCACAGACAAAGCTTGTACACTGGCTTTTGCATTTTGGAAGCCAGGATCATCTTTCCACTGTTCTACTGGGAGGGCCAGGAAATCTGTATTCAAGTTGAGCTTTTTGAAAAATGACTTTGTGTTCTTTGTCGTGAAATCATATAGGTTCTTCACTTGGAGTGTGTCTGGATTGATTGTAACCCGTTTGACATGCTTTTCTTCTCCAATAACGATGTTCATAGCTTCCAACATGCGGTCCTTCACTGCTGGGAGAACATCGTCATCAAAGAAGGCCAATGCAACCAACTCTTCTGACAAGTACCAGAGGTGTCTCATCATTTTGTGGAAAGTTGCCTTTGATATGGCATCGCTGATGGTACTGTAGTCTTGTAGAGCTTTAAGCAACATCAGATCTCCTTT
This sequence comes from Homarus americanus, assembly GCF_018991925.1. Taxonomy (NCBI): domain Eukaryota; kingdom Metazoa; phylum Arthropoda; class Malacostraca; order Decapoda; family Nephropidae; genus Homarus; species Homarus americanus. Next base: position 13,241,483 of record NW_024743709.1, read on the forward strand.
TGGTGCCTTTGCAGCAAGTGGAGCAGTTGTCCAAGCCTTCACATATATTCGGGCAAAGAAAATGCACAAATCTCTTAGTCCTCTGTTCTCCTTTGGAGTAAGCTTAAACTGAGAACGGAATAACCACACTTTGAAGGAATAAATGGTCTTTGCCATCCATCGTGCTTGGTGCATTGCACCAGGAGCAGAAAATCGTACTCCCCGAGAAGGTGATGTGCCAAGGAAGATGGAGGCCAGCTCTAGCAGCTCTCGATAATCATCTCGAAGCTGTGTCTCCAATAGAGCCTTCTCAATGAAGTTGGTTAGATCGTCCCTAACAGCTCTGACCGATTCTTCTGCCAGATCGTCGGTGGAGGAGTCTTCAAACTTCTGCTTGTCAATTTGTTCCCATTTGGCTTGGAATCTTCGGAACAGCTGTATGTCAGGAGCAGCTGAGTGCCCCATTACAGCTTCAAAAGCAGCTCCAGCTACAAGTTCTAGTACATGGTGGCGGCAGGCAAAATATAGCAAATCACGACCCAGCAACTGCTCAATTTTGACACACGCACCCTTGTGGTGACCAGTATTTGAGCTTGTTGTATCAAAACACATGCCATGCACGATGTCTGCAATGTGCCATTGCTGCAAAGCCTTCACAACAGCTTTTGCTTGTTCATCACCGGTACCAGAGGGAAGTTTTGGAACAGCAAGAAGTTGGGAGGTGCCATTGCCTGAGACAAGAACTGGGAGTCTGTCAACATGGCCCCCATGCCCCGTCAAATCAGGCATCAATTTACCATCCCAGTGAACAATTAAAACTGACTCTGGTTTGAAGTTTGAAAGGATTTCAGCTGCCCTGCTACTGCGATGATGCTGACGTTTCCTCCTGATGCTTGATCGATTCAGAATCAATTCACTGACATCATGGCCCAGACTCCGAGCAGTTTGGGTGACAATGTGCATGGCCATTCTATCTGAGGACTTGGTCCGATCTAGTGCTGCAGAAAGTTCTGGATTTAGAACTTCTTTTCGCCCACGCTTCTTGACAGTAGGTGGAGTTTGAAGTGCTGATGGGCCAGGAACTGGGTTGGATTCCTCAGAAGAAGACGTACTACTGCTGTCGAAGACAACGGTGGCCTGGCATTTTTTGGCTTCTTCCTCAGCACTTTCTGCAGCCAACTTCCTTTTCATTGCTTTCGTGAGAGTTTTTTCTCGTCGTTTCTGTCTTTTCAGGAATACTTTGTCAAGAGATGACATTGCCCCACGACGCCCTTTTTCTAGTTGCGCTATTAAGAAATCCTTATCCTCCTGAACTGTCATCATATTCAAAGCATTCACATGTGCAATGTCAAAGAGATCTTCAAATGTATCAGTGAACTCTTTCTCTTTCTGCTTTTGAGTTTCTGTCTTTCTTGAAGAGTTCTTTTTCAAACTACACCACTTGTCAAACATTGTGTGCACTTGATTCACACAATCTGGTTTGTGGTGCGTGGGAATGTTTGCTTTTATCCAAAATTGAAGAACTTTGTCTGTGACTTCCCCAGCTGCCACTCTGATGGTTGTTTTCTGTATGCCATGCAGGCTTAAAAAATACTGTACCACTTGCCTGGTTGAAGGTAACTTAGCCCCTGTAATGTCATCACATAATGTCTTTATCAAATACACATTTTCTCGTGTTTTTGCTCATGCATTAGCCATTTTGAATTGAGGAATAAAGAAATTAACTATTAATATAAATTAATAATGAGAATACTCTGCAGAACTGTTTCTAATTTCCCCAAACATCAATCATGACCAGCAAAAAACTCACCACAATCGTGCCAAATGCGACGCACTAGTGGTGGGCGTAATCGGCTACAAAGTAATCGACTACATCGATTACTTAATATTTGACAGCTTTGAGCAACCTCTAAATATTAATATATTCAATAATAACTCTACACACAATGTTTTTGTCCTAAATGGACACTTTTAGCAGGGTCTGTGGTAAAAAATTCCAAAGTTGAAAAATAAGGACCACCCTAATATATATATATATATATATATATATATATATATATATATATATATATATATATATATATATATATATATATATATATATATATATATATATATATATATATATATATATATATATATATATATATATATATATATATATATATATATATATATATATATATATATATATATATATTGATAAAATCACACAGGGAAAGGGGAAACAACAGTGAACCTTAACTTTCGTCTTTATTCAAGACAGGCCAGATATCTAATTCACATATACACAACAGCAGTGATTTAATAGATAATCTCAAGATACACAATGAACGATGTGAATTAATAAGTTTTGATGTAAATTCACTTTTACTAAAGTACCAGTGAAAGACCTACTTTCATTTCTTAAAGATAAATTGCAACTGTTAGATTTGACTATTGAACATGATACTTTTCTCAAATTGATAGAGCTATGCGTTGCTGACAATATGTTTAGAGCAAATGGGAAGTTTTACAAGCAAATATTTGGCATGATCATGGGTAATTCTGTTTCTGCTCCTTCAGGCTGTATTTATATGTAGTTTTTGAGGCTAGATTGCTACCCAACATAGGTGACTTTATTCCTCTATAGTATAGAGATGTAGATGATGTGCTTTGTATATGGCCTAGAAACAGTTACCCAATGGAATTTTTAGACAAGGTTAGTTATCTTGTCCCTAGTATTACCTTCAAAATTGAAAGAGAGATAAATCGATCCCTCCCATTTCTTGATATGCTTATCATGAGAAATGGACATACATATAAATTTAAGGTGTACAGAAAGCCTACACAGGTAGCTAGGTTGATACATTTTTTATCGAGACAACATGAGTCTACGAAAATGTCAGTTTTTTTTGCTATGTTTTTGAGATGTTAGCGTATTTGTGACCCTGAATTTATTGTTGATCTATCTTTTAAAAGGGCTAAGCAATCCCTTTATTCTACTCAAACTAGGCAAGTTCCTACATTAAAGAATATTTTGACTCTACCTTATCGCAATGAATTTCTCCCGTTAGTTCAGTCCCTTAAATTATTCAACATTAATGTTGCTTTTAAGTATGACTCAACTATTACTAATATATTCATTAAGAATAGCCCAACCTTGAATGTAAATGGAAGTGTTTACTGTATTCCATGTAGCAATTGTAATGGCAATTATGTAGGTCAGACTGGGAAAGCATTGCAACTCAGAATTAAACAGCACAAGTTCAATATTAGAACGGCATCTGAAAGCAGTGCACTGTTCGTTCATATAAGGAACAATAATCATCCCATAAAGTTGGAAAACAGTTTAGAAGTGTATAAATCATCATGTGTCACAGAAAGACTTCTGGTTGAAGCAAGTTTGATTAGAGAAATGTATTCTATAAACCTTAGTGAAGGTCAGTACAAAACTGATATGTGTCAGTGGCCCAAGGTAAAAATGCTTTGAGAGCATGTAAGGTAGATGTATGGTAGATGATTAGTGGGTCACATATTTTTTACCTGGCGTGACATGACTAGTTATGTCGCCCGTTCTTATAATCTCTTCTTATGTTTGCTGTGTGGTTGGTGTATGGATTAGTGGATGTCATGTTTTTTGACCTGACATTATGTTTTGTAAGGTCACCCTGTGTACATAAGCTCTCCCTCAGTCTTTGTAATTCAGTTGCCTC
>NW_024743709.1:13247656-13423788 GCF_018991925.1 Homarus americanus
TTCATTAATGGTTGGGCTTTGTTGTTTCGTATTATATTATACCTTTCTGCTGTTATATGCTGTTAATTTGATTTTAAAATGGATAGAGCAATGGGCCAACCTACAGGTATATGAATTTATGTTTAGACAATTAAACACAAGTAAAAATCGGTAAGTATGTTAAAGAACATCACGCATCGGGCACAGTTGTGTGCAGGCTGTTTATGAGATTGCCTGTTTATCATTAATTTATACTAATATTATCTTCAAACGTTTAATCCCTTTTGGGTAATTAATCCAGTTGTATGTAACCGATGCTAAACATATTTCTTTCTACAGACGCTGATTCCATGCAACACAAGCAGCTGTTTTAATTCGCTTTGGGAAAGCAGAATCAACGGTTCACTGCTACCTGTAGTAAGTGTGTGTGTGTGTGTGTGCCTTAGCCTGTGTGTGTCAATGCGTGTCTGTAAAAACAGTTGTATAAATGAAACAGTAGTGTGAAGTTTATTTAATGAAATTATTTGTTTTACATTCCCTGTGAGGCATTGAAATAGAAATCTACATGAAATGTTTTATTTATTCATCTATTTATTTAGGTTCCAATGCGATCCTGTGGTGAACCAGTTTAAAACAAGGTTTTTTTGCGAGCAAACAATTAATAATCGAAAGAAATGTCATTTGAAATATATAATAAGCTAAGTCTATTCAGATGACAATCGTAATGACAGTTGAAAGGTTTACAGCGATACAATATATATGCTACAACATTAGCTACACCTTCAGTACAAAATTTCACGAATTAATGTAATATTTTTTATAATTAATAAAAACGGCAAGGGACCCCGTTGAAATCGACTTTCTTCACTAGCAAGTGCGTATGTATCCATGCAAGTGTGCGTGAGTGTTGGAGCATTATTATTAGTTATGAAATAATTCTGAGGTAACGTTGTAACATAGTTTGGTATTTTGGCAAGGATTTTTCCCATTTCTTATAAATAAACGGAGAGAAAAATATATACAAATAAAATTATTATAGTAAACGTTTCCCAAGAATACGTAAATATATTGTGAACAGCGTGACATGAACTTATTAAATATGAGATTATGAGATTGAAATATGAGATGTCAATTTCCTCGTCACAATTGCCTTGAAGAGCCGGATCGGACAGCTGTGATTGGACCATTACATACAGTATTGTATGAATTGTGTCGTTATACAGTTATTTCTTTGTTTCCGTCTCACTCTCTGATTTTTCCTTGGTAGATATGTTAATTATTTCACATGCAATATATTTATCATATGTGATACTGTACTCTTTCATAATAATTATAAGTATAATGTTATGATTTGTTTGACTTAAATCATCCTGAATACATACTGCATAAGTGAGGATATTAGAAGAGGATAGTTTTCTTTACATTTATTATACAATTTGACACATTCATGAAAATTATATTTATTTCACTTAACATGAAAAAAAATAGTATCGATGTGCATTCAGTATGTGATGTTGATTACACAGGGAAGTTATTTCTGACACATTAATATTTAGTACAGCGACCTTCATTCTCGATTACTTGCTGCAGCCTTTTGGGAACGGAGGCGACGTGATTGTGTATCAGTTGCGGTTTCCGCCTCAAGAGCCTCCCATTCACGGTGTGTATGCTCCTGTAGCTACACCCTGGTTTTTTCTTCAGCTGGCTCCCACACGTTCACAATATTGGCCCAAACGTTCTCTATTGGGTTCATGTCACAACCCTTTACTTGGCCAGTCTAAAACTTGCAAATTTCTTTGTTCTGCAAACCACAGCGTTACAATCCATGCAGTATGGATAGGACACCTATCGAGCATGAAAATTATGTTTTCGGGAAACGGGAAAGCATATGCACATACCGAGTGAAGCATAACTTTTTCGAGTATTTCTAAATACTGTTTAACTGTGAATCTTCCTTGAATCATCCTTCTATGTCAGTTAGCTCTCCAAATCCGTGCAAATATATGCATCCCCAAACATTGCAAGTCACATGGCCACTCCTTGCTTCCTCATAAATATGCTGTCTAGCATATCGGGTGTTGTTCCTCCTCCAGCAATGCAACCTTCCGTGAGAGGTAGATGAGAAAGTTTTTTCGTCAGCATACCGTCGAGCAAACTGCAACCTGCCCTCGCGATGTCGCTCAAGAACCTTGGTGGCGGGAGTTCTATGGCGAATGCCTCCTTCGTGAAGTCTTCGCCTGATTGTTAAAGGGGAAATATTTAATTGGAGATCCTCTCTTATTGAACATGAAATCTTGAAGGGGTTGGCCTCAGCGAAATTCTGGATGGCTTTAACTTGCGCAGGTGTTCTTCTGCGCGGCTTTCCCGTCCTGTGGTGGTCCTTTAAACTTCGATCCTTTTCCCATCTCTTAATCCAATAATACACAGTTGACCGAGAAACCCCCAGTTATCGGGCAATTTCAGTGGGTAAGAACCCAGCCTCCTTCATACCGATTATTCTTCCATGTTCAGTAATTTTTTGCGTGTGGTATTCCATGTTGGCAGGGTCCTTCTACAATTGAGGGAGTGGAAGGGTCGTCAGCACTGACAACATCTCTGTCTCCCTCACCTTCCCGCCAATAACATGAGCGTAATATTTATATTTTATTAGGCATTTATAAAAAAATTGTTGAATGAATAAATAAATAAATAAGATACAAATTATAATAGATTATACACATATTTGAAAAAAATATATTACTTTTTTTTTAAAAGACACCAGACTAAACGTGACGTAATCGACACAAGTCAGAAACAAGGATTTAGGGAGGGGAGCAAAGAGTCAGTCAACGAAAGAAATGCCATTTGCTGCTTACAATATTCATAGTCTTGGAATGACAATGATATTGCTAGATAATGGCTTGTAAAAGTATTAGGCATATGCTACAGTACTAATTCACACCATTAGACGGATGGTTCGTAAGATTAATTACCATCACCTTCAATTGAACAACGTCATTATTAAATACAGACACAGGCACACACACACACACACGCACCACGTGAGGTCCCTCATAACACCATCTGAGGTAATTCCTACACCACGTGAGGTCCCTCATAATACCATCTGTGAGGGAATTACTACACCACGTGAGGCCCCTCATAACACCATCTGTGAGGGAATTATTACACCACGCCAGGTCCCTCATAACACCATCTGAGGGAACTACTACATCACGTCAGGTCCCTTTTCCCGTGTGATTTTATCAAGATTTATCTTATCCACGTTTTCATTGTGGATCTACATGAAATATATATATATATATATATATATATATATATATATATATATATATATATATATATATATATATATATATATATATATATATATATATATATATATATATATATATATATATATATATATATATATATATGATCACACTACATATAACACCATCCATCATCACTACATATAACTCCACCCATCATCACTACATATAACACCATCTATCTTCACTACATATAACACCATCCATCATCACTACATATAACACCATCCATCATCACTACATATAACACCACCCATCATCACTACATATAACACCATCCATCATCACTACATATAACACCACCCATCATCACTACATATAACAACATCGATCATCACTACATATAACACCATCCATCATCACTAAATATAACACCACCCATCATCACTACATATAACAACATCGATCATCACTACATATAACTCCACCCATCATCACTACATATAACACCATCCATCATCACTACATATAACTCCACCCATCATCACTACATATAACACCATCTATCTTCACTACATATAACACCATCCATCATCACTACATATAACACCACCCATCATCACTACATATAACAACATCGATCATCACCAAATATAACACCAGCCATCATCACAACATATAACACCATCCATCATCACAACAGATCGGTAAAGTAGTTTCCGAGATTCTCGTGCGGACAGACAAACAAACACATAGACATACTCACTGTTCAGTCCCCAAAACTTCTTCTTCCATCAGTAGTTCATTAACGGTGTATGTAAGTTCCACCATGTTTTTCACTACAACGGTACAGGCAAGTATATTTTTTTAGCATTAAACTGTTATTATTTTATTGTCTAATCATCACTACATCTAACACCACCCATCATCACTACATATAACACCACCCATCATCACTACATATAACAACATCCATCATCACTACATATAACACCATCCATCATCACTACATAACACCATCCATCATCACAACATATAACACCATCCATCATCACTACATATAACAACATCCATCATCACTACATATAACAACATCGATCATCACCAAATATAACACCAGCCATCATCACTACATCTAACACCACCCATCATCACTACATATAACATCATCCATCATTACTACATATAACACCATCCATCATCACTACATATAACACCACCCATCATCACTACATATAACAACATCCATCATCACTACATATAACATCATCCATCATCACTACATATTACACCATCCATCATCACTACATACAACACCATCCATCATCACTACATATAACACCACCCATCATCACTACATATAACAACATCTATCATCACTACATATAACATCATCCATCATCACTACATATAACACCATCCATCATCACTACATATAAGATCATCCATCATCACTACATATAACATCATCATCCATCATCACTACATATAACACCATCCATCATCACTACATATAATACCATCCATCATCACTCCAGATCGGTAAAGTAGTTTCCGAGATTCTCGTGCGGACACACACACAAACACACAAACATACTTCTTTGTTTTATATATATATATATATATATATATATTGATATACAGAACGTCCCGGTGTATCTTATGGAAGTAGACTAAAATATTATTGTCCTACTGTAGTGTTGAAGTCGTGCAGGGCAATGTTTTTGTTCTTCTGTTTTTAGTCAACACATTATCACATATATTCTAAGTGTATATAATAAGTGTTTGAGTCTTCTCCAAGTACGGTTACGGTATATTCATCACACAGTGATGTTTGTTGAAACTGAACTTTTTCATCTCTTAGTTAATCGTCAGTCTCGTATCAAGGTTTTCCTTTTGTTGAAGGTCCATCTGTCTATTTTCCTTAAAAAAAATTCATTGAGGCTATTTAAGTACCGAGATTTATTATATATAGTTCCCCTCGTCTGTTATTAATTTTAGTATACACTGTAACTAGTTTAGCAAAATGTTTTGGCATATATGATAACCCTTCGTGAGTGTCTGTTGGAAGGTTCATTGCAAAGAGTCAAGTCTCCAAGTTTACTTTATATAACAAACGACATCTAGATTTCCCATGACACTGAGGCGAGCTTCTTAACAACAGAGCCAGCTCCTTCCACTTCATCAAATTACGTTCCTGGAAATCTTGACAAAGGTACGGTTTCCTTCCTTCTGCAATATTGCGTTCTTTTTATGGTATACGGATAAGTCTGTCCATTCACTAAGTCATCTTTTCATCTGTTCTTTACCTGTGTGTTTGCTTGTCTGGAATAACCATTTAATGTTTATATTTTGTAGATGGTTTAATTTTGTTTTTCATCACTTTGTGTCAATTTAAGTTTTGTCCTGTGTGTGTGTGTGTGTGTGACAGCGGCAGTGACCTCGCCGCCCCTGGTGGTGGTGGCAAGGTCAGTTATCACGCTAGGCTTAGGTACTCGTGAATTATGGTAGCATTTACCCGTCGTGCCAGAGTGAAATAAATGAAAGCGGTTTATTCTGGCGTTGTATTCAGGAAACCTCGCTGGCTGTCAATCAGGCACTTTTAGCTGACGGCCCGGGCAAATATTCATTTTCTCTTGACAACTGATAAAGTGAGGAATGAAAGCGGCGCCGACACGTGGCAGAGAGATGGAGAGAGAAAAAGAAGCGAACATGTATGAATAAATATTATCACAGCTGATATGCGCTTCACGTCATGGTGTTTGTTCTTGTACAGCTGCTAAAGAGGACACCTGAAATCTTGCGGAAAAATGTGTATGTCATAACAGTGTTTCGTTTTATCTGACTTTTAAGGGCAAGGATGTTTTCATGATATTTTTGTGACGTGCTTTAAAAATATCAAGAGGATAGAGAGGTGAGTATGTGACCTGTATCTTTCGCCTGACTAGAAGGGTGAAAGTATGCCTGGCAATATATACATATATATACATATATATATATATATATATATATATATATATATATATATATATATATATATATATATATATATATATATATATATATATATATATATATATATATATATATATATATATATATATATATATATATATATATATATATATATATATATATATATATATATGCAGATAACCACAAGGAAAAAAGAAAACACGAAGTTCCCAAGCGCTTTTGTGTAATTCACATCTTCAGGGGTGAGTACAGACTAAGGAGAAATACATAACAAGGCATATATATATACAGAGAGGAGGGTGAGATTAAGTCCACAATGATCAGTTCACTAGGTAGTGACCCTACTAATCTTTTTTTTTTTTTTTATTGGGCACCCCAGTACATCCTTGTGTAAGGTGAAGCGCAGAAGCTTTTACAGCGCCCAGCAGGGAAGCATGCTAAGTTCATGCTTGCCTTTTTATGTCTCATGAGTTAAGGGCTTAGAAGCCTGAAGAGTCAAGGGAGTAGAAGCCTGAAGAGTCAATGGTTTATGTCATCAAGTTATTGGAAGCTCCAACATCTTGTCCCTGAATACGAATTCGCAACTTTCGATTTACAACAGGTACCTTCTTTACTGCTAGGTGAACAGGGACTAATGGGGTCTAGGAAGTATGTCCAAACAACTTCCACCGGCCCGGGAATCGAACCTGTGACATCTCGCTTGCGAGGCAAGAGTGGTACCTCTTCTACCATCAGCGCCCCTACTGATCTTCACCGCAGCAGTCGGTAGGCAGGTCAGAGGGTAAGATGACCCAACCTTCTCACCTAGTTACAAATCTTCTTAATTACGAAATTATCCAATTTGTACATACCTTTACCTAAATTCATGTTGATGGATTCGGTATGTTTAATGAGACTGGATTTTATAATGTTCCTACTGTCAATTGATTTACAAGGTAATATTGAGGAGGCATTTTCCCAGTCAATGCAATGCTTATTATCCCTCAAATGAACAAACAGAGCATTGGATTCCTGGCCTGTCCTAACACTATATTTATGTTGTTTAAGTCTAGTTACAAGATCTTTACCTGTCTGGCCTAAGTAAGATCTAGGGTACTTAAGGTTCAAGCCAATATTATATATATATATATATATATATATATATATATATATATATATATATATATATATATATATATATATATATATATATATATATATATATATATATATATATATATATATTTACATTTTTGCGAAATCGGTTATTTTGCAAAATTACCGGCATGTATATTGGTAATTTTGAGAAATAACTTACAAATAGACAACCTAGGTTAGGTTAGGTAGGATAGGTTAGATTAGGTTAGGTTGGTTCGTGTAGATTTATACACAGTTAAGCGGTCCTGCTCTTTTTTCTTAAATTTTGGTTCGCCTGTTTGTAAGTTATTTCGCAAAAAAACGTAACATATGCTGTATATATACACACACACACACACATACATATATATATATATATATATATATATATATATATATATATATATATATATATATATATATATATATATATATATATAGAGAGAGAGAGAGAGAGAGAGAGAGAGAGAGAGAGAGAGAGAGAGAGAGAGAGAGAGAGACTGACAAGCACACGCACACACATACACACACGTGAACTCATCAGGCATGTCTGTCACTTGTCACTAAAATCACATTCAACTTTTTAATTCCCAAATTCCTGAATATGGATGATGACATCGTTAGTCATTTTGATGATGAGTATAGTGAGAGTAACGACGTTGATAGTGAAGAGAAATAGCTTCAATGATGATGATGAATGGTGACACTAATGGTGACGAGGTGATGATACTGATGTTGAAAAGATTGGTAAATTAAGAGTGCATTTCTTTACCATGGTAATGATGACTATGATGGTGATGACGATGGAAATTTTAATGATAACGATGGTGACCGGTATTGAAAGTGATTGCAATATAAGGAGGGTAATGTTTTCGGATAGTAACGATGATGATAAAGATGGTGACAGTAATGATATTAATACGACCGATAATGATAATAGTAATAGTTTGATGATGTTGATGATGATGATGGTGATGATGATGATGATGATGATGATGATGATAAAATTGTATAATAATAGTGATGATGATGATGTTGAAGAAGATAATAATGAAGAGGTTTGTAAGGAGTTTATATTCCAGTCCAAAGATTGTTGGAAATGTGTTGTTCACTGTTGGGTTTGTTCTCTCTATCTGAAGTAGGTGTTGCTCATGGGTAGCTCGAACCGAGTCATAGTGCGGGGTGCAACCGTATGGCTGGTAACTTGGCTCCCTTCCTCTGACCCAGTTGGTCATCTGCTACCTGTGAGTATTCCATATTATTTATTATCATCTTTGGCTTATGGTTCCTATGGTGTTATTTGTATTTTAAGGGTGCCTAGTGTAATGTTTATTAATTTCTTTGTATGTGTACAATTTAGTGTGTATAAATTGTGCAAGTATAATAGCATGTTGACTGGTACTACTAGATTAGTGAAAAACTATTCTAATGGACTGTATTGTTGAAGCTTTTCATTCATGGTCACATTGGTGTGAACTGCTGCACTCCCATCCTTGTATGTCAGCACGCCAGCTAGGATACTGTCAACCCTAGCCTCTGTGCTGGTCTTCCCAGGTCCATTTCAAGTACCTGTGCCGGTTAGGAGGATACTTGCTCTCCTGTGAAATTGAGGAGAAGACACCAATTTACCACCTGTGCCGTGTTGATATACAAACCCCATGCTTCACATCTAGTGTCTACACTCCCGACAGTTGTTCTGACCGACAGTCCGGCACTTCCATTCCTACACAGGTTTATGTTGCTCCATACTGTCTTCATGCTGCTCCGTACTGTCTTCATGCTTATTATTAGTATAGATACTTGTAGATAGACATCTTTTGCTAACAATATCCATAATCTTGTCCAAAATCCTTGGTAAAAGCGGAGGTGTTCCGCCTGACAGAGTAATGTTTAAAAGAACCAAATGGCGTTAACATCTAATTCCTCGAGAAATGGCGCAGTGAGTAGGATACTGTCTGAACACTCTTCACATCACCAAGTGACACTTCATTAAACTACTGTATTATTGATATTATAATATGTCCTCTCATTGAGTTTATTCGACACGTGATACAAAGAGAGTGACCAGTGACCAGCCATGCTTCATGATAGTGAGTGATTGCCTGTTCGTATCGAGGTAGTGAGGTGAGTGTATTATTTTGGTCCAAGTTGTTGGGGAAATTGAAGTGTGACTGATCCTTTACATTTGGTGAACGACCCATTTGTGTTTTGAGTCTTATATGAGGAGATGGCACACAGCTGGTTAGATGGAGCACGAATGGTAGAAGTCGCACTTCTGGTGGCTTCGTAAGAGCGGCAGGTGGTGACAACATCCTGTAGAGAAGAGGCAGTGTCGAGGGAGATAAGCTTCTGAATAAGCTCTTCGTCCCGCACGCCCATGAGGATAATCATCTTCAGCTGTGTTTCCTCACAAGTCGACGAGTTCCCAGGACAAACATCAACCTCCTCAGCGATGCGTCTGAGTCGTATCGTAAAAATCGGCAAACGACTCACCCTCCAGCTGCTTACAACTGAGAAGTTCTCTCCTACGCAGAGCTTCGTTGCGGAGACCCTTGATATGCGTCTGTAAAGCATCCAAGACGTCCTTCACAGTCTTGTCTGTGTGGTGGGGAATTTGCAGGGTGTGCTCCAGGATATGTTGCGTCTCTAGGGTGAGACACATCCTCATCTGGATCAGCTGTTTCTCCCTAGGCAACCTTGATAAATCGACCATCATCGAATAATCGTCCCACCTCCGACGCCATTCACGGAATACCTGGAACGAGGCATCAGCTTGGAGTGGCGGTGGACTCTGAGCGAGTGCTTTCTGTGGGGGGGGCAAAGAAGTTGGAGAGGACCCTGCAGGTGCACCTGTGGACGAAGAGGCAGGTGTAATAGCTGTTTGAAGGTTAACAGGTGCCAACAACTCGATAATGGCACTGAATCTAGCATTTTCTTGTTGACGTCTGTGATCCTCTTCACGTCTTCGTTCATCGTCTTCCTGTCGCCTCCTGATGTCGTCTTGTCGTCGGTTTTCTTCCAAAAACTGAATTAAATGAAGGAAGTCGACACCTGTGGCAGATTGCGGACGTGTGTAGTGGGGGCTAAGGGTGGGTGGGGCCACTTGATCCACTTTCCGCTCCACTTGGAGTCCACTAACTGCACCGACATCCGTCTGAAGTTGGGCTTGTTGGGTATCTGAAGAAAACCCAATAAATTCCTGATCTTCCATATGGCCTGGTTTATTTCTCTCACAATTACTGTAATTAATAAGTGAGCAGAAAAGCAATCGTCTTTAAATGGAAGATATCTGCGAGCGTCTGTGAGTGTGTGTGTGTGCGTTCGTTCGTGCATGTACTCGGAGCAGGCTGGCGAGCGCGCTGGCTGGCGAGCGCGCTGGCTGGCTCACTCGCGCAGTGCCAATCGAGACCTGAACGTGGGTGGATGTCAAAACTTGAGCTCTCCCATAGGTCTTAAAAAGGCTTCCCTTTCTTGTAAAAACTGCAGGAACACGGGGAAACACTTAAAAGACACTAAAGGGCACACACAACACTGAAAAAGCACTGCACAACACTGCACTGTAAATCCAGGAATATCTTGTGAGGTACGCGCCGAGATTCACTCGACAGGAGGAGTTGACAAGATGGCGGCTCCGAGAGAGATTCTGTGTCCACTCCAATTCTGAATAATGTGATGTCCCAGCTAAACACTGCGCCATGTGGGAGAGACTCAGGTGCTCCTTATAATCAGGGGTGAAGGAAACACACTGATGTCAAGTTCGTAAGTTCTATTTCTGGGACAAACACACAAAAGGAGTTAAGACAGGGGAAACAGCGTCCTGTCTTGGAATCTCTCCGGGTATCTCTATCTGCGCATGCGCGTACAGCGCGCATGTGCCTAAAGTCTGAACTAACACTCAAGTGACAAAAGGGAGTATGATTATAACATATAATACAGAGACCTGAATCAATAATGGTAAATAGTACAGTTACATATTACAGCATATTCGCCTCATATATCTACAATGTATATCTTGGTTCATCATGAGAGGTAAAGCGTTGAAGATTTATATTAGCCTTCCTCGTGAAGTTGTTGATGACCACTATCAGCTAAAGGAGGCATTATTATAGGCGTACTCGATTGATGTAAGAGTCATACCGACGCAAGTTTAAAGAGGCAAAGATTTCTGCCAATGAAAAATATGTTCAATTTGTGTCTAGGTTAGAACAATATTTAGACAGATGGGTTTCACTTAGTAACATCAATACAACCTATGAAGACTTCTTTGATTTAATGGTTAGCGATCAAATTTTAAATACTTGTTATCCGGATCTAAGAATGTTTCTTTAGGAAAGGTCTTTTGCCAGTTCATTTCAGATGGCTCAAGCCGCTGATAGATATAGATCGCCTCATAAATATTCAAAGCCAAGTAGAGTAACTAAGGAAAAATTTATGCCTCTTCCTGAGACTAAATGTAACAAAAGCTCTTTTAGAAAGGCAAATGTAATCTGTCACTACTACTACTACTTTGCTGTCACTCGGAATCGAGTATGACGATCATCCACCTATGATACAATATGAGTTATTAGGGATGTCACCTAGGTTGGTGAGTTTTGAGGTGACCAAAGGGACCGATACGGGACCCGCAGCGAGGTTCACATTCGTTGCACATGTGGAGGGCTCCATCTACTGTGGGAGGGGTGGTGTCAGCGTCTTTCCGGCGTTGGCGCTTGCCTGCCTCGGTTTGCAGTCGGGTCAACTCGGAAGCATTGACACATTCTCGTGCGGTGCTCCTCCAACGTTACGATGTGGAGTAATCGACTCCCAGGTGAGGGGGTCGATTTAGCACTTTTTCAGGTTTGTCTTAAGACTATCCTTATACCTATTCAATTGCCCGCCGGCGTTACGTTTAATATTCGTTAGGTGACTGTAAAGTAGCTGCTTTGGCAGTCTACTGTCGTCCATGAGGGTAACATTGCCAGTCCAACGTAGTTGTTCATGGATAATGGTAGCCTCGATGCTGCTATAGTTGGTTTCGGCAAGAATACTGGCATTTGTTCTCCTGTCTTCCCAGCGAACTCGGAGGATGGAACATAGACTACGTTGGTGAAAGTTATCAAGTGCCTTGAGGTGCCTCCTGTATGTGACCCATGTCTCACTGCCATATAGCAGGGTGGGGAAGGCCACTGCTCGATATACGTGCAGCTTTGTAGATAATTTCTGCTCCCTACAGCTGACAACACGATTTCGGAGTCTGCCAAAGGCTTGAGATGCACATCTGATCCGATGCTGAATCTCTTCATCGATGTCTGTGGAGGTGGACAGGTGGGAGCCGAGATACCGAAACTGGGCAACATTAGAGAGGGTAGTACCGTTAAGCTGGATGGATGGTGGGGGTGTGTCTGAACCAGGGGCAGGTTGAAAGAGAATCTGAGTCTTACGTACATTCACCTCAAGGCCGAAATGTGCATACACGTCTGCGTAGATGTTCAGGGTCTCCTGTAGGTCGTGTTTAGTGTTAGCAACAAGGGTGAGGTCGTCTACACACTGAAGTTCAGTAATAGAAGCTGCCGACACCTTTGTTATTGCCTGGAATGGTCTTATGTTGAAAAGACCCCCCTTTCTCCCGGTACTCGATGTTCACCCCGCTGGCTAAGTTGGCACTTATGGCACATGTAAGAAAGGCAACCAAAAAGATGGAAAAAAGAGTCGGTGCCAGTGTACATCCATGTTTAACCCCTGTTTGGATGGGAAAGAACTCTGACTGGGTGCTGCTGTGCAGGAACCTGCCGTTCATGCCATCGTGGAGTTGCCTCACAATAGCGATGACTTTTGGTGGGCACCCTAACGGCTGAGGGTCCACCAGAGGGCTTCCCTGTTGACCGAGTCGAAGGCCTTGGTTAGGTCGATGAAAGCCATGTACAGGTCACGATGCTGTTCTCGGCACTTTTCCTGTATCTGGCTGGCAGCAAAGATCATGTCAGTGGTCTCACGTGATGGTCTAAAGCCACATTAAGATTCTGGGAGGAGGAAGTTTTCCGCCTCGGGAAGAAGTCTGTTTAGGATGAATTGGGCGATAATCTTGCCAGCTAGGGACAGAAGCGAGATCCTATGATAGTAGGTACAGTCTGACCGGTCTCCCTTGTTCTTATAAATATTGACAATGGAGGCGTCTTTAAGGGCTTGGGGTGATTTCCTCCTTTTCCCATATTTTTTCCAAGAGAGAATGGAGACGGCTGGTAAGTAGAGGTCCTCCTGCTTTATACACCTCGGCTGGGATTCCATCAGGCCCTGAGGCTCTGATATTTTTCATCTGTTTGATGGCAGTAGCTACCTAATCCATGGATGGAGGATAGCTAAGGTGGGTTTGCTCCTGATGCTAAGGGACCTGCTGGGTTGTCAGGTCATCCACATCTGTGTTTCGGTTGAGCAATGAATGGTAGTGCTTTATCGAGTACTGAAGGAGGCATTCATCGTCTTTATTTATGAAGTTACCATCAGGTGAGTGGAGGGAAGCTGTGCTGCTGGTGACTGGCCCATAAAATGTTTTAGTGGAAATTAAAAATTCGCACAATTTGTGCTGATATGTAAGGTTTTGTTCATCACATGCTTTATTTTTAAGGTGTAGTAGGCAGCTACCAAACAGGGAGGTACTACCGCCTGGAAAGATATTGGAAGCATACTGTATTGTTTAATGGTAGACCCTGCTACCATATGGCATCACGAAAATTGTGACCAAGTCCCAGGTTGCTGATCTGACTTTCTGCCTCCTTTACACACAATTGCAGGGTTTCAATTGTTTCTCTTGCCCTTGACAACACGAGAAACGTATTGTTTCTCACTCTTGATCTTTTTTTTCATCTTGTATTTCTTTGTGGTTCTTTATTATTATTATTATTATTATTATTATTATTATTATTATTATTATTATTATTATTATTATTATTATTATTATTATTATTATTATTATTATTATTATTATTATTATTATTATTGCTGTTGTTGTTGTTGTTGTTACTACTTCTACATTTTCGGCCGCCTAGCCGCGATGTGGGTCAGTGACCTGTGCCCGGGTGGGCTAATCCCTTTAAAAAAAAAAACAGAAAAAACATTAATTATTCCAGTCGATTTTTGATTGCGAAGTTCCCGCTGGGCTGCCGCTTTCTTCTTGCGGAAGTTATCAGCCTTGGTCCGAGACTGAGGGTTGTTCTGCCAATCAGTAAAAACCGCACGTTTATCATCGGTGAGTACTTTGATTGATAGGTCATTTTCATCAAACCAGTCCTGGAGTATTCGTTTGATCTGGCCGAGGGTCTCTCTGCAGGTTTTTGTCATAACTGTATTAAGAGTATCCCATTCAGCACTAGGATTTACGTCGTTTACTGTTGGGATGTTTATAAGCCCATTTTCTGAAAGTATGTGCTACCGTTGGATCCTGCAGATGCTTAGTATTTAAACCTCTTCTGGAGACTTGCTGCCTTCGCCGTTTTGGGGCGACGTGAAGTGAGAGCTTACAGTATATCTGACAAATTGATGATCAGTGTCACAGTGGTCTGAGCCACACAAGGCTCGGGTGATGAGGACATCTCGGCGATCTCTTTCTCTGACAATGATGTAGTCAATGAGGTGCCAGTGTTTGGATCGTGGGTGTTGTTACGAACCCTTGAACTTGTCGGCCTGCCGAAACAAGGTATTGGTGATAGTGAGGTTGTGTCCAGCACACTTGCTGAGGAGTAGGCCGTTTGGGATTACACTTGTCTAGTCCATTTCTCTCTATTGTTCCCTGCCAAATGTTAGCATCTTTGCCAACTCTGGCATTGAAGTCGCCAAGGAGCATTACCTTGTCTTCTCTGGGGATAGAGGTTAGCACTCTGTTGAGGTCGGCGTTAAAGGCCTCCTTGATGTCACCTTCTGCATCCAGTGTTGGGGCATATGCACTGATGAAGAAGGCATGTCGTGGGTGATTCAGTGGGACTCGAAACATCCTGAGGCGCTCGTTGATCCCAATAGGCATTTCAGGTAGTCTGTGTAGGATGAGTTGGCGGATGTCAAAGACAACTCCATGAAAACGGTTTCTCTCTGCAGCAGGCTTACCCTTCCAGAAGGTGTATCTAGAACCCGGTTCTGTGAGTTGTCCTTCATCTGGGAGCCAGGACTCACTGATGGCTGCTATGTCGATATTATACCTAGCTAGCTCTTTAGCCACAAGGCAGTTCTTTTTTCAGGATGCACATTTGTGCCAGTATCCAGAAGGGTCCTGACATTTCATGCAGTGACCATAAGCGCTTGTATGGTTTGTTTTAGTTTGGATCTGTGATTTTGGTTGTCTTTTCGACTGCAGAAGGTTGACCTTACTTGGTGCGGTTGCCCAATCAGGTTGGGTTTTTAGGCTGCCAATGTTGAGGGCACCTCTTCTAGCCCCCTCCCCATGTAGAGAGAGCAGAGTGGCTCCCCGAAAGAGCTTCTTAGTAGCACAGACGGGACCGGATTGTACATAAACGAACATCTTACCTGTGCTGCCTATGTGCAGAGCTGTGACTGGAGACTCCCGGCATTCATCTCTGCCTGTCCTCGTCGCCACTCATCCGTCGTCATAGGACTTTTGGCGGTATAGAGGTTATGGTCATGGTGAGAGGTATGAGGAACTGAATGATGGCTGCGCATGAGTTGATTTATGAGGTGAGGCAGGATCGCAGGTTGTAACCACACATCTTGGCTCTCCCTTTTCCTGATCCAGTGGTGCAAGTGTTGCAACGACTGGAGAGAGGGAAAGTCGCAATGGACTGCCAATAGTCCAGTTTTTTGGATTTGGCCTTACTAGCCTGTCCATCAGGCATTGCCTTCGTCTGCCGGTGTAGTCGTTGGGTTTCCATGGAGGTCACCTCTTCCGCCTTCACCCGTTGGGGTTTTGTTGGAGCTCTCTAAGCATGTCTGCCTGGTGCAGGGCTCCACCACAGATTTATCGTTTGGGATTTACCCCCGTAGCCTTATAACTGCCAAGGCTAATCCGCAAGGCAGCGGGGCGGTGATTGGTAGGCGTCAAGACGTGCCCACATGCCAGTTGGCCTGTGCGCCATTCCTCTGGGGCCCACTGCTACTCCGAGATCCCCTGCTGATCAAGCCTGGGTCCACGAGGCACCCAGTTACCCGTGTGTTGCCCCGAGGAGGCACAGCAAGAGTCTTGATGGTGTGGAGGCTGTGTACTGGCAGGGTAAGACTTATGCAAGTTGCTTCCCTGTTCACCACGAGGGCTAGCCAGCTGCGGCACCTGAAAGCGAGAGGGAGCAAGCAGTGGTTGCACCTTAACACTAACATAATGCTCTCTCTCTAGACGAATTTCACCACCCTGTGTGTGGTACACACACACACAGTACTGTCATAATCCAGGACATATAAAACCTGACTTCCCTGAGTTACATAGGCAGCCTAAAGGCAAAGTAAACGAGGAGAGTAAAATAAGATAAGTTTTGTTTTTGAATTAGATTTGACCCTTGATAATTTTCTAGCTGACTTGGAAGGGTTAGTATTCAATAAAAAAAGGCTGCCGTTGTGCTAGATACTGAATGTTCTACAATTTTTATTAATAACGAACTTGTTCCTGTTAATCACAAGAGAAGTAGGTTGAGGAAACTGTTTGATTATCTTGGTGTGGTAAGCTACTCCCCTGAATTAAGTGTTTTATTCTTTACCGGTTGGGTAATTAATTGCTATAGCAGCAACCAAAATTTTTGTTGTTGTTTTTATTGGTATTGATCCTGGAGGCGAGGTTCCGTCGGTTAACTTAGTGAACGAGAAGATTTCACAATTTGAAGAGAATGCAGGTCAGACTGAGACTGGGACTATTTCAAGCGAGACTGTGTTAAAAGTAGAGACCAGGGGATCTTAGCTGAGGGAAACATTAGGTTTAACAGATTTATTGACACCAACTTTGGCTGGTTTGGATATTAGTAAACAGGATATGATATTTGCTCAGAATGAATGCCCAACCTTTGCTTCTCTTAGAAATAAAGTTCTAAATATAGACACTCTAGCTGTTTAGAGTAGAACTGTTAGGTATGAGATAATTAATGGCCTCATTTACAGAACTTGCCTTCGTAGCAAAAATAATTTTGATGTTGGTAAGAAACAACTTGTTGTACCAGAGAAACTCAGAAGTTGTGTTCTTCTTATTGCTCATGATTCAGCTGGTGCAGGTCATTTTTCACACAGAAAAACTTCTGATAAGTTTTTAGAAAATTCTTCTGGCCTGGTGCAGGAGAAGATTATAAAGATATATTGTAGGTCATGCCATAAATGTCAAACGGTTTCTCCAAAAGGTTCTGTCAGAAAGGTACCCAAGGAGTCAATGCCCATTTTAACTGAACACTTTTCCAGAGTTGCCATAGAGTTAGTGGCAAAGCCGGATTATGGGTTTTGTAGGCCCTGGTCACTTTTTTTTATCTATCTTGGGCCCCCAAATTTCCTGATGCACCATTATGTGCCTTATTTTACCCTCACGACCTTCAAACATCACGCCAGCACCGCGCGTGCTGCCACCTATGGATAACAGCAACTAATGGGTAAGTTCACACAGGCAGAGACGCTAAGATGTAAGTTTTTCCATAATTTTAGGTTGGTCTGTTTTATTGCGGTTTTCGCATGGTAAATCTAACAAATATACTCGTTGTTATTAGGCTTAGGATAATTATGGATTTGCATATGTGCATAAGCAAATGCATATTTTAGCATTATTGAGGTAAAGCGCATATTCATTACTTTTTTGTTTCATAAGGCATATTTTTTGAAAATCTTATGGTATGATAAATTATATGATAAATGTTATGATATTTAGAATCGTAATATCAAAAAGAAATAAACTTATGGTACATTAGGCTGTGGTTAAATAGGCCATGACTGGCTGGTCAGTGGACAGGAACTGTACGTGGTGGTTTCGTGTACAGTTAAGTGACTCACCAGGGTATAGTATACGCTCGCTCGTACTGTCGATGTGCGGGCCCCATCAGTTCGCTCTTTGCTTCCTGGCGCGGAGGTACGTTTAGTGTGTGAATTTTTTCTCCTCATCCCCCCCCACTGAAATGATCACTTACTTTTGCTTGTATTATTTATTGTGGCTGAATATGAAATTGGTGATAATAATTAAACCACAGTGATTTGTTTGTTGTTTAAGTTGATAAGTTATTGAAACTTATTAACATAATAGTGCTAAATATTTATTTACTTATTTTAATGTGCATATTTTCTCAGTTCTTGCTGCATATTTGCATGCCTATTCAGCCATTTCAAGCAAAGCAGGTGACTTGGTGAATGTCTACAAGGATGACATTGAATCCGTTTTCACTGGGGAGTTGCTGTTGTTTAAACCAAGGTTTCCGAACAATAAGTCAGTGGCAGAATTACTGAAAACTTAGGGGCTGGTCAACAACTTTCCGAATGTGAACATAATTTTTAGAATATATTTGTCAATACTCGGTTCCAGCTGTGAAGGTTAGAGGTCATTTTCCAAGCTTAAAAGATGGACCAGAGTCACCTATCGTCACTGGCGTTACTCAACATAGAGAAAGATTATGTTAAAAAGTTGGACTTTCAGGACATTATTGAAGACTTTGCCGCAGCCAAGAGCCGAAAAGTGTGATTTGTATGAAATTATAATCACTGATAAATTGATAATAGTACGTTGAGTTGAGTTGATTATTATTTTGAGGATTGATAAAAGCTCTACATTTGTTTTGCAGTATGAATAGTAGGTTGAGTTGAGTTGCTTATTATTTTGAGGATTGATAAAAACTTTACATTTGTTTGCAGTATGTCTAAGAATAAAGTTGCTCATTTATTCATTTGTGATTATTTAGTCCCTTGTGACTTCTACTCGATCATAGTTAGTTTCCGGCAAGTCAGGTTGTAAGGATGTCTAAGCACTAACCAAACAGACACTAAATTAACGTTTATAATCACTTAGTCTTATGACTGCAATCTATTTCTCTCTTGTCAAACTTATCAATTATTTTCATTTACCCTGTTGGAACATAAAAGTTAATAGTCATACCACAGTGAAAATACATACATTATATCTCAAATTTCGTAGGTCACTTAAACCTTAGTAGGCCCTGGGCACTGTGCCTACTGTGCCTCCTTGATAATCCGGCCCTGGAGCCGGATACTCAAAACACCTCATAAGTTACGTATATTAGCGAGATACAGTACCATATATTGCAGACTCCTCTCAGTCCCGTAAATTTAGCATATTCAAAATTTAATTACAGCTCCTTAAGCACTCCGTAAGTTATCATAACTCTAGTGTTTACCCTGTAAATTCAGTTCTCTTGTCGGAAGGTAGATGACAGTGCAGGAACTAGTTGGTCAATCAACGCTCAGTTAACAAAATCATCAACCAATCACAAGAGAAGGAGAAATCAGCTGAGAGCGATGCACTTGATATTAGTTTGTAAACAAAAGATGGAAGGACAACCACCTGAACAAACGACAAAATTTCAGTGAGACTGAAGTATGCGCCATGGTGTGTGAAGTCCCCAAAAGAAAGAAAATAATTTTAGGGAAACTTAGCCTAGAACATGGTGTTTTCCTTTCAATGTTTGGGTCATTTGGTCTGAATTGTTTTCAAGTTCAAACAAAAAACAACAATTGAAAACCTGAAAATATATCCGTAAATTTTCTTAAATTAATACTCTACCCTATGATACTGTTCATGAAAAGTCTGGAACTAGACCTAAGGTAGCTGCTAGACAAAGTGTCCACTGACCGCCTGACACTCACCAAAAAAAAACATGTACACATTCCCTAACCTAACCTAACCTAACATACCATAACATAAAATAACATAACCAAACCAAACCTTACCTATTGGTATAATTTCTTATTTAAATAGTCCTCATGTTATAACTAAATTGAGTAGGCCCCACGCTTAAACATTTATCGGCCTAAGAATGAAAAAGGAGTTTTATATGCCCCTATTAATCAAGTTAATTGCAATCCAAATTTTATGCATATCATTTAATTTTGGCTAACCTTTAGAGCCTTTCATGTTATCATAAGCCATATACATAAGAAAATAGGGCTAGGCTATTGGTTGCATATTAGAAAAACAAGGCGAAGTCCAGGCAGGAATGTTCACTTCACCTCATACTTGGCTTTCATTACTGAGGTATATTTTTCGGCTACACAACATTAATAAGGTCTATCTATAGGTTTACTCAGTCGTAAAACATATTTTTGCCCTAAGTGTGAACAATACAAACCTTCTGTTTTGGTAAAAAATACTTTATAATTGGTAAGAAGACAAAAGATGCGTCTCTTCCAAACTGCGACAAATATAAACACTCAAAGCCTCGTATTATTGCAAAAAAATTTTTACAAAAAAGACAAACTGAAATACTTTATTTCAGTATGTTGATGTACAAAACATTTTCTTCATTATTCTATGATAAAACAAGTCTAACAAGCATAATTACATCATATATTATTAATATTTTTTATACAATCGGGAATTAGTGACTACTACATCCGGGTTGAGAGTGTTACAGAGCCTCAGGGGCTGGTGTAAGTTATGCTCTTTAACTTACGGAGTTCGATGTCAAATATTTGTTTTGAGTATACCATCGGTGTTTTGAGTATACCGATCTGAGACTGTAAGTCCAGTTACGGGGTACACAAAGACATACAGTCCCATAAATGTTTTTGAGTATCCGGCCCCTGGTTAGTGGGCCCCATAACTCCGTGCCCTAATAACAAGAATAAGTATATACTCACCTTAATTGATTGCTCAACCAAATTTCCTGCGGCGGTCCCCATAAAGAATATAGATACTGCTATCATTGTTGAGAATCACGTTATAAAATTTCAAGAGTTGGCATCCCACCTGGAATTTTGTCTGAAGAAGTGCTCAAATTATCCCAGGCTTGATGAGTGAAGTTAATCGCTTGTTAACAGTTAAAGCTTTAACGAAAACACCTTATCATGCTTGTCGCAATGGGACTGTATAAAGGTTTCATAGCGTCCTTAAGGCCATGTTGAAGAAACTCTGCATAGAAAGACCTCAAGATTGGGACAGGTACAGTAGCTAAAACAACTATCTGTGCATACTTTGAGGGGAAACAATATGAGACCATGGACCATAAATTTTGGTATATGAGGGCTGTCACTAGTCACACGTAAAATTTCGGAGCATATCGACCTCCACCTGCACAGATAACTGTTTTAGCTACTATACATTTCATCAGTTCTCTTTGCATATAGGGAGATTCCACATGATACTTTGTATTTTTCCCGATTTGAAATACTTTATGGACGTTAGGTTCGCGGTCCTCTTACTATTTTAAATGACTTGTGGACAAAGGAAGATTAGGGGGAGGAACTGACAACAACTTACCAGTATGTCCTTGATTTGAGATCACGCTTGGAGGATTCTGAGATTAGCAACTGCAAGTGCAGAGTTCACCAGCAAACAGTATAAAACATATTTTGACAGAAAAACTAGAGAGCGTAAACTGAAGGTAGGAGACGAGGTTCTAATTCTACTCCCTTCTCACAAAAAATTGACGATGCATTGGAAAGGTCCATACCCAGTTACAAAATGCCATGGTAACTGTGTTGATTATTGAGTCAAAGTAGGGAACCAGGTAAAGCTCTTTCATATTAATATGTTGAAGAAGTATGTCAGACGGGTGATCCCCCTAAAACTAAAAAGTGTCAGCTGTGTATTTTAGATGATGTAAGGACCAAGCAGATATCTGTTAGTGACACTGAGCTCATTGGTGAATCTTCAGACTTTTATTTGAATATAAATCCGGAGTTAAGTGAAAAGGTAGATGAGCTAACTGACCTAATGACTGAGTTTACTGATGTTTTCTCAGACGTTCCAGACAAAACACAAACTGTCGTTCATGACAATAAGTTAACTACTGACATGCCTTATGCACAAGAAGTCATATCCTATCCCTCATAATTTCTTAAAAGCATTCGATGAGGAAGTAGACAGAATGTTAGAATTAGGTGTGATACAACCGTTTGACTCCCTATTGTTGACCAGTTATTCTTGTTAAAAAGACAGATTACAGCTTAAGAGTTTGCATAGATTTTAGATGTCTAAATGACGTGACTCTGTTTGATGCAACGCCAATGCCTACAATTGATGAGTCTTTGGGAAGCTTTGTAAATGATAACTATTTCACCGAGATAGACATGTGTAAAGGTTACTGGCAAGTAGAATTGTCGGAGAACTCTAAAGTCTGTACAGCTTTTGCTACTCATTGTGGTCTGATGCAATTTTGACTATGCCCTTTGGATTAAAAACTGCTTGTGCTACCTCCATAAGACTGATGAGGGAGATGATTTTTGGATTGAAGAACACTGAAAGTTATTTTGACAATGTATTAGTTCATAATTCAAATTGGAATGAACACTTGCAAGATCTCAGAGTTATGTGAGAGGTTACGTAAACATGGATTGACCGCTGGTCCCAAGAAGTGTTTTATGTTAATTCAAAAATTAATTATTTGGATTTTCCCTTTGGGAGGATAAAAAAAATGCTGTAATCAATATGCCACTACCAAGCCGCAAAAAGCAGCGAAGATCATTCCTGGGTTCAGCATCATTCTATCGGAAATTTATTCAAAATTTTGCAGATATAATCACACCAAGGAATAGTATGCTAAAGAAATATAGTAGTACTGTACTAGATTGGAGCTCTGGACAGATTGATAGTTTTAACGTTTTAAAGGACAAACTGTCAGATAAACCAATTTCATCTTTGCCTGATTATACTAAAGATTTATAACTCGGAATAGATGCCTCAGATACAGGTTTAGGTGCTGCTGCGCTCCTAGCCTTGTATGTCAGCACGCCAGCTTATTTTATTTTTACGGGGATTAGCCCACCCAGGCACAGGTCACTTACTCACATAGGGGCCTAGGGGGCGTAAATGTAATAATAATAATAATAATAATAATAATAATAATAATAATAATAATAATAAAGAAATACAAAACGAAAAAAAAATCAAGTGAGAAGCAATATATGTATGTTGTGTTGTCAATAGTAAGGAGAAACAATTGAGACCCTGCAATTGTGTGTAAATGAGGCAGAAAGTCAGATGAGCAACCTGGGACTTAGTCACAATTTTCGTGATGCCATGTGGCAGCAGGGTCTACCATAGACAACACATTATGCTTCCAATATCTTCCCAGGCGAAAGTACCTCCCTGTTTGGTAGCTGCCTACTACCTACTAGGACACTGTCAGCCCTTGCCTCTATCCTGTTCCTCCTGGGTCCATTATCAAGTACCTGTGCCGGTTAGGAAGGTATTTGCTCTCCTGTGAAATTGAGGAAAAGACACCTATTTACCACCTGTGCCGTGTTGATATACATGACCCCACGTTCCACATCTAGTGTCTACACTCCCGACAGTTGTTCCGACCGGCAGTCCGTCACTTCCACAACTACATATGTTTATATTTCTCTGCACTGTCTTCATGCCGATTATCAGTGTAAATAGACATCTTTTGCTGCAAATGTCCATAATCTTGTCCAATATCTTTGTGAAAGTGAAAGTGTTCCACCTGACAGTAATCTTTAAAAGAACCAGATGGTATTAACATCTAAACCCTCGAAAATGTTAATAATAAGGATGATGGTAATAATGACGATGTTGATGGTGGTGATAGGTATTGAGGATAATAATGACAATGATGAGGTTGATAATAGTCATCTTCCGTAATCTTCGTTTTTTCGGTTTAATACTCTTCCAATTTATATCATAATTTTTCCTCTATATTTATTTTCCTTTGCAATCGCTATGTTTCGCGTCTTTTTGATGGTATATTCATCGCTCTACCAGTCCTTCCAAGGTGAGGGTATGACAATAGATATGCATGTTTGGGTGGGGGAGATGTAAAGGAGGGAGGGAGGAAGGGAGAAAGAAGGAAGGAAGGAAGGCAGGCAGGCAAGGAGGGAGGGAGGGAGGGATTACTAATTTTTAATTTTGCTACTTGCAGTGTCTAGTTTATTGTGCACCTCATACTCGTCCTGTGAGTGGTAGCGCAAAAGGATTACAGAGTAGAAGTCACAAAGGGTATGTCTAACTAACCCCTGTGGTCAGGATATTATGGCATTGAATGTTAGAGTATTCAGATACATTGAATATTAAGTTCTGTACATAGAGGGTAACTTATTCGCGACTGTATGAGTACAGCAGTATGAGGCACTATGTTTGGCCGCACACTTTGTTGTTCACATTTGCATGAGAGGTATTCAAGCACATTGTGTGTTTGATTTGTCAAGGCCACTATTGAATAACTTCCCTCTTTCAGCAGTGCTCCACCTTCTAAGCCCATTAATCACACTTACATTGTGAAATCACAGTTTTGGTTAACAGGCCAGGATCATGTAGACAATACTTGCTGCCTCTGGCTGACAGTTGAAGATGACAAAATGTAAATACACTGTGAGACTACTTCCAAGGAAATTATTTATTATACTGTGTAAATTGAGTCAGGACTGAGAAATACTAAATTTTAACAGCTAACAACTGTTATATTTACAGTAAAACAAGAGTACAGACATTGACACTGCATCATCTAGTGGCCCAACTGATTTAATAATTTATCTATCTTAATCCCACAATATGGCTCTCCCTCCATTCACAGAAGAATCACTTAGTATTCAACTCAAATGCTGGTGAGTAAATTAGTACCAAAATGAAGGATATACAATGGATGAAACAAGATTACAATCACTTTCCTGATCTCACATCCACACCCTGTATTCACCCCTGGAGGAAGAGAGCTTCTAAATGTAAACAAATAATACATCCATTACAATTAGATTATCAACTCAAAACTTCTTCATATAAGTGCATAATATTATATGATTACAAAATATTAGAAATTTCATGGAACAAAAATAATTCACATTAAATAAAAAAAAAATCAACTAATTTAATTTTATATCTCCTCTCCTTTCATAGAACACTAAACCGCTCTTGCAATAGTGACTGATACAAAAAGAACACACAGCACACATCTTAATATATTAACGGTGTGTAAATACATAGCCATATGTAACAGGCTATATATATGGGAAAT
Source organism: Homarus americanus (assembly GCF_018991925.1). Taxonomy (NCBI): domain Eukaryota; kingdom Metazoa; phylum Arthropoda; class Malacostraca; order Decapoda; family Nephropidae; genus Homarus; species Homarus americanus. Next base: position 13,273,056 of record NW_024743709.1, read on the forward strand.
GATATAGCTACTGAGTGCAAAAAAGTGGCTACAATCTTAATATGTCAGCTATCTTTGCCATTAGAGATGCAGTGTTGTGCCATTTCACACATAGTGTCCCTAAATGATTCTATTTTCACACAGTCAAGGGCGTGGTGTACAAGTGGGTGGCCATATGTTTGACCACACACTTTACATTTAATTTTCTTTACATCTGCCTGAGGGATATACTGCCAGAAGTACTTATACCCTAATCTTAGTCTAGCGATTGCAACATCTTGTAATCAAGTGATCTTGCATATTACATGTTTCACTTGATACATCTCGTCATGGTTAACAATGGATTGACTACAGTGTAATGCCTGTTTGCACTTAAGAACATAAGAACATAAGAATGGAGGAAACTGCAGTGGGCCTATTGGCCAATACTGGGCAGTCCCATTTACACCCAACCCCTATTGCTCATATATCCATCCAACCTATGTTTCAAGCTATCCAGCGTATTCGAGTCAATAATGATGCTTGGTAACTTGTTCCATTCATCCACTACTCAATTTCCAAACCAATATTAAACAATTTCGCGCCAAAATCTAAATTTGTCTAATTTAAAACCATTGTTAAGAGTTCGCTCCTGGTTGGATAGTTTGAGTACCTTTGTAACGTCCCCTTTCTTCAGCCCTGACTTCCATTTATACACCTCTCGCATATCGCCCCTCACTCTACGTCTCTCGAGGGAGTGCAAATTAAGATGCTTTAACCTGTGTCTCTGTACTCAAGGTTCCTAATGCCCGGGAATAGTCTTGTCATTCTCCTCTGAATTCTTTCCAAGGATTCTATATCCATTCTGTAATACGGTGACCTGAATTGAACTGCGTAATCCAAGTGAGGTCTCACAAGCCAAGATATAGTTTTAGGATGACCTTGCTAGTCTTGTAACTAACACGCCTTTGTATGAACCCAAGTACTTTATTAGCCTTGTTTCGAGCAAATACACATTGTTTACTTGGCTTAAGATTCCTACTTATCATTACTCCTAAATCCTTCTCGCAGTCGGATTTCTCAATAACATCGTTGTTCATCTGGTATCTGGTTTCCCTGTTTACATTTCCTATACTGAATACTTTGCATTTGACCACATTGACTTTCACCTGCCATTTTTCAGACCATTCGAAGAATTTGTCTAGATCCTCCTGTTGTTTTGCGGAATCCTCGTCAGATTTAATTACACGCCCTATTTTAGTGTCATCATCAAGTTTACTTTAGTTGCTATCTATGCCGATATCTATGTTGTTTATGTATATAATAAATAATAATGGTCCAAATACTGAGCCTTGGGGAACTCCACTAGTGACGTTGCTCCAAGAGTGCCGTTAATGCTCACTCGCTGTTTCCTGTCCTGTAACCACGCCCTAATCCATTTTAGAATATCTCCTTTAATGCCATGAGCCTCCACTTTTCTTATAAATCTTTCATAGGAGACTCTGTCGAAGGCTTTGCTAAAGTCGAGATATACCACTTCATAATTATGCCCCTTGTCCACTGATTCGAAAACAGATGAAAAGACTGTTAATTGATTGGTTAGACATGAACGCCCGCTTGTGAAGCCATGTTGGGAATCATTGATCAACTTATGCTTCTCCAGGTGATTTCAAATAGAGTTTGAAATGATTGCTTCCAGTGATTTGCCTACAATTGACGTTAGACTAATTGGACGGTAGTCAGAGCATAGTGATCTATCTCCCTTCTTGAAAATCGGTATTACATTCACTATCCTCCAGGATTCTGATACTGCACCCGTTTTTAAAGACATGTTAAACATTTTTGCTAAGGGCATACTAAGCTTTTCCTTACATTCCTTTAATACTCTGACAAATATGTCATCGGGACCTAGTGACTTATTGGGCTTTAGTTTGTCTATTTGCTTACTAACATCGTTACTAGTCACTACTATCTCGCTTAAATTATTTTCTTCACTATCTCTGTATAGAGTTGGTGCCTCGGGTATCATGTTTAAATTTTCGATGGTGAAAACTGTTGAAAAATATTTATTCAGATTATTGCTCATTTCTCCGTCGTTATCAGTTAGCTCGCCGGTATCCAACTGTATTGGTCCAATCTTTCCTCGTGTTTTAGTTTGATACATTTGGTAGAATCCCTTGGGGTTTGACTTCGTCTCCCTTGCTACCTTCAGTTCATTATTCCCCTTTGCTAGTACGCAGATCTAGGCTAATCATTTTGTCATCAATGCTACAATGTGAAATTGTTTATTCTTAAGAGATTAAGCCAGACTGTGCAAGTTTAAACTACACACGAACTGGACGTGTCAACCCTCTCACCGTGATCCACCCAAACGAAGATGATGCCATATACCACCACTATGAATTTATTTGTTTTATTGTTTTGTAAACTGAATTTGTAATACATTTAATTTTATCAGAGCACTAAATTATTGTCCTCTTGTGAGCATTTGTGTTAATAATATTCCAAAACTTTAGAACAATTCAGAGTTATTTAGGTCAGATGCAGTTCTGTATTTATAATTTTCATATTAATCTTATGAAAATTTAGATCCATCTATTAAAGATTTTTATTTTTTCTTGTCTATTAAATGCCTACACCTTTATGTATAATGCATTATATCTACCGTTTTCATCTCAGAACATATGATTTAATTGTACCAGTTGACAAGCAATACAGTAAATTGAGTTTTGGTAGTACGTTCGTTTATTTATGCACATTCAAGACTGTAATCATGATTACGCATCATGTAATCGTAATCGTAATCGATTACATCCATTTGTACTGTAAACTTAATCGTAATAGTAATCATAAAATTACCATGTAACGTAATCGTAGTCGCTTACATTACCGATGCAATCGCCCCACGTCTGCATTTGATATTCCCAATATGTATCTTATATTGTATGAGGAAGGAAGGAAGGAAGGAAGTTTTGCGTCACTGAATGTTGACGATGTGTAATTTCCATATTTTTATTCTGAAGGTTGTGTAATAAACTTTTTTCGTTTTATTTTGATGTTTTACACAATTCTTACATGCATAAGAAAGTTATATATGCATTATCATGTACACTCAACAAAACTTCTCCATAACCTTAGCACAAAGGATGTGAGAATGAGCAAAATGGGGCTTGTCATCTCGGAATGGTTTCAGATTCTTTGAGCGAACCACACACTTGATATTACAATTTATGTATCCTTCCTGTCCATGATTTACAACAATAACTGTAGGGCAAAAGTTACAATATTATACTAACAACACTGTCATGTATTGATGCTATGACTAGTTACCAAGATACAGAGCACGATGAACATAACATGATAATGATAGTGAAGCCTGGAAGGGTTCATATCATAACTTGTGTGTTCGTGTGTATGTTGCCCCGTGAGAGTTACCGTGGGTCTCCATGTGCCGAGGTGGGATGGTCAAAGTATTACACTATAAGTGTGTCAAATGAGGAGTGACTGATCCACATGTAATTTAAGGTTTTTAAAATATGTAGTTAAATTAAACACGATTTTTTATATAGTTATGCGAATGATGGGGAATAAAAGATATAGATGGGGTGTGGTGGAAGGGCTGTAAACGTTATGTGGATTCACTGGGTGGTTTGGAAGTGTTTATTGCCATTCATACTTTCGTAACATAAGAACATAAGAACATAAGAATGGAGGAAACTGCAGCGGGCCTATTGGCCCATACTGGGCAGTCCCGTTTACACCAAACCCCTATTGCTCATATGAGCATCCAACCTATGTTTGAAGCAATTCAGCGTATTCGAGTTAATGATGATATTTGGTAACTTGTTCCATTCATCCACTACTCTGTTTCCAAACCAGTGTTTACCTATTTCACGCCTAAATCTAAATTTATCTAATTTAAAACCATTGTTTCGAGTTCGCTCCTGGTTGGATAGTTTGAGTACCTTTGTAATGTCCCCTTTGTTTAGCCCTGCCTTCCACTTATACATCTCTATCAGGTCGCCCCTCGCTCTACGTCTCTCGAGGGAGTGCAAATTAAGATGCTTTAGCCTGTCTCTATACTCAAGGTTCCTAATGCCCGGGATTAGTCTTGTCATTCTCCTCTGAATTCTTTCCAAGGATTCTATATCCATTCTGTAATACGGCGACCAGAACTGAACTGGGTAGTCCAGGTGTGGTCTCACAAGAGCAAGATACAGTTTTAGGATGACCTCGCTAGTCTTGTAACTAACACTCCTTTGTATGAACCCAAGTGCTTTATTAACCTTGGTACGAGCAAAAACACATTGTTTACTTGGCTTAAGGTTCCTACTTATCATTACTCCTAAATCTCTCTCGTAGTCGGATTTCTCTATGGCATCGTTGTTCATCTGGTATCTGGTTTCCCTGTTTACATCTCCTATACTGAGTACTTTACATTTGTCGACGTTGAATGTCATCTGCCATTTTTCAGACCATTCGAAAAACTACAAACTATGGTAATTTGCCTTCGTGTTCATATATAATGAAGATAATGCAGAGTATAAAATGCCATATACAATATTTATACATAATGTCATCTATACAGCTATATTATGATTGTGTGTGTTCGTGCGTGTGTTGCCTCGTGACAGTTAGAGTGGGCCCCCGTCCAGAAAGAACACTGTACTAAACTCCAGCACCGACCCAGGTGGGCTAGAGAATATGGTTTCCGTGTGTACCTATATATTTTTTCTACTGTACAAAATACAATTGTTCCTGCCAGTTTTTCAGTGGCAGTTCCCTAATTGTGTTAATAATTTGTGTAGTAAAGTCCTTTTATCATTCTTCAAAATATTGTTTTGAAACGTCTATCATAATTCCATTTATATAATGTAGATATTCAGGAGTCTGTTCATTAATGTTTATTAAAAAAATATATTTATATTTTTCACTTAAGACAGTTTTCCAGTTTCATATTCTGAGCAGACCATGCCTTACAAGATGTACAGTATGTAAACTTAATAAAAACTCGTCCTGTTACACTGCAAATACTGTTTTGCGGAGGCTTATATACATGTTGGGTCTCGATTTTCGAGTTTTCACTCAGTTTTATCAACACTGTGAACGAAATATTTCCTAAATTATTAAGTCCATAAGGACCATAACCACCAAGTTCTATCCTCAAGATGTATATTTCACTCTCTATCACGTGACTTACTTGTCTTGGCCTTGACCTGTTTCTTCAAGGTCACTAGGGTCATTAAGTTATGATTGGCGTTGTATCTCTTACTTCAGGACTTCATTACAACCCCTGACAGTATGGCGCCTCTTCTCCGGTTATTTAAGTCTCCTGTTGGGGTTCTGTGTTAAGGATACGCTCCTACAACAGAGGGCTTGTCGTGCAGGTGGCAGTGTTGTTGCCTGGCCATTTATATCACGGGTCCTGCTTCCAATTAGTTTCCAGAGTATAACATATGAAGCTAAATGGTGGTGGGGGGGGGGCGTAAATATCTTTTAGGATCGCACCTGCTTGCGGTAATAGTGCTGGTAGTAGTGGTGGTGGTAATGGTAGCACTAGTAGTGATGGGGATGAAATTGGTGGATAAATTTTTTTGGGAATGTGGGGGTTTTAGCTCTCTCTCTCTCTCTCTCTCTCTCTCTCTCTCTCTCTCTCTCTCTCTCTCTCTCTCTCTCTCTCTCTCTCTCTCTCTCTCTCTCTCTCTCTCTCTCTCTATATATATATATATATATATATATATATATATATATATATACATATATATATATATATATATATATATATATATATATATATATATATATATATATATATATATATATATATATATATATATATATATATATATATATATATATATATATATATATATATATATATATATATATATATATATATATATATATATATATATATATATATATATATATATATATTTTATATATATAGTATATATATATATATATATATATATATATATATATTATATATATATATATATATATATATATATATATATATATATATATATATATATATATATATATATATATATATATATATATATATATATATATATATATATATATATATATATATATATATATATATATATATATATATATATATATATACTGTATATATATATATATATATTTTTTTTAATCTTTTATTAAATTTTACGTAAGTTTTACTGTATATATATACACTATGTTAACAATATGGTTCATCTAATTCTGTAATGCATGTGTTGTCCTATTATTCATTTTGTCGTGTTTTCATAACGTACACTATCACTCTTTCTATTTACCTCAGCTCCCCAGTGTACAGCGGGTCGTGCCTGGCCTGGGTTTCGTGTGTGAACTGTTCCCCCGTGTCATTATCAGGTATTCAAGGCCCTCACAAACTATACTGATTGCTTTTCTGTCAAGTTTATAGGGGCGGGGATGCCGTAAAGTGGGGAGCCGTCACCTTCCCCTTGTGTGGCGGTCGTGGACGCCGCCTTCACCTCCCCATCACCCACATTTACACGGAATGAATCACTCTTTGCCTCATGCCTTCCCCACAAGTATTTTCTCCACACATGCGCTCCTCAAGAAACACTTTCTTTTTAAGGAAAAACTATTGGCGACCCTTCAGTTTCCTAAGACTTTCTTTTACATTCAAATCTCCTTACCGTGTACGATATATTCCTTAATGATACGCTTTTCACCTTCCCGGTCGCTATTTCGGTGTTAAATGTGTCGTTAGGGCCGTCGTCATTTAGGAAGAGGGAGGGAGCGTGAAAGACGACGGCAGCGGTGGGCGACCGTCTTGATGATTGGGTAACAAAATATTGCAGGTAAGAGGGTTACGGGAGACACCAGGCACGGCTCTTACACTTCCTGCGCCCCTCACGAAAAACTTCCTCCTTATGTCTCGCGGTGGTGTCTGGTCACGTGGTGGTGCTTAGAGACGACGTGGTGGTGATGGTGGCGATGAAGGTGGTGAGGGTGCTGTCAGCTCTCATGGTGGTAGTACCAAATGAGGTGGTGATAATGGCGGTGTCTGATCACACAGACACACACACACACACACACACAGCAGCCAGTTCAACTGTTAAGTTGGCCCATACCAACTCCCTCCCCTGAACCCTCCTCCCCACCGGAATATCAACAAGTTCTTGCCAGAAGTTACAATTTCATTTAAGAAAGGAATGGAACCAGTGTTGAACAGAGGTGAACAGTGGTGAACAGTGCTTAAGTCAGTGAGAACAACTTAACAGTAACAGCCGAGTCGTACCCAAGATAACCTTCACACAGTGAGGTCCCAGGTACCCAGTGATAACGGCCCGTGAGACCCAACAACAACCAGTGATGTGTTAATCCGTCTACGATAGGAAGGCTAGGGACCACACCTCACCCTTATAACACCATCTGTGAGGGGACTACTACACCACGTCAGGTCCCTCATAACACCATCTGTGAGGGAATTACTACACCATGTGAGGTTCCCCATAACACCATCTGTGAGGGAATTACTACACCACGTCAGGTCCCTCATAACACCATCTGTGAGGGAATTACTACACCATGTGAGGTTGCCCATAACACCATCTGTGAGGGAATTACTACACCAAGTCAGGTCCCTCATAACACCATCTGTGAGGGAATTACTAAACCACGTGAGGTCCCTCATAACACCATCTGTGAGGGAACTACTACACCACGTGAGGTCCCTCCTAACACCATCTGGGAGGGAGTTACTACACTACGTGTTTGCTGTTCAACACCTACATTAATCTGTATGTTCACTGTATGTTAGAACATAAGAACATAAGAATGGAGGAAACTGCAGCGGGCCTATTGGCCTATACTGGACAGTTCCGTTTACACCCAACCCCTATTGCTCATATAAGCATCCAACCTATGTTTGAAGCTATTCAGCGTATTCGAGTTAATGATGATATTTGGTAACTTGTTCCATTCATCCACTACTCTGTTTCCAAACCAGTGTTTACCTATTTCACGCCTAAATCTAAATTTGTCGAATTTAAAACCATTGTTACGAGTTCGCTCCTGGTTGGATAGTTTGAGTACCTTTATAATGTCCCCTTTGTTTAGCCCTGCCTTCCGCTTATACACCTCTATCAGGTCGCCCCTCGCTCTGCGTCTCTCGAGGGAGTGCAAATTAAGATGCTTTAACCTGTCTCTATACTCAAGGTTCCTAATGCCCGGGATTAGTCTTGTCATTCTCCTCTGAATTCTTTCCAAGGATTCTATATCCATTCTGTAATACGGGGACCAGAACTGAACTGCGTAATCCAGGTGTGGTCTCACAAGAGCAAGATACAGTTTTAGGATGACCTCGCTAGTCTTGTAACTAACACTCCGTCCTTTCTCTAATGAAGGCTTTTGTTAAACCACCAATTTATGTAATAAGTCATTTATGTTCGATGTATATTTTCAGCCTTCGGGCTGCAGAACATTTTCAATAAACCGTTAATTAATACTATTATTATTATTAATATTATTATTATTATACATACGTACACGCGCACACACACACACACACCCACTATAACAAAATTCAGCCCATAAGAGCCTGCACTCATAGATATAAGAATAGTACCATCCCATCTATTTTCAAAATAATAACAGCTCCTGATTTATGTACTGTACAGCCCTGTAAATGTATTGAACGTATATTATTATGTCTAAATCACATGTAAGTTTGTATATTTTCAGCCACCGGTTGCAACTTTTTTAATAAACCGTTTATTATTATTATTATTACTATTACACACACACACACACCAGTTCACTTCAGCTGTTGTTTCATCTGTATTCATCGTCGGTTCCCATCCAGTGAAGAACCAGAACGAGTATCTCTCATTTCTATACCACACAACAGTTCTTTCAGCTCCTCTTTACAATTTTAATAACTTCACACACTCTCAAAACCATTCTTTCTCAAAGACCTTCTCTCTTTCTCTTTCCTTCACTCCTTAATATATGTAAATAGGAGAGCCATCTTATAGAGGTATTTATCTCTCTTTTTATTTTTATTTTATTTTACTATTTTACTTTGTTTCTATCCTCCCTCCTACGTTCTTAATCTATCTCATTTATTTGTCCCCATTAGATTGCTTTACTCTGTCATTCACATTTACTTAGTGTTGTACTTTGATTTTTTTATTCGTTAATGTTTAGTGAAGGTTTGAAGATCCCATATCATATATATTTGTTTTACTCCATAGATCATTTTTCTGACATCTTCATTCCACCGAGTTAATCCTTCTTCTTTGTCTCCTTCACCTCCTTCTTTTCATCCACCTTCCCGTCCTTCTTCTTCTTCTTCTTCTCCTTTCCCTCTTCCTTTTACTGGTTCATTCTCTTTTCTTGACCTCATTATTTCCTTTTTCATCAAGAGTCCTCCTTTATCCTTTACATCTTTCCTCTTACTCTTTTTTCGCGACTGCTTTCTTTTTTTTTGTCACATATCTAACCTCTTTTTTTTAATTTCTCTTACCACTCTTTTTTTTTCTTCTCTTTATCTCATTTTTTCTTCTTCACCTCTCACCCTCTCCTTCTTTGACTCTCTCTCTCACCCTAACAAACTCTTCCTCTTCTTTAAACTTCTGTTCACCTAAGCCCCCCCACGTGTTCACCCTACTCTTCATCAGCTCTTCTTTCTTCCTAATGGTACTCCTCCTCATTCTCCTCAAACCTCGTGTCCTTAACATAAGAACATAAGAAAATAAGGAGTCTGCAATAGGCCGGTTGGCCTGTGCATGGCAGCTCCTGTCGAGAGTTACTACCACTCTCTATCACCCATGAATATATCCAGCCTCCTTTTGAAACTTTCCAGCGTTCCAGCACCTACTACAAAGTTGCTAAGCTTGTTCCACTCGTCCACCACCCTATTTGTAAACCATTTCCTTCTTATCTCCCTCCTAAAACTAAACTTATCCAACTTAAATCCTTTGTTCCGAGTCCTATCCTGCTCGGATATTATAAGAACTTTATCTATATCACCTTTATTGATTCCTTTCACCCACTTGAATACTTCTATCATATCTCCCCGCACTCTTCGTCTTTCTAGGGAATGCAAGTTAAGTTTGTTTAACCTATCCTGATATGGAAGGTTTCTAAGTCCCGGAATCATTTTCGTCATTCTTCGCTGCACCAACTCCAGTGAATTGATATCCATTCTATAATAAGGGCACCAGAACTGAACCGCATAATCGATGTGCGGCCTGACTAGCGCAAGATATAGTTGCAATAAGACCTCTGCACTCTTATTACTTACACTTCTAGATATAAAATCCAATACTCTGTTTGCCTTATTTCGAACAATAACGCACTGTTTTCTAGGCCGTAGGTCCGGGCTTACAAGTACCCCTAGGTCTCTTTCACAAGTCGACTTCTCTAGGTTGATGTTGTTAAGGCTGTATACATTGACAGTATTTGTTCTTCCAATATTAAGTACGGTGCACTTGCTGGTGTTGAATTTCATTTGCCATTTTTCAGACCACCCCTGCAGTTTATTTAGATCCTCCTGTAATTCATTTGCATCCTGCCCTGAATTAATCTGCCACCCTATTTTGGTGTCATCTGCAAACTTGCTTATGTCACTGCTGATCCCAGTATCTAGATCGTTTATGTAGATTATGAACAAGAGTGGGCCTAGTGCTGACCCCTGGGGAACCCCACTGGTTACACGACCCCACTCAGATTTAACACCATCTACGCTGACCTTCTGACTTCTATCGGTGAGCCATGATTTTATCCAATTTAAAACTATCCCCTCGATACCATGAGCCTTAATTTTTCTCAGAAGCCTTTGATGCGGTACTCTGTCAAATGCTTTGCTAAAGTCTAAGTAAATAACATCGTAATTTTCGTCATTATATACTACCTCGAAGACTTTCCTAAAAAATGTCAGCAGATTTGTGAGACAAGATTTTCCCTTTGTAAACCCATGTTGAGAGTCGTAGATTAATTTGCTTTTCTCTAAATGCGATCGGATGTTTTCTGCTATAATTGATTCAAGAAATTTCCCACCTACTGACGTCAAACTGATCGGCCGGTAATTTGACGCTGATGCTCTGTCTCCCTTTTTGAATATGGATACTACATTTGCCTCTTTCCACAAGTCTGGCACAACTCCGGTGTCTAATGATTTTGTAAATAAGTTTACGAGGGGTCCACTAATCTGTTCCCTACACTCTTTCAAGACTCGAGGGAAAATTTCATCCGGCCCTGGGGATTTTGTCTTCTTTTGTTTATTTATCTTCTTAAGAACATCCTCTTTTCTGATAGTGATATTCTTTAATTTCTCTTCTTCCTTTCCCTTAAATATCAGTTCCACCTCTGGAATTTTATCGCGAATTTCTTCTGTGAGAAGTAGCTGTTCAATGCTTTGCTTATTTCTTCACTGCCATTTATTACTTCTCCCGTCCCTGACTTTAAAGCCCCAACATTGTCCTTGACCTTTGTTCTATATACCTGGAAAAATCCCTTGGGATTCGCCTTGGATTTTCTTGCTATTGTTACGAACCACGCCATCAATTGTCTTGATCTACCTTCCCAGCACTACGAACCACGCCATCTATTGTCCTGATCTACCTACCCAGCACCACGAGCAACGTCATCTAGGGACGAAACCCGAGTACGACTAGTCTTAGTTACCACTCCGGGGTTTCCCTTCTCCATATCCTGGTTGTTGCGTCACCTCCTCTAAGTCTTCCTCATCAGCTCCAGTTCGATGAGAGTTCAGATCACTCTGGGAAGTGACTACAGGATCACCTATCCTGGAAACCTACGGCACAGTGACTACCTACCGTCTTCTACAATACTCAGCCTTACTCGTCAGCCATCTCAGCTCCGCACTTAAGTATTTGTAATCTTATATTGCCTCCCACCTCCACCTTGCTTCACGATTGTTGTATGTTGTATAAATATGTATATACTATTAATGTTTAGGTTAAGTATGGTTAAGGGTAAATTATAGAAAGCTGAATATTTTTTTAAGGAATTTATGGTACTTTATTATACACAACAAAAACTCGCATCCTTTGTCTACCCTTTTATAGTCCGATTGTCTTTGTTTTTTTATTGCTGTTGCCTGTTGGGATCTGGGTAGACTTTTAACTATATTCTAAATCCAAAACTCGTAACACTATTTTGATTTCATAGTCTCTCTTTGCTTTCCTTACATTTTTCTTAACATTCCTAGATAGTTCATTATACCTATTTCTGAGCTGTTGCTCCCCTCCCTTTAATTTCTTATATATTCCTTTCTTCATTCCTATGTCATGTTTAAGTTTTCTGGTCATCCACCTTGGCTCATTCTTATTTGACCTAATTTTTCTGTATGGTATATTTTGTTCTTGTGCTTTATGTAGTATACTAGTGAATATATTATAGTCATGATCAATTGTTGTGTCATCTATGACCTCACCCCTTCCTACTGGGGACTGACGTGACTGTTCCCAGGTGACCTCACCTAGGTACCTTCTTAACCCTTGATAATCCGCCAACCGAAAGTTTGGGACTCTGACCATATTGTCATTGTTTTTCGTTTCCCAATTTAGGGTGAACCTGACTTCTTTGTGATCACTGTTACCCAGTTCTTCCTCTACTGTGATATCTCTGATAATATTGTCTTTATTTGTTAATACTAGTTCTAATATATTGTCACCTCTAGTAGGTTCAGTAATTAGTTGTTTCAAAGAATTGTCCTGTACTGCATCTAGGATTTCTTCAGATTCATAGTCACCTACAATGTTGTCCCAGTCAATATTTCTGAAGTTGAAATCCCCCATGATGCACAGGTTGTTATATTTTCCTGCCCTACTCATTTCCTGCCATATGGGCTGAGCTGCTTCTTTCCTAAGACTTGGGGGCCTGTAAATCACTCCCATAATTAGTTTTTCCTTTTCCTTCCATGATTTCTTCCCATACAGACTCGGTTCCTATTTCTCCCTTTATTGAATTATTAATACAACATTTTACTGTATCCTTGATGAAGAGTGCGACCCCTCCCCCTTCCTACCTTCCCTGTCCTTGTGAAAAAGGTTGTACCCTTCTATGTGGTACTCTGATAAAAAAATTTTGCTCGCCGGATTCATCCAAGTTTCGGTGATTGCTATGACGTCTACATTCTCGGTACATACAACCGCTCTCAGCAAGTCTATTTTATTTCTAACGCTCCTACTGTTTGTATAGTAGACATTTAAACCTACCCTTCCCTGGTCCTGTTTTACCCCTTGTCCTGAGTAACCAATTTTGCTTCCCAGGACGAGATTGTTTTTTGACTCCGACTTACCCCGACCTCTCTCTACTGGCGAAATCCCCCCTTTGGAGTGACAATTTCACGCTCCAGGGATGCAGACAACGTCTTTGCCCCCGCACGAGACGAGTTATCAATGAATGCCCCTTCTTTTACATCTCCCTTTCCTCCCTTCCTTATACTTTCCATTTTCTACTTACCGCCACCGCCGTTTTACATATTTTATGTACCAAATTTAATGTAACATATTTTATGTAACAAATTAGTCTTTTATTTTTTTTTAATTCTTTATATTTATTTACTTATTATGCTGATAACCACAAGGAAAAAGAAAACACGAAGATCCCAAGCGCTTTCGTGTAATTCACATCTTCAGGGGTGAGTACAGACTATGGAGAAGTACATAACAAGGTAGATATATACAGAGGAGGGTGAGATCAAGTCCACAATGGTCAGGTATTAGGTAATGACCCTACCAATCTTCAAAAAGCACCGCAGCAGTCGGTAGTCAGGTCAGATGGTAAGATGACCCAACCTTCTCACCTGTTTACAAATCTTCTTCATTACGAATTTATCCAGTTTGTACATACCATTACTCAAATTCATGTTGACGGATTCGGTATGTTTAATGAGACTGGATTCTATAATGTTCCTTCAGTCAATTGAATTACAAGGTAATATTGAGGAGGCATTATCCCAGTCAATGCAATGCTTATTATCCCTCAAATGAACAAACAGAGCATTGGATTCCTGGCCTGTCCTTACACTATATTTATGTTGTTTAAGCCTAGTTACAAGATCTTTACCTGTCTGGCCTAAGTAAAACATATTACATTCCTTTCAAGGAACCTTATAAATGCAGCCACCTGTATTGTTGGGGGAGTTCTTGATTAACATTTGTTTAACAGTGCAGGAGTTTTTAAATATCACATTGACGTTCCCGGTTTTTAGTTGTAAAGGAATTTGAGAGAAATTTTTGTGAAATGGTAATACTTAGAGATTCTTATGGTCATGGGTGGGCTTGGGATCGGTTGTTTAAAAAGATTTCTTAGTAATGTTAAGGCATTTATCTATGAAAGATCTACTGTAGGGTATTTAAGGTTTGAGCCAATATTATAGATATATTTATATTCCTCATCAATGAATTCCGGGCTGCAAATTCTCAAAGCACGTAAAAATATTGATGAAAATACTGACTGTTTGACTCTATTATGGTGGGCAGAATAATAATGAATGTATGAACACACATTAGTAGTTTTTCTATAAATACTGAAATTAAAGGTGTTACCTATTCTGTGGATCAGACAGTCTAGGAATGGCAATTTACAGCTATGCTCTAATTCCACAGTGAATTTGATCGAGGGGGCTAAGTTATTAAGTTGTGGCAGGAAAGCTTTTTGGTCCTCATTACATGGCCAGAGACATAATACATCATCTACACATCTAAACCAGACTGGTGAAAGTGGTAAGATATTACTTTAAAGTTTCTTTTCAAAGACTGTCTGATCCACGGAGGGAATTACTACAAATTGTCAGGCCCCCTCATAACACCATATGTGAGGGAATCACTACACCACCTGATGCCCCTCATCACACCATCTATGAGGGAATTACTACACCACCTGATGCCCCTCATAACACCATCGGTGAGGGAATTAGAACACCGCATTAGGCCCCTCATAACACCATCTACGAGGGAATTACTACAAATTGTCAGTCCTCTCATAACACCATCTGTGAGGGAATTACTACACCACCTGATGCCCCTCATCACACCATCTCTGAGGGAATTACTACACCATGTCAGGTCCTTCATAACACCATCTGTGAGGGAATTACTACATCACGTTATATCCCTCATAACACCATCTGTGAGGGAATTATTACACCACGTCAAGCCCCTCATAATACCATCTGTGAGGGAGTTAATACACTATGTATCTGCTGTTCAACACTTCAGCGTACATGATCTACGTGACCTCTACTGTAAACATTATTCTGTATGTTCAATGTATGTTCCTTTACCTTTCTCTAATAAAGGCTCTTGTTAAACCACCAATATATGTAATAAGTCAATTATGTCCAATGTATATTTTAAGCCTTCGGGCTGCAGAACTTTTTCAATAAACCGTAAATTATTAATTATTATTATTGCACACACACACACACACATACACACACACACACACACACACACACACACACACACACACACACACACACAGTTCACATTTTTATTTTCTAATATTAATTTTTGTTTCCGATCAATGAAATATTCAAAACTGGTTTAAGAAAAGTGGATTCTGCGGAGCGATTTTTTTTACTTCTGAACCTCGTATTCAGTTTATCCGATACCTAAAATAAAAATAAAATATATATATTCCCTTTTACTGTATATGGCTCTAAAAGGAATTGTTTAAGAGACGTGTGTAGTGATACCATTACGTGTTTCAGTTAGATAAATGGTCGTTATAGCATTGTATTGTACACATAAGTTGGAACATTAAAATTTTATTTTACATATGAGTTGGAACATTTAAACTGTATTGTTGGAACACTTAAACTATGGTACACATAAGTTGAAACATTTAAACTGTGGTACACTTAAGTTGGAACACTTAAACTATGGTACACTTAAGTTGAAACATTTAAACTATGGTACACTTAAGTTGGAACATTTAAACTGCTTTGTACACATAAGTTAAACCATTTAATCTACATTCTACACAAATCTAGCCGTGATATTTTCATCGACTTTTAACCTAATAATTTCGACCTGCATTAACATTTAAAAGGCCAAGAGGAATTTTTTATTGCACTTTTCAAAAATCAACTGCGACTTTCAGCTTTTGAGTGTAAGTCTATCTTGAATTTTAACGTTGATTCCCAAATAAAATTGGTATCGTTTATCGGCTTACTATACCTACATCCCAGCTGGCAGACCACATCACACTCGGTAATCCGATTTTAAGATATTTTTCTTGAATCACTCAAACACACACACACACACACTCTCTCTCTCTCTCTCTCTCTCTCTCTCTCTCTGACACATTCCCTGTACATGCCGTGAAAACCTTCAACCACTGTGATGGTCGTCCACGTAGAATAAAATATGGTTTACATAAAGATTAGCCCTCTAATTTAATTCACCTTCAGATAAACTTAACCTAACCTAACATAACCTAAGCTAACCTAACCTAACCTAACGCTAATCTAATCTTACCTAACCTATCCTAATCTAACGCTAACCTAATCTTACCTAGCCTAACCTAAACCAATGTAAATAGCCAAACATAGTCTAATCAAACTTAACCCTTCTTAATCTAATCTAATCTATCGTCACCTAACCTACATAGCTTAACCTAAATTAACTCTCCCAGGTAGCATTTGGCTGATTAATCAACAATTTAAATAAACTAAGGTGTGGGGAGATTTAATCTTTATATAGTTCTCGGACATTAATTCTGAAGTGAAATACACGAATCCTCAAAAATCACCTTTAAAATAATTACATTACAAATAAGCTCAATCGATGTTTTTACTCAGTTGTGTTTCGGTAGTTCCCATTGCCACGGCACAATACATTAATTATTGGTAAATATCCCAGGAGATACGATGTGGAATTCAGGCAGTGGAGCAGCTTCTCCTTCTTGTGTAGTCGCCTAGGACTCATTTACCAGCTGGCTTGGCCCATTCACACTCTCTCCGCGATTATATACACTTAGGCATCATTCTCGCGGCTGATGGATACACTGTCCCTTTCCCCCTCTCTCTCCCTCCCTTCCATCCCACCTTCCATTCCTCTCTCCTTTCCTCCTTTCCACCCCCTCTCTCTTCCTCGCCTTAACCAGTCGTTCTATTTCCAGAAGGCTTCATTTCTATACTTAAGGTCTCATTTGTCCTGTTTCCTGAAGGTTTCAAAATAGAAATAATTGTTGGTATTGGAGGTTAAAAACTCGTTAAAGGAAACGCAGATAGAGCACACTATATAATAGGGCTTTGATGCTTGCTGAAAAGCCTATTTTTGGTGAGTTAGCGAAGCTAGTGCACTTGTTATTAGACCTCATAAGATATCACCCTTAGAAGGTAACAGGCCCAAATTTTAACACATCTAGACAAGTCTAGGCTGCTGCTAGCAGTTGAAGAAAACGGGAAACTTTAAAGAATGTGTATCTGCGCAGACGGGCTTGTACTGCCTGCGCGTACAACGGCGTCCCTGGCTCTTGGAATCAGGAGTCGTTCTTTTCCAAAACCTACATCAGGAATAGCAGGGGGATGGAGCCGAAGTAAAGGCGGGATTAAAAGCGTGCACTAGCTTCTCTCACTCACCAAAAATAGGATTTTCAGGAAGCTTCAAAGCCCCTATTTTAGTGAGATGAGCTTGCTAGGGCACTTGCTATATTCCACAGGGAGGACCACTTGAATTTTATTTATTCTTAGATTAAGCTACATTATTTTGTTTTTACTAGCGTGCTATCTGTGGGTCAAGGGGTGAGGCCCATTGCCATGCAGGGAGTGTCTCATGCCTGGTGAGACAGTATCTTGCTATGAAGCATGAAGCCTATTTCCACTGACCCCCTTCCCGGACCTGTGAGAGGGAGTGGGTCCTCGGGAAGGTCAGCGAAGCCGCTACACCCCGTATGTCATGGGGATGTGGGGCCTTCCCAGGATCAGCCTCCTCTATAACCTGCCAGAACCTGTCTGCCAGTCCTCTGACTAACAGTGGGCACCCTGACCGAGGATGAAGGAAGAGATGATGCTGGTCAGTGGTGTGATTGGCCGTAGCAGAGAGGTAATGGCGGAGGGTCCCGACCGGGCAGAGTCGGTGGTGCTCTCCCTCCACCTTCCATGCCAAAACCACTACTGGCCAGAGCCTGTGGTTCTCCCACTCATTTTTCGCCAGAGAGGTGGGAGAAGGTGCCAGGGACACTTCCGAATCTCCTTTGGCGAAGGAGGTTCAGTGGTTGATTCTTGTGAGTGCCTTGAGCTGGGAGGACCTGAAGTCCATGGCCAGCGCTACGAGGAAAAGGGCCATCTATAGTAGGCTGTCCTTTGATGGATGGATGGTGAATGGATCCTGGGGTGAGACAGATATCAGATTAATCCACGTCATGGTAAGACCTTCATAGTAACAAGAACAGAGGAAAAGCAGACAACATAAGCCCAGTGGCCCTTAGGCTAGGTTGTCAGTATAGTTCACAGGACTGAAGGAGTAATACTTACCAAGCCCAGAAGAGTGAGGACTTTTTCCAAGGACCAGAAGGTGGACTAGCAGGTGGTCGCTGGTGGAACAAGCCCTACTTCAGTAGGGTAACCGACCTGTTGTTAACCTTCACCCTGCACCCGTAATCCAGAGGGTCGGTAAGGGCAGCCAGTTGGACGGAGAGGGTCGGGATAGACCTTGCCTCGCTCGTGCACTGGAGACGATAGTAACTCTAGTACTACACTTTCACTGGGTGTGGGAGCTCCCTGTTCCTTGAGGTACTGCTGGGCGAATACAGTCTGCTCAGGGAGGCATGGAGAAACTCCACACGTGTAAGTGAAGTGATCTATGTGGCCTGGCAACGAGGGGATCGAAGAGGTAGGCGTTCCCCAATATCAGTTGATGCGGACATCAGCCGAGTAGTTTTGAGAACCATGGTTAAGGTGGCCAGTAGGGGGCCAGTGGGAGGACCTTCCCCTTCTAGCTGTGAAGCTTGTGGTGGACCCGTAGCAGGACCTTAGAGCAGGGGGGCGGAAACAGGTAGATGTATGTCCACCTGTTTCAGTCCTCCTTGAAGGCGTCTTGACCCCCGTGTGGTGTCGACGTCAACCCACTCAAGTAAGCTGGGAGCTGAGTGGATGTCGGAGAGGCAAAGAGGTCCACCTCCGAACGACCCAACTCTGGCGTAGTGTACACTCTATTGACGTCCTCTTGAAGAGGGAGAGAGCGTCGGCCTAGCCGTTCTCGATCCCCGGAACATGGCGAGCGGACAGGTGGTTACTCCGGTGGTGTGCCTCCTTGAAGATCTGCTCAGAGAGTGACAGCATTTGGGCTGAGCAGAACGTGCCCTGCCTGTTGAGGCAGAAAACGGCTGCTGTGCTGTCCATTTCGAAGCAGATGGCCTCGTCCTAGGTAGTCTGGTTGTCCTCCAGGAATCCCCACGCCACGTACAGCTCTCGTACGTTGATGTGAGCCGTCCTCCACTTGTCTGTCCAGCCCCCGAACTGCTGGTTTCCCTTGGAAGACTGGTACCCCCAGCATACGTCGGAAGCATCCGACGCTACGAAGAGGGTGGGCGCTGGTGGGATATAGAGCACCTTTTGGCGCAGGGCATCGCGAGACAGCCAGGAGCGTAGAAGTGGGGACAAGTGAGGGGGCATGGGACGTGCTAGATCCCTGGGTTCGACCGGGATGGCCCCGTTGACCTTTCTGTTCAGGCGGTGGAGAAGCAGATGACCCAGGGGTACCACCTCTGCCTCATAGTTGAGGGAGCCTAGGAGGGTCTCTCGCTGGCGGTGAGTGAAGCTGGCCGACACTTAGGCAACAAAGAGGCGCCGGAGTATTCGTCGAGCGTTGTCTTGGGAGAGGCGGAGGGAAGCCGTGGAGGTGTCCCACTCCATCCCCAATCACACCAGTTGTTGTGATGGTGAGTGGGAGGTTTTCGGGTGGTTGATTCTGAAGCCCATGCCCTCAGCCATGGACAGTGTTACCCTAGTGCTTGTTTTGCCTTCTTCCTTGGACAAGTGCAAGATCAGCCAGTCGTCCAGGTACATGAGGAGGTCTACCTTGCTGTGGGCGAGCTCCCTGGCGAAGACCCTCACGATTCTGGTGAAGACTCTCGGAGGTAGGGAGAGACCAAAGGGGAGACTCGTAAATTGAAACACTTCCCCCTCCACCTGGAAGGCCAGAAACTTCCTGAACCTCCTGTGAATTGGGTTGTGCCAGTAGGCGTCTTCCAGGTCGATGGAAAATAGCCAGGCCCCTTGTTTGAGATGGAGACGGACCTGAGCTACCGACACCATTCGAAAATGGTGTGGCTTGATAAAGCAGCTTAGGAGACTGAGAGACCACCACCAATCTCTCCCTGTTCGAGTCCTTCTTGGGGACAGTGAATAACTGGGACAGAAAGACTCGTCCTTCTGTCTTCTCCACTACCCCCATTTGCAGCATGGACTGGACATGCTCCTTTATGTGGCTGTTCACTTTGGTTCACTTGCTGGGTGTCCGAAGTGGAGGCAGGCGGATCCTTGGCCAGGTGAGGCCTTTCCTGACGATCCTCGATGCCCAGCCGTCGGGTGAGGGTCGGCTGCGCAGCCAAGTATTCCCGCATGGCCTACTCAGGGATCAGGAAAGGGGCAAAGGGTATCAGCCGTAACAGGCCTTACCGCACTTCCGCATCCCCGTGTCTGAAGGCCTCCAGCCGGAGGTTCAGCCGGGCCCCTACCGCCTTATCCAGATAAGGGCGAAGGTTGATGGCCGAGGCGAAGATGAGTCCGGAAGCGAGGGTAGATAGGGCCTCCTAGACGCCAGATGCCGAGTCTAGGTGGAAGAAGTTAAGGTTGTTGGTCAGTACCTCTCCATGGCATCCTTGGTCAGGGTGGCCTGGGGTACCTAAGAGGCCTGCCATGGGAGAGAGGACTGGATTAATTTCGGAACCCACAGGAGCTCCATCAACTCGTCTGGGACCCTGTCATTCTGGGGGGATAAGACTACAGGGACTGTGAGGGTAAGGTGATGCGGGAGCTGTTCCTTCCAGCCGCCGCTGTCCAGATCGATTGGAGGTCCAGACCCACCTTCTCCCATAGAAAAGGGCGTGGCCAGCCCCACGGGCACACCTCCTACCGTCCTGTAGCGTTGCCACTCAGGAAGGACCTGCAGTGGACAGTACAGAGCAGGAGGCCAGAGAATCAAAGGTGTCCAGGGCTGCGACCGGGGACGTTCCTGACAGGGCTGGGGCCATTTCCCTTCTTGACAAGCAGAGCTGCAGGAACTCGAAGTATTCCGAACCTAGTTGTACGCCCGTCGTCAGACCTCTACATCGGAACAGGGAAAGAAAACCAGTGCTCTCGAAAAACTGGCCAGTTTCCCCTGGTGCCAGTGCACACACCAGTCCGTGGGACCCAAGCCCACTTGTACACCCCCTGGCCGATGATGTCATCAGGTGTCATAAAGGAGAGGGGAGCGCCAGTTGGTGTGAGGGAGGCGCCTTCTCCTGACGAAGGCCTGGGCCTTTTAGGGGCTGGAGAGGTTGCTGAAACCGACTCCTGGTCCGAGTCGGAGTAGTCAGGCAGCCCCTGTGAGGACCTGGCCCTCCTTGGCTCAGAACCGGACTTCGAGAACACTAGGAGTCCAGGGAGAGGTAGAAAGGGCGGGATCTCTGTGCCACAGCATGTTGGGTGGAGGGGGGCCTGGGCCTGCTGCTGCACCCGGAACCAGGAAGACAGAGCCTCCAACATCTCCAGTGGCAGGGCTGGGGGGTGTGGGTGCACTACCCGGGGCAGGGGGATTGTCTCCGGCTGCGACGTCTACCCTGGCGGAGACGTGGAAGGTCGCCCTGCCCTTGGGGAAGGAGGAGCCGTAGGAGGCCGGCAGGGGAGAAGGGTCCGTCCTAGCCGAGCCACCTGGCGAGGGATGGTGAAGGTGGAGGTCTGGAGAGGGTGAAGACCACCTTTCCAAGGACACTCTTGGCTGCAGGGACAACCCGGCTTGGCCCTGGTGGGGTTGCGGGGATCGAGGACCACCGCTTCCTCCTTGCGAGCCCACTTCCACTTGTGGCCACTGTCCTTAGGAGACCTGTGGCGGTGGTGCATGTGGTAGGAGGACTTAGCAGTACTCCCTTAGAGGTGACAGTAGCAACTGGAGCACTCGACTCCCGGAAGGGTGAGGGGGAGCGCCGTGGAGATCCCGAAGCCCCAGAACGGGGAGAGGAGAGCTCCGCTGTGGCTGACTGGGAAGCCGGAGAGAGGACCTTGGTCTGTGGTCCTCGGTGGAGTGGACACTCCCCAAGGGGCGTCAGTGGAGGCACATCCTCAAAGTGAGCAAAAAAGTTTGACAACACAAGGGAGTACAGATTCGGCTCGTGGTCAGGGCGAGGGAAAAACAATCAGGAGAAATAACACAAAGGAGCATGGAGGAAGGCAGGACTACTGATGCCTCTCTATGCCAAAAAAGAAAAAATAAGCCAGACAACGAAACCGTGTAATGACTCGTCCCGTGGGCCTGGACGAGAGAAAACACAAACAAAGGGAGAGGGAAAATGGAAATGTAGGGTGGGAAAACCGAAGCCTATCCGAGCAACAACCCCGAGACAACGACACAGAACAGACACTGCTCCAAAACCATAACATGTGGCTATAAGATATAGGAAGGAGGAAAGGTAACAGTAGCCCACACATGAGGATAGCCACTCAAGTGGGGAAAAGCACCCAATGAAGGGACGCCCTTGACGTGAAGCACCACACGAAAAGAATATAGGAGGGGGGTGGGAAAGAGTAGGATTGAAAAAGGGCGAAACCAGGAGGGCACCGAATCAATCCAAACAACCTGAACCTAGAAAACAACACTGCCCCCTACTAATTAACTAAAAAAAGAAGACATTCTGGCCTACAATAGACGTAAAAAATCAGAAAGAGTGCAGAAAGACAACAGACACTAACCATAATGTGAGAAGAAGCTGAAGCAGGAGAAGAGTCAGGAATGTTTACCTACAGCAGGAGGGCAGAGAGGAATGACTCCTAATTCTAAGAGCCAGGAACACGATTGCACGGTTGCAAGCAGTAGTAGCCGGTCTGCACAGATACACATTCTTTAAGGTTCCCGTTTTCTTCAACTGCTAGTAGCAGCCTAGACTTGTCTAGATGTGTTAAAATTAAGCCCTGTCACCTCCTGAGGGTGATATCTCACGAGGTCTAATAGCACGTGCACTAACAAGCCTATCTCACTAAAATATATCTTTTTCAATACACAAAGAAGTAAAATTTCAGAAAAAATACCTTGATAAAAGTGGAGAGGGTGTGTCATAAATGTTCAATAAGCAAGAAGAGCGCACAATGGTGATGCGACACAAATCAGAGGAACCAGCACCACTATTATTCCATGCTCCCCGTCATTGTCTGTAACACTTCATTGTTTATACAGTAGAGCAAACGGTCAGTTATAGTCCACTACTGTTATTCAGTGTTAATGTTGGTACTTAAGATAGAATGAACATAAACTTCAAGAAAAAAATAGAGGCTAAGCTGTATCATCAAGAAATTTACTTTTGACTCTCAACATAGAAATATTTATGGTTTTTCTTTCTGCATATTGTGATGCAAAGCAGATTGAATATGAGTTATCTACATGCATATATATATATATATATATATATATATATATATATATATATATATATATATATATATATATATATATATATATATATATATGAACACTTTTGTGTTCAGATGATTCATATATTATATTATAATATATATATATATATATATATTATTATATATAAACACTATATTAATGTTATATAGCAACTGAATGATAAGAATCAGTAATCAGCAATCAAGTTTTGTCTGGATACCCTCCAATATACCGAGAACAGGTATATATATATATATATATATATATATATATATATATATATATATATATATATATATATATATATATATATATATATATATATATATATATATATATATATATATATATATATATATATATATATATATATATATATATATATAACAAAGTCTAAGACTACTTTTAGTATCCTGGTGGTCCAGCGGTTAGCATTCCCCGGTCACAGTCATAGGCTTGTGTGCCGTGGGTTCGAATCTTGGGGTGTTGATTGTGTGTAGAAGTACGCGTGCTTTATTGGGCTAATGAAATATATATATATATATATATATATATTTATATATATATTTATATGTATATAATATTCAGAAATTTCGGTGTGATATTTAGAGACGTTGAAATGAAAATAACCGATAGGCCGAAACAGGAGGAACATCGGTATGCCAGGCTGAGACATCCTCGCCTCATGGCGAGTCAGATAAGTGCAAGCAATGCCTCCAAGTGTGGTGGAAGCATTTTGAACTAGGCCTGTATAAAATTAAATGTAAATTTATTGTAGATCGTTTCTCAGTCTAAAAATGTTACGTGTGTCCCAGAGAAATTATTAATTATGCAAAAGATGACGTCACTAGGCTAGGCGACCGTTTGGGGAAGACACTTGGGGGCAGTCAGTACCGCGCCGACGCCGGGCAACAGAGACGTCTGTCTGCCCGTCTCTGCTAAGGAAAAAGACCACGTGGCCTCGTCCCTTTGCCCTCACATCCATCAGTGTTGCATGTAAGTTTTATTCGATCTCTGACAGGGTTTAGATAGGGCGGTGATGAAGTTGACAATAGCTAACAGAGAGTTCTCTTGCAGGGTTTTTGAGAACCCACGCGGTTGGTCACTGGTTAGCGGTCGTTTAGCTGGGATGCACGAAGTGAAGCAGTGTCCCTGACAACTAACTACGTGGGATCAACGTCCGCCCTTGGTCGATGGTCGTTCTGGGTCATCAAATATCCCTTCCTTGGTTCATTCAACACCACATCTCTTCAGTCAGTTAGTGAAAACTCTTACTAAAGGGAAAATAGAACCCCTCCCTCAGCTGGGAAGGGTTCACCTGCTGACGGTCACTCTCTCCTTGTACATGGAGTACTGAGAGGAAATTTGAGTGCAGCCTGAGTGAATGAAAGGTCACACACTGAGACCAGGAGTCTAGTGGGTACATAGATACATTTATCTCCCCAGTGTTGGGTGTATGTGATCGAATTAACCAAGTCCGGGTGTGTAATCAACGCTCCTCATGGTTGAGTGCACACGTGGGACGTAGGGGTTCTTCTTCAAGGTTGATGAAAGGCTGTAACACCTTAAGGTATGGGTGTGCTCTGAGCATATGTGTGAAGCATGATACGGGGGATGGTGGTAAAGTGTGATTAGAATAGCCCAGTCCAGGTGTGGGATCAACGTTCCTCATGGTTGATTGCACACGTGGGACATAAGAATTTCTCTCCAAAACGTGTGAAAGGCTGTTAGTGCCTTAAGAGTACGAGTACATTCGGGACCTATATGTGAAGTATGTTACGGGTATTGGTGGAGAAAAACATTCATGACTCCTGAAATCTAGAGAGAGTAATGACAAAAAGCAGCGGAGCACCCGCCTGCCTGATGGGTCATGAGTGATTTTCTCGGTTTCTTGTAAATGCCGGCCTCCTTGGCAGGTTAGCATTTACAACCTTCGGGTTCTAGGACAGTTAGGATTATAGTATTTTGTGGGTCATCCAAAGCCAGGTTATGAGTGATCCGTGTACTTGTGTAGTATGACTAAAATCGGGATTTCTATTACTCAGTGATTGCCATTATTTTGTCGGATGCCCTTAAGGCATGTTCATTGGTGCAAGTAATATTTTTTTAATGTTGTATGTGCCACTAACTGATGTAAGATTACGAAGGAACTGTTTTAGATGAGTTCCTCGTTCTGGTGTAGGTAGTACTGTTGCCTTAGTAGTCTTCTCATAAAGCATTTAATATTTCTTAATAATTTTTGATACCAGGTATAACTTTTGTTCTCCATCGAAGTGTTTTTAAGCCACGCTAAGAAGTACTCAAGTGTTGGTGTTCCATTATTGATTGTGTTTGTAGTGCTGGAAGGAATAGAAGTGTCATCTTTTACAGAGCGTCTCATTAACCCCAATCACAGGTGCTAGCTTTCCACGGTCACGGCGAATATTTTTATTTAATTGTGCTTGTGCTGGTTCGGGATTTTCTTTGAGGGGCGCTTCCACTGCATTACCATCCACTGTAACTAAAAAAACCCAATAATTAAGAGTGAGATTATTCCGACCGGCTACATATATATATATATATATATATATATATATATATATATATATATATATATATATATATATATATATATATATATATATATATATATAAACAAAATCTCGTATGAAGAGGTAAGCTAGGAGTTTATAGTAGTAGAGTCGTATAGTGAGGGAAGATGGTAGCATGTCTCAAGGGTGTGAAGATAATACTGTATATTAACACAGGCTCAGTACAAGTGTAGTATATAAAACACCAATGAGTGTTGCAGCTTTATTTTACTATTTCAATAGGGGGAATTAATGGGGAGGGGTTCGTACACAGTGTATGAGAGACTATGATATTCTCGTATAACCTAACCTCACAAATAGAATGGGCACTTCACTAAGTCGATCGTTGGGGAGGTTCGGGATCACCGCACTTATCCCGTCTACAGAACCAGCACTTACTGTTACACGTTGAGTTGACAGCACTCTGTCGATGGACCCAGCTGAGACCTCGTTGCCCTTAGTGGCTGACTTCTTTCGAGCCGGACTGGGGACGTCGTTGCTGGCCCTTCTTGGTTGCAAGACTCTCTGTTGTGAGGCCGTTACAGGTCCTATATATTGGAAGAAGAGCCGGCAGATGACCACTAATGCTAACTGGGTGCCTCTTGACCTAGTTGTTGGGGTCGTTTGACAGGGTACTGGCTGATTTGTAGTTCCTTGACTTGCAAGGTCATGACCTCGGCTTGAGCTGATCAGGCGGGGGCGAGTAATCCCCTTGCACTTGAACCTCGCTAATGTAAGGTCAGGTCCGGACTTTTTCTGACCTGTAAGTTGTTGTATATATTGGAGGAAGAGCCGGCAGGTGGCCTCTCCTGCTGACTAGGTGCCTCTTGACCTAGTTGTTGGGGTCGTGTGATAATGGTGCTGGCCGAGTTGTTGTTCCTTGACTTGCAAGGTCATGACCCGGGTTGAGTTGATCTGGCGGCGGCGAGGGGTCTCCTTGCACTTGACCTCGCTAATGTCGGGTCAGGTCCGAGCTGTAAGCTGTGGTCTGATAAATCATCATTACATATATATATATATATATATATATATATATATATATATATATATATATATATATATATATATATATATATATATATATATATATATATATATATATATACAGTACATATATATAAGTGTGTGTGTGTGTGTGTGTGTGTGTGTGTTTGTGTACTGTATATGGCAGCAAGGACTGTTTTTTATTAGTATTATAATTATGTTGCATAATGTAAATATGTAATAAATGGATTATGTTGAGTGTTTTATTCACTGACAAATTCAGTAATTTCCAAGACCAAAAAGTCATCTTAACCATGCTAACACAGCCTCATTTGTACTAATCACACGTTTTTAACCAAATAAATGTAATTGGCTTCAGGGATAATTATGACATGGCGATAATTTCAGTAAGTTATATTTCGAATTGTTTTTTAATATATGTATTGATAAGTATAGGATAAATTATGTAGATAAACGTTGATACACATAATGCGTGAATTGCATCTGTATTACCTGGCTAACTAACCTAACCTAACCTAACCTACCCTAAACTTACAGTAGTTCATGTAAATGGTTGTGTGAAGGGAGCGAAGGCATCTAAAATTAATTATTCTTAGTCATACCATCTACTGTATATACTAACTTCTATGTACTAGTTATAATCACAATAAAAATCAGTTTTCCCAATTCCACACAAGATTTGTTTGCTTTATAAGTTAAAATTGCACTTTATACCCAGAACATGAGATAAATATCTACAGTGGCTTTTTGTTATAATATATATTTTTTTAATTATGTAAATGCGAAGGCAAATGGTTTCCAAAATATTGTAATCTTCAATTTTGGTCATTATAGTGAACTCATTGACTTATAGTGACCATCGTACAATTATACAGTCAATACGTTAAACTTTATCCTAAAGTGAACTTACTATAGCCACAACACACTTGCAGTGAACACGCTGAATTTAAAGTTATTACACCATATATTTACAGGATAATATATATAACATCACACAGTGAACACTTTAAACATTCACTTACAATAAACTTACAGTGAACACAGTTAACATGGTGGACGAGAGTCGGGGTATATTTTCCTCCAGTGTGGCTGTCACTCATACCTTGACACCTCATCACTCGCTCTGCACACTTTTTTTGAATGACATATATATATATATATATATATATATATATATATATATATATATATATATATATATATATATATATATATATATATATATATATATATATATATGTAAATCAAATGTTGTTTATAATATATATATATATATATATATATATATATATATATATATATATATATATATATATATATATATATATATATATATATATATATATATATATATATATGTTCGTGTGTGTGAAATTTATTTATTACTATATCAGAATAGTGGCGTGGTTAGTGCCCCGAACATGTAACCCAGAGCTCTATAGGTCGATTAAATTCAACTGGCAGAAAGTAGGTTGAGATCAGTTTTATATGTTTGTCATGGGTTGCATTGGGCCTCCTGCACAACCCATCCCAAATGTTTGTTTACGGTAGAGATAAGGTAACCGGCCAGCCATGACTGGGACATGTAGGGGGGGGGGGGCAGGCCAGTGAGACAGTGGTGTACTGTTCATCACTTCAAGCCTCAAAAAAACCAATTTAACCAGTGGGCTTTAGACCTTGGGCTAGAGAAGACCTCCTGCTCCGCGGACTTAAGATCAGGGGCCATACAGTCCTACCAGTGCTACGGGTCTGTGTGTGCAAATCCCCGAGATTTTTTTGTTAAGTCCAGCGACAAGTTAACACATCCTGTAAAGGAAGTGATCAATGGTGAGGGCCTGTTTGCTACAAGAGCACTCCAGGCCGGCCTAATAGATCTAAACGATTAATTCATCAGGTTGACAAACTCTCCCTTATAACTTACAGTACTGTGGCGTGAATGTGAGTGACTGACCTATCCATGCAAATTATAAGTCCAGTGTATGGAATTGTGCCAAATAAACGTAAGTGCAATCATCTGCCCGTATCTGTGATCCCTCTATTATCATTATTACCAAGGGTAATGACTCATTGGTTATGACAAAGTATAACCAATAACTTAGATGGATGTTGGAAGTTAGTGGAATTCACTAAATCATCATTTATCAAGTACATAACGCATTGAGTGCCGGAAGCAGAGCAAAATTCTACGTAGTGATACACCATAATTTCTTGGGTGAGTAACCAGTGTGAAGGTGTCCGAGTTCTACGGTAAGAAGCCACTTTCCTGCATTTAAAACGTAACAATTGGCGCCCGAACAGGGACCCAGACCGTGGATGATTGCACAATTGTATCGCCCACACCTACACCATGTCAGCTCGTGCAGCGGCTTTTGAGGAAGCACGTGCCCTCGGGCTGGAGGGGGCTGAGGCGGTTGCATACATGGAGAAGGCTGAGGAGAGAGAAGACAAGGCTGCGGAGAGAGAAGACAAGCGACGCGAGCACGAAGAACTCTTAGCCCAGCTAGACTTTCAGAAGGAAGAAAAGAAGCTGGAACGTGAAGAGAGACAAAGGGAACGGGCGTTCCAACTGGCCTTAGCGGAAAGGAACCAAAATTCTCCCACTCAAAACATCACTTATAGAAAATTTCCCCAGATGCCCACCTTTAAGGAGGGCGAATCCATGGAAATGTACATTTCCCGGTTTGAACATCTCGCAGAAGCCTACGAGCTTGATGACAGCATTAAGGAATTTGAGTTCCTGAGCCTATTTGATGGGAAAGCTTTAGGGATTCTTCGACGACTAGAGCGTCCTGAAAATAAATTCCCTGACATGAAGTCTGCACTGCTGCGGGCATATGGGCTGACCACTGAGCAGGCCAGGCATCAGTTCAACAGGGCAATGTTGGAAGAAAATGAAACGGTTGCACAGTTCCGGGATCGTTTAAGGGACTATGTGGCTCAGTGGATGAGTAAGGATGAAACCCCCAAGTCCATGGAAGGGGTTATAGACTTAATGGTGTGCACGCAGTTAGAAAGGTCTTGTCCCCCTGAACTTGTGGCTCAAATCAGGGCCAATGGAGTTAAGACGTCGAAGGAAATGGCAAGCAAATCAGACGCTCATTTCAGCGCTTTCGGGTACCACACTCGGAGGCGGTGGTCGAACAGGGAGTCGGCAGGTAACCAACAAAGTCAACAACCTCTACAGAAACAGCCACTGAACCCACCCAGGCAACAAGGAAATAACCAGCAACCACAACCGCAAAGACAGCAACAGAAACAGCAGCAGAAGCAGTACCAAGGCCCCCCGAAGTATCAGGACAGTTGGAGGGACAGTTGCCGCCCGGGCAACAATCCACGATGGAACCGGCGGCAGGAAGCCGCCGTGGCTCAATTCGTAGGCCAAGGTGCCAGCAATGATAATCCACAAAGAGACCAGCAGCAGGAAGCCTCCGGTGTTCAAACTGTGGGCGGGGAGTGGCCTGACCTTCCAGCAGGGCCGATCGTCATGCAACCTGAAGCAGGGGCTCATACCGAATCAAGTCTACCCCAACACCCCTACTGACTAACTGCCGCCTCCAACCTCTCCTCGAGGGGTCACCCCACCTTTCTTGTTAAACCTGGATACGTTGGAGGAGTTCAAGCGAATGTCATGCGAGATAGTGGGGCATCGGGCTGTATTGTCAGGAAGGAATTGGTGGGGCAACATCAATACACCGGAGCACAAGTAAGTGTTAAATTTGCCAATAGTTACATTCAAACGGTTCCAGTGGCCAAGATTGAGGTGGACACCCCCTTCTTCTCAGGTTGGGTCACTGCAGCAGTCATGAGGGAACCTATATACGATCTCATCATTGGGAATATCAAGGGAGCAAGAAACAGTTGTGCAGTGGATGCTGCAACCCAAACTGATGCTGCCGCTTTGACCCAAGTTAATGCTGCTGCAGTCACTCGGGGTATGGCCCAAACAAAACCTCGAGTCACCCCATTGGCTATTGCCACATCGTCTGATCTCATCAATAGTCAGGATGTCGTCCAAGAGCAAAAGGATGACAGCACACTCACTTCGGTACACAAGAGTTTGATAGTTGGGACCATCAAGGAGACATTTGGGAATCGAACGAGGTTCGTAAAGAAGAGGAACCGTCTCTACCGAGAGACAGTAACGTCTCTGGGTGAAACACGACTACAGTTCGTGGTTCCTTCCAAGTACCGCCTGGCTGTGTTCAAGCTAGGTCATTGCACTGCTCTTGGCGGTCATATGGGTAAAAAGAAGACCTTTGACCGCATTAGTGCAGCGTTCTTCTGGCCAAGGATGGGCCAGGAGATCACCAGGCTAGTCCGCTCTTGTGATGTGTGCCAGAAAACCAGTGATCGAGGGCGAGTTCCGCCTGCACCACTACGGCCCCTTCCACTGATCTCTGAACCCTTTGAGAGGGTGGCGGTGGACATTGTAGGGCCGATAAACTCAAGGGCGAGCGATGGGGCAAAGTATATTCTCACCTTGGTGGACTTTAGCACGAGGTGGCCCGAGGCTGTGCCCTTGAGGAACATTGAGGCCACGACTGTTGCAGAAGCCATGTTGGAAATCTTCTGTCGGGTTGGTATTCCCAAACAAGTCCTCAGTGACAGGGGAACCCAGTTTACTTCTGCCATGATGGAGGAGTTGATGCGGTTGCTATCGGTAAATGGGCTAAAGACAACACCCTATCACCCGATGTGCAACGGACTCTGTGAGAGGTTTAATGGGACGCTGAAGAAAATGCTCAGGAGGATGGCAGCCGAACAACCTAAGGAGTGGCCACGCTACATTGCCCCACTTCTGTTCGCGTACCGGGAGGCGCCACAGAGCTCGCTCAAGGTGTCTCCCTTCGAGCTTATGCACGGCAGGTCCGTCCGGGGACCACTACAGGTTCTTCGGGAACTGTGGGATGATGAGGAATCAGATCCGGAAGTCAAGACCACTTATACATATGTCATTGACTTAGCTGATCGTCTCCAAGAAACCTGCCAACTGGCAAAGCAAGAGCTGATAAAGGCTCAAGAGGTCCAGAAGACTTACTATGACAAGAAGGCCAAGCTTCGTTGTTTCAAGCCAGGTGATCAGTGCCTGGTTCTGTTGCCTACGATGTGCAATAAGTTACTGGCTCAGTGGAAAGGTCCATTCGACATTGCAGAGCGTGTCTCGAATCTGACTTACATCGTCCAGGTGGGATCTCGACGAAAGAAGTTCCACATCAACATGCTGAAGAAGTACTTCCAGTCACCGATCGGGGGTACAGTCTCCACTGAGGAAGACAGGGACGAGCCTTCCCAGTGTGATTCAGGGGCAACTTGTGCTGCCACAGTGATCTCTGACAGTGATGAGGAGGATGGGCCTGTCACTGCACGCTCCCGCCAGAGTGAGACTTTCACGGACGTTGAGGTGAACGGAAATCTATCAGCAGAGGAACGAGATGCCATTGGCTCTCTGTTGCATCGCTACAAGGACATCTTCTCTGATAAGCCAGGAGTTGCCCGGGTCGACTGTCACACTATTGAACTAACCAGCCCTACACCTGTTCGGGTAAAGCCCTATCCTATACCTATGCGACTACTGGACACTGTCAAACAAGAAATTGAGGAAATGGAAGCAGTAGGAATCATCGAGAAATCATCGTCTCCATACTGTAGTCCTATGGTAGTCGTCCGAAAAAAGGATGGGGGTGTCAGGATCTGTGGGGATTATCGGAGAGTAAATGCCATTACCCAGGTGGATGCTGAACCAATGTGTGATCAGAAAACTATTTTTTCAAGAATAGCTGGTTCCAAGTTATTTACCAAACTTGATCTGACCAAGGGGTTCTTCCAAATCCCATTGGACCCGAAGAGTCGGCAGATCACAGCCTTTGGTACGCCAGGGGGTCTCTATCAGTAAAGAGTCCTTCCCTTTGGTCTCACAAACTCCCCTGCCATCTTCAACCGTGTCATGAGGCAAGTCCTAAACGGCATCAAGGGAGTTGAGGCATTTGTGGACGATGTGTTAATCCATTCAGCAACATTTGAGGAACACCTGGAACTCTTAGAGGAGGTGTTCCGGAGGTTCCAACAAAAAAACATGACCGTGAAACCAAGCAAGTGCGAGATCGGTCAGGCTGCAGTACAGTTCCTCGGGCACACTGTCGGCGGAGGACGCTGCACCTGTCAGAATGAGAAGATCAAAAAGGTCCAAGATGCACCACGGCCCACTACAAAAAAACAAGTGAGGTCATTTCTGGGCCTCGTAGGGTACTACCGGAACTTCATCCCAAACTTTGCCGTGGTGGCTCTCCCTTTATCCAACCTGCTCAAGAAACATGCCTCTAACAAGGTGCAATGGGGACCTGAACAAGAGGATTCTTTCAGTGCCCTCAAGAACCTGCTATGCAAGTAACCCATCCTTCAACTGGTGAGGAAGGAAGAGCCTTTCATCCTCAGGACCGATGCTTCACAGGATGGGGTTGGCGCAGTGCTACTACAAGAGGCAGACGGCGAGGTTTTTCCAGTTGTGTATCACAGTCGCAAGTTGAAACCTGCAGAGTGGAATTACAGCACGGTCGAGAAGGAACTTCTGGCAGTGGTGGAAGGCATCAAGAAGTACTACTACTATCTCTACGGAGGTGAGTTTGTGTTGGAGACAGACCACATGCCGCTCACCAGTCTCCGACCATCCAAGAATGCAAATGCTCGTCTGATGTGGTGGGCACTGTATCTCCAGAAGTTAAACTTCGTCCTCCGGTACATCAAGGGCAGCCTGAATGTGGGGGCTGACCTCCTATCTCGACTTGTGGGGGAATCTGAGCAACTGATTGAGAGGTCACCTTCCCAAATGAGTGTGGAGTTGGTCTAGACTCCAGTCGACTCGAGCCTCCAAGCGTCTGGGGGCTCGTCATATATTATGTATAATTTTCTCACACCTTCCTACACTTGAGAACATAACACAACACCTGTGCCACCTAAACAATGTCTACATACCCTACACCACACAACACGTTGCTCTAATGTAAATGTAGCGTGCTTACGCTTAGCATGAACTATTGCTCGGGAATTGTCACCCTCGCCGCGGAGTTTTCCTCCAGCCAGAAAAAAAACTAAAGTAAATGTTGAGGTTTTCCCTCGGTGGCGATTGGCGACTACATTCCGTCGCAGTGTTAGTGTTACACACACACCACAGTGTGAATGTCGAATTGTGTGTCTGGGCTAGGCATTCTCTTGATTGTATACAGGTGGTGAAAATTTATTCTCCAAGAGAAAATTTTTTTCTTAGTAGGGGCGATTGTCATGGGTTGCGTTGGGCCTCCCGCACAACCCATCCCAAATGTTTGTTTACGGTAGAGATAAGGTAGCCGGCCAGCCATGACTGGGACATGTAGGGGTGGGGGGGGCAGGCCAGTGAGACAGTAGTGTACTGTTCATCACTTCACGCCTCAAAAAAACCAATTTAGCCAGTGGGCTTTAGACCTTGGTTTAGAGAAGACCTCCTGCTCTGCGGATTTAAGATTAGGGGCCATACAGTCCTACCAGTGCTACGGGTCTGTGTGTGCAAATCCCCGAGATTTTTTTGTTATGTCCAGCGACAAGTTAATACATCCTGTAAAGGAAGTGATCAATGGTGAGGGCCTGTTTGCTACAAGAGCATTCCAGGCCGGCCTAATAGATCTAAACGATTAATTCACCAGGTTGACAAACTCTCCCTTATAACTTACGGTACTGTGGCGTGAATGTGAGTGACTGACCTATCCATGCAAATTATAAGTCCAGTGTATGGAATTGTGCCAAATAAACGTAAGTGCAATCATCTGCCCGTATCTGTGATCCCTCTATTATCATTATTACCAAGGGTAATGACTCATTGGTTATGACAAAGTATAACCAATAACTTAGATGGATGTTGGAAGTTAGTGGAATTCACTAAATCATCATTTATCAAGTACATAACGCATTGAGTGCCGGAAGCAGAGTGAAATTCTACGTAGTGATACACCATAATCTCTTGGGTGAGTAACCAGTGTGAAGGTATCCGAGTTCTACGGTAAGAAAGCCACTTTCCTGCATTTAAAACGTAACAATGTTGAAAGTGATGAAATCGTGTTATTTATAGATTGTCAAAAAACAAAAAAGTGCTTAGAAAAACGTACGTATCTACACGATGTCCATAAATAAGTGATCCGCATGAACAATCAGACCATGAATGTGTTCAGCTTGTCAATATTCGTGGACATTGGACTTGTAGATAAGAAAAAAATATCGTGATAAGAAGATTTTCAAAATATCAGCAGGCTCATGGCAGCCATATTGATGTATATATTGCATAATTAGACCTGAGGAGAATCCATCATGGAAATTGGACTGGTAGTTTAGGATATGAAAAAGTAATTGGGTTTCAAGATGGCATTTTTCTGCGGGCCCAAGCCACCAAAATTTATTTCCTACCTAACACAAAAGTAATGTTAATATTATATTAGCACCGAAAGTTTACAATCACAGTCTTTTCCCCATTTATGAAAAAAATTCACCAGAATAATTTTTGAAGCAAAGCGTTAATGTATCTTGGCATTTAATAGAAGAGGAGTGCAACAGTCTGTGAATGCGTTGATTTTTCCCACAGTTACAGCATCTTACTTATGAGACACGTCCACCGGAATAATATCAATGTTAATTTTGGCGTATGAGGAACTACAGTGAAACAACCTGTAGGCACATCTATTTATTTGTAGATCCTCGTGCTCCAAGATTAACATTGATATTATTCCGGTGGGCCTGTATTGTACTAATGCCTTTTTGTATTGTAATGTCCATTATTTTGATTAGGTTTAAAAAAAATCGGGGGAGGGAGCTTACAGTGCCACCCCCCTCAACAAAGACCCCCCTAGCTGAGTGGGCTCGCTTTGTTCACCATGTTCCCCCCCACAACTTCTTTTGATATTCCTGGATCCGCCCCTGACACAGCGGTCCGTACCACCAGGACCCCCCTGGATCCATCCTTGCGTGTGACCACCGCTCATGACCCCATTTGAACTTACCCAACCTTAGTTAATTCCAAAGTGATCCACTGCCACATAGCAGTTAATCCATCAAACAGGCCACACCGAACTTGGCCCGTAAATTCATACAAGTTAAAAAAAAAATTATTGTTGACCATATATACTTATTACTGTGTGATGACACAGTGATGACACAGTGTGTGAAGATTATCTTTTAATGAATATTGCTTTACTCACCATAAGCTAACTGTATCTACCTGAACCTCGGCCACATTAAATAGAACTTCTCAATCACTTCACGGGTTGCACAAAGACATGGTTCGGGCCGCGGGTTGCCCATGTCTTACGCCATATTATATGATAGAAGATTATTTTGTTGCCCTTATTTGAAATTGATATATTTTGGATATAATGTTCGGGCAATATCATAGTAATAACAATAATAAACACAAATATAATAATATGTTCTTATTCTGGATGAAAGTCAAAGGATAACGATAGTTATTAATAACCTTTAGAAATGCAGACTTTTATTGTATTACAAAACCATGTTTGCTTCAATTATATTTTATTGTTACTTTATTTTGTGTTTCATTGAACACCATTCTACCCATACATAATGCAGTAGACACAATATCATATACAAAGTTACCCTAGTGTGTGTTACGCTAATTAGCCTGTATATTGTGTTTCAACGAGCCACTATACTTTACACACTGTTTAATAGTAGTAATATGAATAAGTTTATATACCATTTTGACCTCATGCAATTAATGTTTCACAGCTGTGCCGTCAACCTGTCAATCAAGGAGAGAGCTTGAGGTAAATGAGCACTTGCTATTCTCCCCTTAAAATAAATAACACACGTAAATGGTTCAGGTAGACATGGTGAGTAAGTGCAGCACTGAACTTTATTTCTTTGGTTCTTGAGTAGCCCATAGTGTAGTGGAATCTGTGTCGTTATATATACACGGTGTGTGTGTGTATGTGTGTACGCGCGCACAGAGAGGTGTAATGTGTCTAGGGTAGAAGCATTATGTTCGTGTTAAGATGCAGGCACTGCTTGCTTCCTCTCGCTTTCAACTACCGCCACTGGCTAGCCCTAGCGGCGAACAGGGAAGCAACTTGCATAAGTCCTCCCTTGCCAGTACACACCCTCTTCACCATCAAGACTCCTGATGTGCCTCCTCGTGGCAACACACGGTAACTGGGTGCCTCGTGGGCCCAAGCTAGATCTGCAGGGGATCTTGGAACATCAGTAGGCCCCAGAGGGACACATCCTGGCGCCTACCAAATACTGTCCCGCTGTCTTGCGGATTAGCCTTGGTAGGTACAAGGCTTCGGGAATAAACCCCAAAAGAAAAATCTGTGGTGGAGCCCGCAACAGGCAGACATGCTTACAGAGCTCCAGTAAGACCTCAATGGAGGTATAGGCGGAACCCAATGACTACTCCGGCAGATGAAGGCAATGCATGATGGACAGGCTACTGAGACGAAATCCAACAAACTGGGCAGTCTCTCCATCTCCCCAGTCGTTGCAACACTTGCACCAGTGGATCATGAAAAGGAAAAGCCAAGGATGTGTGGATGCAGTCTGTGCTCCTGCCTCACCACATAAATCAACCCACGCACAGCCATCATTCAGTTCATCATACTTTGATCATCATCAAAACCCCTATACCCCAAAAAATCCTATGGAAATGGACGAGTGGCGACGGGGACAAGCAGAGATGACTGCCAGCAGTCACAACTCTGCACATAGGCGGCTCAGATAAAATGGTCGTTTATGCACTGGGGACTAGGCAGCAGTACAATCCGGTCCTGTCTGTGCAACTGAGCAGCCCTTTCGAAGAAACCACTCTGCTCACACCACATGGGGAGGGGGCTAGAAAAGGTGCCCTAAACATAGCCTGCCTAAAGAACCAACCCGATTTTGCAACCGTACCCATAAAGTCATCCTTATGCGGACGAAAAGACAACCATTAACACAGATTAAAACAAAAGCAAACTATAAAACCTCTTATGGTCGCTTCTGGATACTGGCACAAATGAGCATCCTGAAAGAAATCTGCCCTTCTGGCAAAAGACCTGGATATGTAATAACATCGACATAGCAGCCTTTAGTGAGTCCCGGCTCCCAGACGAGGGTCGATTCACAGTACAGGTTTAGCTATACCTTCTTCAAGGGTAAGCCTGCTGCAGAGAGAAACCACATTTATGGGGTTGGTTTCCTATCCCCCAATGCTCCATCATAGGATAACTGAGATATCTTTTGGGATCAACGAGCGCCTCATGACGCACCGAGTCCCACTGAATCACTTACGTCATGAATTCTTCCTCAATGCATACGCTCCAACACTGGATGCAGAATATGACATCAAGGAGGCCTTTTACACCGTTCTTGACAGAGTGCTAAGCTCTATCCCCAGAAAAGATAAGGTTATATTCCTTGGTGACTTCAATGCCAGAGGTTGGCAGAGATGCTGACATATGGCATAGAATCATAGGGAGAAATGGACTAGGTAAATGTAATCCCAGCGGCCTACTCCTCCTTAGCAAGTGTGCTGCACACAACCTCACTTTACCAATACCTTGTTTAGGCAGTCCGACAAGTTCAAGAGTTCGTGGCATTACCCACGATCCAAACCCTTCCATCTCATTGACAACATCATTTGCAGAGAAAGAGATTGCCGAGATGCCCTCATCACCCGTGCCATTTGTGGCTCAAACCACGGTGACTCTGATCATCGGTTCGTCAGAGCCAAGCTGTCACTTCGCGTCGCCCCAAAACGGCGAAGGCAACAAGCCTCCAAAAGAGGTTTTAACACTAAACTTCTGGATGATCCGGCTGCAGCACATATTTTCAGAGAGCAGCTCAAACATGGTCTGATAAACAATCCGACAACAAACAACCTAAATCCCAGTGCCGATTGGGGTATTCTCGACTCTGTCTTGACAAGAAAGTGCAGGGAGACCCTCTTGCCATATCGAAGGAATACACCAGCATTAATTTGCTGAAAAGAACGCGGAAATCTATGTACTTGTCGATGATAAACGTGCTGCTTTAACTGACTGGCAGAACAACTCTCAGTCGTGAATCAAAGTTGATACCTTCCGCAAGGAGAAAGCGGCGGCCCAGCGCTAACTCCCGAATCTAAAGACAGAATGGTAGAAAAATAAGGCATGTGAAATGCAAAAACTTGCAGATCATCACAAGATTAGGGAATTTTACAATTGCACTAAACATTTTATGGGCCAATCACCCCTTCTGCTTATCTGATAGTAAATCCTCAATTAAAGATGATGAAGGCATCCTGCCGAGCTGGAAAGAGCGCTACCATTTGGTGCTCAACCGAAACACCAATGTGGATGTCCTGACTTCCTAGCAGGTCTCTCAGCACAAAGAGCTGACCCACCTCAGCTATCCTCCATCCCTTAAGGCCTGATGGAATCCCAGCCGCGGTGTATAAAGCATGAGGACCTCTGCTTACCAGCCGTGTTCACTATCCTGGGAAAAGGAGGAGAATCCCCAGCTCCTAAAGACGCCTAGAGCTTCAATATTTATAAGAACAAGGGAGACCGGCCAGACTGTGGCAAATGCCGTGTGATCCTACCCAAGTCATCCTAAACAGACTTCTTCCTGAGGCGGAAAGCTTCCTCCCAGAATCTTAATGTGCCCTTAGACTATCACGTGGCATCACTGACCTGATCTCTGCTGCCTGACAGATACAGGAAAAGTGCAGAGAACAGCGTCGTGACCTGTACATGGTCCTTATTGACCTTACCAAGGTCTTTGGCTCAGTCAACAGGGAAGCCCTATGGCATACTCTCCGTTGTTTTGGCTGCCCACCAACTGTCATCGCCACTGTAAGATAACACCAGAATGGTATGAATGGCAGTGTCCTGTACAATGGCTCCCATTCTGAGTTCTCCCCTATCAAAACGGGGGCAAAACAACGATGTGTACTAGCAATAACTCTCTTTTCCATTTATTTGGCTGCTATCCTTACTCGCACCAGTGGCAATTTAGCCAGATGAAGGGTTTTGCAACATAAGACGAATCCAGGCAGAAACAAAGGTGTCGGCAGCTTCCATTACAGAACCTCAATGTGCAGATGACCTCTTCGCTCACACTGAATGCGACCTACAGGAGATCCTTTTTCCTATGCAGTTGTATATGCACATTTTGGCCTTGAGGTGAATGCAAGCAAGACTCAAATTCTATTTCGGCCTGCCTCTGGTTAAGCCACACCACACCCATCCATCCAGCTTAACGGCACTACCCTTTCTAATGTTACACACTTTCTGTATCTCGGCTCCCACCAGGCTACCACCGCGGACATCACTGAAGAGATATAACATTAGATCAGTGTGCATCTCAAGCCCTTGGTGGACTCCATACACAAGTCTTCAGCTGCAATGAGTTGATATCATCTACAAAGTTGCACATATATCGAGCAGTGGTCTTCCCCACCCTGGTATATGGCAGTGAGACATGGATCATATATATAGGAGGCACCTTGTAGCCACTTTCGGTTGCCTGAGCTTGACTGGTGAGAGGGAACTTAGTAGCTACATATAAAATTGTTCATGGGTCAAGTTTGCAAAACCCAAATGATCTTTTCCCCATTTATTTTGTAGAATAAACTGTTCATACACAACAAGAACATTACCATAATTAACACTGTAAGCTGTGAGTGCTATGGAAGGATGGAAGTTTGTCTGGGATAAGCTTTTATGTCACACGTCCATCTATCGTAAGTATTGAGATTAAGTGGTAACTGGTCGGAGAGCCGGCTCGAAAGAAAGCTGACTCCAGTGTCTTAGAGACATGTCCTTCAATGGAAACCACTGATCACATGTTCTTGGAAAATTACGGGGGTGATGAAGTTATATACGACTGATATATTTACCCATATTTATATAAGTACTACTGTCAATTAGACCAGGGCTAATACATTGCTCAGCCACCACCTTCCGAGCTCCAGAGGAATAACTAACCTTGCAGAAAAACCCTATACATATACTTATCCATGTCACATGCACATCTGTGTTGAAACTAAACTGGAGAAGCTGCAACCTAGGGTTGAGCAGCTACTGGAGCCCTAATCTAAGGTGCCTTATGATAGTGTATATTATGACCAATTGCAAATTTAGATGATATTGATTTATAATAACAAAACAAAAATATTACTGCCAGTATTAAAACAATAGCGGGAACCGTTAAACTAGGTATAGCGAGTCCCCTTGAAAAATAAAATGGCAGATTATTTTCTTAATTAGCAAATTGTGACTCCGTCATATAAGAAATAATTTTTTAATTTATCTGATACTATGTTGAGTTCACTAAAGGTCATATATAAGGAGCCGGATACATAGGAATCAAATCTGAA
This sequence comes from Homarus americanus, assembly GCF_018991925.1. Lineage (NCBI taxonomy): Eukaryota > Metazoa > Arthropoda > Malacostraca > Decapoda > Nephropidae > Homarus > Homarus americanus. The sequence continues at coordinate 13,314,572 of NW_024743709.1, forward strand.
GTTAGATTTAAATTCAAAGCAAAATGATGATGGGAAGGCAAGGTTTTCAACGAACGACAGGTTAGTTCACAGTAGTCTGGAGTCTTATAATAGCCTTTTACAACTAAATGTTTACCACCATCCTGGCATCATTAAATGACACTAGTTTCTTCAGGTAAAAAAAAAAGTATTTCACATTGTGTAGATGTGCATGAAATACAGTTTTCTGAGAAATTGGTGTATAGTAACACTGTTTGAGCACTGTGCCAACATTGGCTTGTATGATCGCCAATTCACATATTCCTTCCGCTGAATAACTGAGAATGCATAGGCTCGACAAATGTGTAAGTGTAGGTATGACAATTTACACTGTGATAATACCTAGGATCATCCACTGCTAACAAAGTGTAGTCTTCATCTATTAACTAAAGTTCGGTTGGCTTGTCCAGAGTAAACAGTGTGTCATTAGAATACAATGGGAAAGGTTCTAAATGCCATGCATTAAATTTGCATTGAGCTAACATGGGTATGTGAATAAGTATAGCATTGTGCGCGAGAGTTGATTCTAATAGAGAGTAATAATATTCTACTGTACCTCTTGTCCTGTGGAAATAAGAGTTAAATGGTAACCCGTTTTGGCTATCTGTAAGGCTTCAAGAAGAATTTTCACAGGCATAAGCTGTTCATCCATGAGTTCTAACCATGCATCCACTATACTTGCAATTAGTTAGTCTTTGTTATTAGATAAAGCTTGAACCGAAGTTCTCGCTGCATGCAAATACTCAGAAAAAGAAATAAGCCATTCCAGTGTAGGCACTGAATTCATTAAATTATAAACAATCTTAGATATATGGTTAGACTCAGAAATAATCTCGTTAATCTTTGACTCTGTAAACGCCTTGGTTAAGGACGTTCAGGTGACGGGCAAGTCGAAGGGAATGATTGAAACTCGCCTTTTGACGCATTCAATATTTATTGTTGTGGTCAAAACCTGCAGAGAACATGGTGATCTATTTAATACATAATTAGTTAGTCTCAGACGATTTCATCTTAATTACAATTGATTATTAAGCATAGTGACATAATACAAAGTTTATAACTCTATTAATCTTAGTTACACTTCATTCCGCATTGTCTTATTTCTCCAGAAACGAGTAGGCATAATTAGTCCACAATATTTCAGTACTGAGGGGTATGTCATCACTTTGGCTGTACTTACAAGTGCGGGTCAATGCGAACCAGTATGGTGTCACAAGGGACAATAGTACTTTGTAAATTTTTCCAGCACAAAAACTCGGCCAGGATTGGGAGTAGGTGTTTACCACAAAGGGCTGGTGGCTGGTCCTCACAGCATCACTCGAAAAGGCGATCTGCCATCATGGAGGCCAGGCGGCCACGCCACCCTTTAAACTCAGCAGAATCAGGGCATCTTGTTTGTGCAGGTCGCGTGGGGGGCGGCGCACGTGGTCACAGGCTGATAGATTGAATGTTTGTTCGGGTAAGGCAACTCCAGTACTGTAGTTGAAGCCAGCGGCAATAACAGACTCCAAAGAATTAATTGCATTAAAAGTTTGAGTTACAATGCAATTTTGTTTAGGTACAGCTTGATTAACAATATTCAAAAGGTCTCCTAAATTAGCTACGTCCTCGGCAGTCGCTGTGCCAAACAGGGTACTTTGAATGAGACCAACAAAATTAAACAATCCTCTCTTTCTTCGTGCTTGAGAACGCACCTTCTAAGCAATGTCTTCTTGAGATGATGGAATAGAGCGTCCAGCTGCGACAATATTCTTATGAAGGGTCTTGAGACGAAGTAGTTGAAGATTTACAGTTTGTGTTATCATGGTAGAAATGTTAGAATGTTGACGTAGAGTTTCGAGGGTGCCCATAGCTGTCTGGATATGAGTAACAACAAACTCCATCTGGTGCAGAATATTTTGTAGTCCGTGCAGCTCATACTTTATGGTCACGACGTCTTCAACGATGAGAACTCGTCCCAAAGGTGCAGCTAAGGCACCTGGTTTGAGGACTTCCGTGGACGCGTCCGTCAACACGGTGGTGCCACAAAGGGGTAGGGGCATGATTACGATGATCCAAACCATTCTGAAAAAGGTTGATTCATCTTAATATTGTTTCGCAGAATGTAGTTTTAAATGATAATTATTAGTGACACTTGGTGCACCTGATGTGTTTGCGGTTTGGTCAGATGTGTCTGGGACATCGTTAACATTCATATGGTGTGAATCTGGGTGGCCCCTTTTAAGTCTGCCCGCATGTACTACGTCTGAAGTTTGTGAATTTGGCTTCAAAATTTTTAATTTGTTGCTCGCTCTTTTGCCGATGATGCGGAATGGTCCTTCAAATTTTGGCTAAAGTTTGGATTTCCGTTCAGGTTCTCGTACCATAGCAGCATCGCCTATTTCTAGTGTTGTAGGCTTTGCCTGTTCATGTTGCTTATAAATCATTTCAGCGCGTGATGCTGCTAAATGTTTCCGGACTTGGCCATGAATATCCGTGAAAACGCTGATTTGCTTGATAACGAAATCATCGATGTTGTAAACCGGGCCTGGCTTGCCTGTAAGTACGTAATAGGGTAGACGTTTGTCTATGCCGGGGATTCCCAAACCTGGGGTCGGAAGGCTCATTAGGTAGGGTCGCAAAGAGGTCATGGGGTCGGTGGGGTCGCTGGGGTCCTTTGGGTCTGCCAGCTCAGGTCACATAGGGAGAGGATGGGTGGAGTAACTGACCAGTCCCTCTCACTCTCCCACCACTAACCTAGAACAGTTGAGCTGTGTAGTACCCCGCCCACCTCCACCCACAGTAAAGGGTGGGGCCGGTCGGTGACTGTCAGGCCAGGTGACAGGTCGCAACATATGATGATTTGATCTTGCCGACACTTGCCAAGCATCGGCAAGATGCAGCAAGATCAAAAGTTGCGACCCATAGGTACCTGGCCTGATACGGTCACCGACCCAGGCCAGGAAACTGGTTGCAACCTTTGCTCTTGCCGACGCTTGTGGATTATCTTCAGCCACACCAGTTTAATGACATAGGAAAGTTTTGGATTAATTTAGGAAAGAAACATTCAGTTGTAAGAAATCGAGCTATGCAGGTTCTGGTACAATTTGGAACCACTTATGTTTGTGAAGCAGAATTCTCGTCAATGGTGTTCATTAGAAATGATTATTGTAGCCGTATTACAAACTTTAACTTAGAAAATTCTATGCTATGTTGCTTAACATCATATACCCCCAGATACAGAAAATTAATCAAATGATAGGCCTCATATATCATCACATAATGAAGGACAGTAGGACACTTAACATACAGCTGTATTGTAACTGAGCAGTATGTTATGTGGTTTAATAATATACTCATGTTTTCAGATCTACAGGAAATTTATTGAATGATAATGTACACATGCCAAATTTAAATAAAATAATGCTATGACTTATATTTCATGCTAATTAAATTATAGTAAACCCATACCACAAACGAAATATGTCAGAAAGTGCACTGTTGTATATTACATAATTATGTTACTTCACCACGAGATTATACCTCCAAGTAAAATACATCAAATTGTGCAATTTAATTGCTAAACAAGCATGAATTATAACACAGGTTTGTATAAATTTGTTAAATTATAAATATGTAATTCAATTTCCATGTTTGTGATCTTAGTAATTAGATACATATAAAAACCAAAAATCCCCAATAGTACTGTTGTAATATATGTAAGCTTGGGCCCTCTTGTTTAATTTTCCTTGGATAAGTTTAGAAATAAATGCAAGTAAAATAACTGTGTGTGTAATTTTTCAACACACACACACACACACATATATATATATATATATATATATATATATATATATATATATATATATATATATATATATATATATATATATATATATATATATATATATATAAAATCAACGACCTCACCAGCCAGGATTCGAACCCTCGACCTACTGGGTGGGACAAGGGAACGCTACTGATCAACCCACAAGAACACTAAAAGCAGTCCGAGGCTCTGATATATTTCACACAAAGCCTGTTCATCAAGCTGATGGTGCCGTGAACCTCATTGGGAACTGCCCGTGCCTCGTATGTGGTGTCAGTAGCATTTTACAGAATCCAGGTGGTATGAAACGCGAGGTACCATATATATACTTCATTTTTAGTCCATATAACACGCGGACTTTAAAAATATAATCAACGACCTCACCAGCCAGGATTCGAACCCTCGACCTACTGGGTGGGACTAGGGAACGCTACTGTAATGATTGATTGTCAGACCAAAGCTTACAGCCCAGAATTATGTCACATATAACAGCAAGTACACTACAGACCTCGTGGTACCACCACATTCCGGGTTGACACACCTCAGGTCGACCCTAGGGACTTGACCTCGCCAGCTAATGACGTGAGTTAGCCGGGTGACCTACAACCTCACCTAACCAAGACACCTTGGCAGGACCACACCTGCACACAGCTATCCAGATCTAACCAGTTTAGTGATAATTGGTTAGAGGTCAGAAGCCGGCTGGGCCGACCCCATATAAAGGCCCTACATTCCCGTCCACGTGGAAGATTATATCATTCTAATCATCATTCTGATCCTGGTTGCCATTCGAACCTTCGAACATTACTGCGGAGATTCTCAGAGTCACGCTTGTCCTCTCCCCAGGTCGGGAGGGGGACTTCCCGACCAGACCCCAGCTAAGCAGAAGCCTCCCATAGAAGGCAGCCCAGCCAAGCATCCACTGGGCCTACGTCAGGGTACACGTGAGTCTTGTCAGAACGATTCCTAGGGTGAGTTACCTACTGTGGGAAGTGTATTCATTCAGGTGTGTCCGAGAGTCAGTGTCGAGTAACGTAAAACATAATGTGTTAGTACCCCGATATAATAGTGATATTAATGTGTCCATGTCATTGAGTGAATTAATAAATAGTTGTATCGAAGAGGTGTTTAACAAGTTGTCCCCTTAAGAAGTAATATATGTGTATTGACATACTAGATAAGAAGATAAGCGTATTGACGCGGAGTAAATAACATCCCGGCCACGCTACCAAGTTTCCTATCTTTACATTCCTACTCTCTATTCTTACTTATATATGTAATCTTCTCATTGTGTTTTGTCTCATTATACTACCGACCAACCCACAAGGACACTAAATGCAGTCCTAGGCTCTGTTATATTTCACACAAAGCCTGTTCATCGAGCTGATGGTGCCGTGAACCTCACTGGAAACTGCCCATGCCGCGTATGTGGTGTCAGTAGCATTTCTGTAGTTTCTTCAGGCAATGTTTACTCTGTGGTTGAGTTCTTTCACCCTGGAACAGTAGTACCAGTAATCCTTGTACAGTCTTGATGTAGGTCTTGTTTTTGGAATAGCCTCTTCTGCCGCTTGGTGAAATGCCTCGACCAATTGTTGATGGAGGGTTGTCTCGTCCACGGGTGATTTGGCCCACCACTTAGCCAGGTGTTTCCTATAGAGTTCCCAGTCCACCTTTTGGGTATTGTATCTCCATCTCGGCGGGGTGGAGTGGGGAGTTTGTTCTCCTTCAGTGTTGTTAGGGTGGCAAAGTGTTCGCTGGTCAGAGTGGGGTGTAGCTGCTAGAAGGCCGAAGGCTGTAGTGCACTAGAGACGAAGGTTAGATCTAGCCTTCCTCCCCTAATGTGGGTGGGCTCTCCGGTGTTTAGAAGGGCGATCTCGGGTGTGTCTTGAAAGGTGGTGTATAGGTGTAGGCCATCTTCATTTGTGGGGCTTACCGAGCTTAGGAAGGGATGATGTACATTGAAATCCCCTCCTATGAGTGTGGAGTGGTCAGCGGCCGAATCGAATAATTGAGTCACCTCCAGTGAGCCCCTTGGGTTCTTGTAGATGTTGTGGAGAGTTATTTCCCGTTCCTGGAGGGTTACTTTGACGGACTGTGTCTCGATGTTTTCCCCACATGGCAAATGCTGCATGACCTCGGAGGAGGGTATGCTCGACTTGACCAAGATCATACATCCTCATGTCGTCGCCTGCGTGAAATGCCTCCTGTATGTCTTGTAGCCACTGAATTTGAAACAATGGTGTTCTTGTAGGAGTGTTTCTTGTAGCAGTATAATGTCAAGCTTATCCTTGGCTGCTGCTTCTTGCAGGAGGTGTTTCTTGTTTTTGATGCCCTGAGCATTCCATGTAAGGATGTTTAGGGTGCTGGTGTTTTCCACCACTGTTTCATCTGGGACTTCTGGTGGTCCTCGATGGATATGTTCAGGTCTAATTCCGAGTGGATCAGGTTCATATCTTGTTCTGTGGTGGTTTTTGCTTTCTGGGTCATTGTTCGGTTCAGGGGAGCTGAAACGTCCAGTTTCTTTCTGGGAGCTGACGTTATCTCTGGTTCTATGTTGGCCTTTTCGGTGTAGAGTGTACCTCGGCTGTCACTCGTGTGGGGGCCGGCATGGTGTCCTCCACTGAGGTGGCTGGAGCTGTGGCGACTTGCCCGAGGACGCTCCCCATGAGTATTTGGAGCTGTGTAGGCTGGATCTTGTGGCTCATTAGTCCGGCTAGGCCCTCCGCGAAGGTTGTCAGTACCTTGTCTAAGTCTGAAACATGTATCAATCCTTCTGGTGCCTTGGTGTCTGTTTTTTTTTGTCTTTTTCGTAGTTGTTGTCGTTGTCTTCTGCTTAGGGGGCTGAGGTGTGGCCATAGGGAGGCCAGGAAACTGGGCTGCACTTTGGGTGTTGACCGGCTGAGGAGGTTGGCTTTGTTGTTTTTGCCTTTGGGTTCCCCACACGAAGGTACTTGGTGGGGGTGGTGTGCAAGCAGTGGGGGCCGGTCTTGCTGCTGGTCGGTTTGTCTGGACCCTCTTTGTCCTCTCGGAACATCCAGGGTTCCAGGCGTGGTGTTTGCCCCGGCAGTTGGCACACTTGGGGGCAAAAAAAGCAGAGGGTTTCAAAGCGGGCTCTGAAACCCTCGGCTTTTATGGGTTGCTGACTGACCCAAACATCGTAGTTGACATAACGTCTCATTGTTAATGTTATTACAGTGTTACTGACTTTAATAATACAAACTATTCACATACACAGAAACAAAACAATGTAATTCTAGCCTGGAAAAATTTAATTATACAATATATATATATATATATATATATATATATATATATATATATATATATATATATATATATATATATATATATATATATATATATATATATATATATATATATATATTATATATATATATATATGCTTTATTAGCTAAATACCATATATATATATATATATATATATATATATATATATATATATATATATATAAGGCTACATATATATATATATATATATATATATATATATATATATATATATATATATATATATATATATATATATATATATATATATACTATATTATATATATATATATATATATATATATATATATATATATATATATATATATTTACGGTCGTATTTTTTCTATTTTTTTATATATAACATGCTCCCATGTTCCATATTATTCCTGTAATGATGTGTTAAATTTACTATTATATATTCTAGTCACCTTACCCTGTGCTGTTAAGGTTTTACTGTCATTATTTGTTCAAGCCCATCTTATTTCTTCATTTTGTATTGTAACCAGCATTCTTTGTTCTCTAACGACCATCTGCATCGTTAAACGACCCACCGGCGGGTCGCGTGGCGGGAGCCGACCTTATATATAGGACCCACCAACTGACTTGAGTCAGTTCAGTCCTCTTGTCATACAGTCCACATCCTTTGAGTGTGCTTGTTACTTAACTTAATTTATTTGTGTTGTTCCTGTCGCCACCAATGTGGTATATCTATGTGAGTACCTATTTATGTCTCTGTTTGTGTCCATCAGTATTTGCTTAGTTGTATTCAAGTAATTCAGTGTTGTTTCACGTTAGTTAATTTCAGTGTTAGTTTTTATATGTTTATGCAGTGTTAACGTAATCCAATGCTTTATTTTTATTCTTTTGATGTTTCGATGTTTAGTATCACTTGTGTCTTAAAAGTTTCGATGGTGAATCAATTTGTTGTGACAGCCTACGAGGCTCTTTATTGTGTTAATATTTTAATTAAATTCTTAAAGGTTTACTTTATTTATTTTTATTCCCTTTTAATTTACTTCACTTTTTTTGTTTGGTTACGCCTAGAACCTGGATATTTAAGTAAATTAAGAGACGGCGTAACATGTAACATATATATGTATATATATGTATGTATATATATATATATGTATGTATATATATACTGTATATATATATATAATATATATATATATATATATATATATATATATATATATATATATATATATATATATATATATATATATATATATGTAACCGGTCGGAATTACTGGACTTTAATTTCTCACTTGACTTGGGGTTTATTAAAGATTATTAGATGGTAATTGCAGTGGAAGCGCCCCTTTGAGAAAAATCCCGAACCAGCACAAGAACACTTAAATTTACTAAACAAAATGAATTGTCCGTGACCCGTGGAAGGATAGCGTCTGTGACTGGGATGAATGAGACACACTGTAAAATTTAGACACTTATATTCCCTCCAACACTACAGACACAATCAAATAATGGTACACCAATATGCGCACCTCCTAACCTGAACTTAAAACACTACTCTGGGGAATAAAAGTTATACATGATATTGAAATTATTAGAAACTCAGGACAACAATAAATTTAAAGTATTAAGAAATGTTGCTTGCACACATGAAACAGGCCTTAAGGGCTTTCAACAAAATAATATCAACCACTGAGAAAATGGTATAAAAAAAATAGAAATTAATAACTCTACAATGAATAGGCCTTAAGGGCACTCAACAAAATTATATCACCCCAACAGATGCACACTTCCTAACCTAACTTAACCACTACTCTGGGGAACAAAGGTTATACCTGAGATCGGAATTATAAAGAAAAATTAAATGCATTAAAGGAATTAAATCACAGTATCACTCTGGTTTCACTTAGTGACACAAACATTCAAAAAACAATACTATCAAATTCATTTAAGAACTATTACTACACACGTCAAGATAATATCAGTAACTGAAAAAATGGTACTAACTACACACAAAAATATTGCCACTATTATTGAGATGTTAGTGGGTCCACCAATACCCGTGAACCATGCTCCACCCAACTCAACATACACCAGTAATAAGGGAGATAAAATGTTTCTCTAGGTATCCCCTAAACTCCTGGTCTCAGTGTGTGACCATTAATTTACTCAGATAGCCTCAGTGTACTCTCAGTGCGTCCATGGGTGGGAAGAGAGAACGCCCACAGGTGACTATGGCCAGTAGGTAATACTTCTAGCTGACCAAGGACACGTGGTGTTGTGCACCCACGTGGTAAGAACTGATCACCCAATGCTGATGCTGGTCCCGTGTCGTTTTAGTTGTCGGGAGCACTCGTTCACTCAAGAGATCCTTTGCTACCCGGCTAACCAGTGACAAGCCTGCACTGATCGTTCCAAGGGTGATAATCGCTAATCATCAATCATCAACGGCAGTCTCAAACGGCAGTCAATCTCTAGCAGTCATCACTCTCACAGTCAAGTGGGTTCTGACAGAAACCCTGAAATTAACTCACTGTTAGCTCTTAATAACTTTATCACTGCCCTATCTAACCCCTATCTGAGATCGAATGAGACTTACTTGTTATACTGCAATAGCGCAACACAGGTGACTAGACCACTTGACTATTTCTGTGGACGGACGCTCAGGGACGTCCTGTTGGTCCTATAGCTTTCGCGTGACTGAGGACCAGCCAGCCTCGCGTCTCCCCAAGGCGATAGCTTAGGCCTACGTGACATATTTTCCGCCTAACTAATAACTTTCTTGGGACACCCTTGACATTATTCAGACTGATAAACGATCTATAATAATTTCAAATTTAATAATAGTCCCTTAACTTCATGAATCGCATCATTATTAATTCGGCAAACTACATTCAATATCGTATAGGCCCAGTTCCAAAAGCTCTCACTACGTGCAGGAGCGCTCTCTTCCCTCAGACGACCTTGAAAACTCAGTATCACCAATGGCGCTGCGTTTGAAATCACACTGAAGTTTCTGAATATTATATATATATATATATATATATATATATATATATATATATATATATATATATATATATATATATATATATATATATATATATATCAAGAATACATACTCATTCACAGTAAATCTGGCAAGGGCATACAGCTCATTTAGTAATTGGTTGTTGAGGGTAATCCTATTCTACTTTGCATGCAACGGCTGCTATTGCCAAACACGCCCCCAGGCACATCAATATGCACTTACTTGCTATTGTGAGGACCAGCTGAACTGTGCCCATGCACCCCCACAAATGACAAACAACCGCACCCAACTGTACGAAATGGCGGACATAAATAACAATGAGTGGCCACAAGAAATAGATCTAGATGTGGAAAATGATGGACAACCACTACTCGCTGGCCCCACTACGGAAGAGTAATATGATCTCGAAAGTGTACCAACTGTCAGCGATAGACACGACTCACCCCAACCAGGAACTAGCCGAAACCCAGAAACCAGCACCCATTGGAGGAGTGCTCTGATGGAAGGTCTAGAAAACTACATTGAAGAGTTCATCTCCAAAGAAGGTGTAGACAAGCCTGCAGCTACAAGGAAGGACAATGACCCTGTCAGGAAGACCCAACAGAGCAAACCTGCAGCAGGTGAACAGCCTCATCGGGGGGAGGATCAACCGGTGAGGAAAAAAGGAAGCCATGGAAGAAACCAAGGCGATACGACCACACCCACTCTCCGCAAAATTGAGGTTATACCACCACAGTCTGCAGAAATAAAGAGTAAGGAACCATGGAAGGTGCCGGACAGGGTTATGTCAGACTTACACTCCCGAGACATACGGCTTCCTACTTTCAAAGGGGAAAAGCCATCGCGAGTATTGGAGCTTTATGCATTCCTCCAATGACGTTGTAGACAAAACCCAGATGTCTAACCCTGAGAAGATGCACTAAATCCGATTGGGGTAACGTCACTAGTGTAGTACCCCAAGACGCTGAACTTGGACCATTACTATTTATTATATACATAAGCGACATAGATATAGACGTAGACAGCAACATAAGCAAATTTATTGATGCCACTAAAATGGGGCGTTTAATAAAATCTGACGAGGACTCCGCAAAACTACAGGAAGAGCTAAGCAAATTTTTCGCAAGGTCGAAAAAATGGCAGAATAAGTTTAATGTGGAGAAATGTGAAGTACTTAGTCTAGGACTCTAGGAGATGTAAATAGAGAAACCAGATATCAGATGAAAAACGTTGTTATAGAGAAATCTGACTGTGAGAAAGATTTAGGAGTAATGATAAGTAGGAATCTTAACCAAGTCAACAAAGTGTCTTTGCTCGAAACAAGGCAAACAAAGTACTTGGGTTCATACAATGGACTGTTAGTTATAAGACTAGCGAGGTTATCCTAAAACTATATCATCCTCTGCAGAGATGCCAAGCATTCCTCAACATGTCGACTGGAGCGCGATTCACTAGTACGTGATGAACGTCGCTGTTTCGCCTTCTTAGATCGCGCTCACCGGATGACCGAGTGCATCCAGAAGACAAGATGCGGCATAAATGGCTACTATAGTTTCCACTTGAAGCTCCTGCACTTCTCGTGAAAGTATATGCGCAATGACAAGCCAAACCAGGAAGAACCATCAAGAAAGAAACTCTTAGCTCGTTTTCAAGGGATGAAAAGAGCTTCTACCATAGATGCACACCAGTCAGAAGTGTCGCCCGACCACAAGCGGCAGAAGATAGGTGACTGTCAACTCAAAGCCATTATGTCGGCACCGAAATCAACGACCAGTGGAGCTAAGCCATGAAAAACGAAATCCAGCTCGAGAGTCAAGGAGAAAAAGGCTGAAAACAGTCAGGTTGCACTGGTAACCACGAACCGAGAAAACCCGTATAAATGACCAGAGATACTTACAGTCGATAAATAACTAGTGCGAGGGGCCCTAAGATTACGACATATGACTAGCAGATCCAGGCAGAGTTGCACTCCCCATATTAAAGGTCAAGGTCGGGGAGATAAGGCGAGACACGCATACAACAGTGATCACCGGAGCACTCTAGGACTCAGGCAGCAACAAGTCTTACTGCACTGAGAGCCTAGCCAACCGACTACGAATAACAGGGAAGTCTGTTTCAATCTCCAGAGGCAATATCCTGAAAGAGACGAAGAGCGTGAAGGCCAAAGAGATGGATCTGAAGGTGACTAGCGTCGGAGCTGTTGCCAAGTGGAGGCACCTCCAAGGAACCACACCGCTCCATGCCCCGGAAAGGGTGGATCTCCTGATAGAGCTAGATGTACGACAAGCCCTAACACCGTTAGAAGTAAAGACCGGGGGGAACGGAGAGCCGTTGGCGGTGTGCACTCTAATAGGATGGCCCATAAATGGACCGATTGGACCGGCAATAAGCGACCACTTAGCAATCAACCACCTCATCTCAGAAAAGCCACTGAGACTGGAGACACGTTTACAGAAACAGGTCAGACACCTCTGGGAATTTGACTCAGCCTACTGCAATGAAAACCCCATCTCTGTTGAAGACAGAAGTGTCCTGGTGCTGTGGTCAACTTCAGTGATTAGGGTGGACGGGCACTATCAACTTCCCATACCGTTTTGTCATGAAGAGCCGGGACTCCCGAATAGCAGGAAACTAGCTGAGCAACGGTTAGCGAGCTTGAAGAAACGTCTCCTGAAATATCCAGACCTCCGTCAAAGATATCGAGAAGAGATGCAAAACCTGATCAACAAGGGACATGCTGATAGAGTCCCAATCCGAAAGCTTACCATTGTACCGGGGAAAACCTGGTATCTCACACATCACCCGGTATTGAACCAAAATAAGCCCGAGAAGTTGAGAATAGTTTTTGAATGTGAAGTAACGTATGAGTCAGTGTCCCTGAACAGCCAAGTGATGCAAGAGCCAGACCTCAACAACAAATTGATGGGAGTCCTCATTAGGTTCAGACAAGAAAGGATGGCACTCATGGCTGATATCGAGGCTACAGTATGTTCCACCAGGTACGAGTACTGCTTGAGCATCGAGACGCCCTGTGCTTCCTCTGGTGGACAGACGACCAACTATCGGGAGACCCGGTCACTTACCTGATGAAGGTACATCTCTTCGGGGAAGCGTGGAGCCCATCATGTGCTGGATATGCACTACGACGAACATTCCAAGACCACGGGCAAAGGCTCCATGAAGAAATTGAGAAAGCATGTCGCAACTTCTATGTCGATGATCTGCTTCTTTCACTAGCATCACCAGGGAAGGAGGCGGCAGTCACTCACCAACTGAGGCAGCTGATGAAGAAAGGCAGGTTCACACTCACAAAATGGATCTGCAACCACAAAGGAGTCCTCAGAGCAGTCCAACAAACGGAAAGTGCCACGGAAGTAAAAGGAGTACTTTTTAAGGAAGACAGGCCCCCAGCTGAGCGAGCATTGGGAATCATGTGGGATCTAGAGAATGATGAGCTTGCAGTCCGAATCCAGAGCCAGACGAAGCTGCAGAAGAACCGAGGTCAACTGAGTATGGCCAGCTCCATATACGATCCATTAGAAATCATCGCCCCGAGCACCATACGAGCCAAAATCATATTCCAGGACTAGTACAGGCGAGACATCGGGTGGGATGAGCAAATGACCAAACACAACAGAGCCGCTTGGCGGCAGTGGCTAAATGAACTTCCCCACTTGTCTCAAGTACGTATCCCGCGATGTTACCAGCCTGAATGCGCAAATCCAATAACGACGGTACAACTGCACCACTTTTGCGACGCCTCCCAGCAAGCATATGGTGCTATATCATACCTCAGGATCACAAGTGGAGATGGAGCCCACTCTACCTCTTTTGTGTGTGGCAGAGCCAAGCTAGCTCCTCTGAAACAGCAAACCAAACCTCGGCTCGAGCTATGTGCAGCAGTGCTGGCGGCCAAAGCAGGCATGCAACTGAGAGAAGAACTAGAGTTGCAGATTGACAGATCAGTGTTCTTGACAGGCTGCATGGTGACCCTTCAATACATTCGAAACACTGAACGGAGCTTCCATACCTTATGGCAAACCGAATTGCAACGATACATGAGAATTCTTACGCAGAACAATGGCGACATGTGAGCTCCACCCAAAACCCAGCTGATGATGCCAGCCGTGAACTGCATATGGGGCAGAAATGAACAGGGACTGCAGACGGAATCATGGATACCCCTTTCTCCTGTTGGGAGAAAACAATAGGCCGAAAAACCCAAAGCCGATTCTTTACCTTGCAGATGGAGACCCGGAGGTAAAAAGAGATGCAACAGTACTGGCATCGAGCACTGACCAGGGGGAGAGTACCCTAAAAAGGCTATGGGCAAGGTACTCCTCGTGGCATCAGCTACTGAAAGGCGTGGCATGGCTCAGGAGGTTCATACAGTGGCGCTTCAGCGATCCAAGGGAAGAACGTTGTATGTATATTATGTATGCTGTATTATATATTATGTGTGTATATTATGTATGTGCTCCATTTATATATATTATTTATTCAGCCTAGCTAGCAGCGTGTGGCAATGTAATTACCATGTCCCACAAGCTTAATTAATGTGCCTGGCGACATATGGAAGTTGTTAGTGTGTCACTTGCCATACGTCGCCTATAGAGCAGTTGACGAGCAGACAGGTTGAGGAGCGCTACTCCCCTTGTGTACATATCTCTTATCCAGTAAATAGAACCTACAAAATCTATCCAGGTGTTTGTGTTCGCTCCTGTTGATAGAACTTATTACCCAGAACACGAACATGGCGCAGTGAACCGGTTTTACTGGATAATTACGAGTGAAAGTGCAAACTTTGTGGGAAAGCTGGCTTATGGACCCCTTGCCCTGTGTCAACCAACCGGCACCCGACACCCCTCCTCGAAGAATTTAGCAACTTTGAGAAGTGTCAGTGACAGTGATTTTTTGTGCAGTGTTTAGTGCATTGTGTGTTTTGTGCCATACATGTGTGACCTTGTTCTAAAGGATTCCCAAGGTACACGGCATGTTCTGGGCATTTGTAAGGAGTAACGTTTTTCACATCCTCCCCTCGTCATGCCTCGGGTGTAACTGACGCTCCTATTGTCTCCACACCCCCTCACAGCTCGAGGCCCCTCATGGCGAGACGCTATCGCCCGCCCCGCACACACAATCACTGACATCGGCGGCTCCCTTATATATATTTTATATATATAATCTACTTATCTGTGTATTTAATTAATTTATTGTGAGATCTTGTTGATACGACGGGCTGACCGGTCAACACTGATTTAGACACAGTACACATATGAAGTAGTTATGTCTCGTGCCTTACATAGCCGTGGAGCCAGCGCCCGGATGAGTCAGTCGGATGATAACTCCGTAGAGATGGATGACCAGGCTGACCATTACTCTCCAGCTCCAACTACATCTCGCAGCCTTTCACCTCAATATTCAGCGTTGTCTCCAGAGATAATTGCTTTAATGAAGTTTATGAGAGATGAAAGGCGCGAGGATGAAGCTAACAGACGTGTGGCGGACGAACGCAGAAAACAAGCAGAGGCAGAGAGAGACCACCAACGGAGATTGGAAGACAGTGCACGGTTTGAAGCCTTGATATCTCGCCTCACTGTTAACCAAGCCCCTGGCTCTAACACTGCCTCGGTACTGACTGGTTCAGATACCTCATCAATGCTCTCTTCACGCCCCCCAGCCCCACCTAAAGCAGCAGCTCAAACACCGCCCATCTTGAAGCCTGATGTGAATTTCCAGACTTTTCGTGAATGGCGGCGACGGTGGACTGATTATTCTACAATGGTGGATCTCCAGAGTTTGTCACAGCCTAAACAACTCATCCAGCTGCGTATATGCCTCTCCTTGGAAATTCAGCGTGTCTTAGAACATACGTGGCAGGTACCTCCGACCTCTTCGTTGTTTGTAGAGGAGGTACTGGACATTCTACAATGGCACATCAAAGGACAGCAGAATGAAGCTCTGCGCAGGAGGGAATTGTTTAGCTGCAGACAGATGGAGGGCGAGACTTTTGACGCCTTTTATGTACGACTCAAGAGAGCCTCGGAAGAGGTAGATGTATGCCTAGGCCACCACCAGCAGTGCGAGGAGACCCAGTTGAAGCAGGTGATCCTGATGGGTGTTAAGGACGAGGAGCTTGTCCAACGCCTCACCTCCCTCGACTCTTCCTCTTCTCTTAAGGATGTTTTGACGATATGTCGCTCCTATGAGGCTGCCATGTGTGCCACCTCTGCCATCCGAGCTCCCCCTACAGCTGTACGCGCTGTGTCCCGGTACAAGAAGGACAAGAAGTCTGCTCCTACGCCTTCGCCCTCCACGTCCACGCCCGGTTCATTTTGTAACAACTGTGGTAAGCAGCACGGAACACAGGTGTGTCCAGCTGCAGAGTCTACCTGCAACAGTTGTGACCCTAAGGGCCACTGGTCACTCACAGTACGGTGCCCAGCCAAGTACGTCCAGTGCAATGTGTGCGGTCGTCTGGGCCACCATGACAAGTGTTGTCCGACCAACAAACCCAAGGGACAGCGTCGGCGGAAGCTTCAGCGCCCTTCCACCAGTGAGGGCCGCCCACAGTCTTCCAATCAGAAGCGTGACGACCCTGGACAACGCTCGAGCCATATTAGGAATGTGTGCTCCCCCCCGCGTCCCAGGACCAAAGTCCCCCAGTACATCAGTGTCATTGTGACCTACCGCAGTGTGTCATCCCGTCTTCAGATGTTGCCCGACACCGGCGCTGATGCTACAGTCATCGGTCCCCAGCATTTGCAATGCTTGGGGCTCTCTCCAAGTGATCTAGGACCGCCCCCCAAGGATCTCCGCTTTACGGCAGATGGTTCACAGATGGCCCCAGCCCTAGGTTCACTCCAAGCACAAGTCACCTTTGGCAACAGGTCGTGTCAAGCCTGGATTGATGTGCATAACGGTGTCCCGACTCCTTTGCTGTCCTACAGACATTGCCAAGAGTTGGCCATCATCTCCCAGGACTTCCCAACACCGATTCTCGAGGTAAAATACGCCAACAGGGTGCACGAAGGGAGCAGCAACTACCCTGCTGCCGCCCTACCCCTACCTCTGGCCAGTGACACCTCTCCTTCGGTAGTTGTCCCTGCTGCTTCAAGTCTCCACGCCTTGGCTCGCCTCCACGACAGTCACTGTGGAGCCGAGGCCACCAAACGGCGTGCAAGACAGACTGTGTTCCGGCCTGGCATCGACCCCGACATCTCCAATACTGTCCAGGTGTGTAAGCCCTGCCACGTACTACAACCCAGCTAGCAGCAGGAACCCTTCATGAGTGACGACAACCCCACCCGCCCCTTTGAGTCTGTGTCGGCCGACTTTTTCTCTGTGTCAGGAAAGTCCTTCCTTGTTATCGTCGACCGTCTCTCTGGTTGGCCGGTTGTCATCAAGTGCGGTAATGACACCACGTCTGCCGCCACCATCAGCAAGTTCCGCCACTACTTCCGTGACGTGGGCGTTCCTGTACGCCTGCGAACCGACGGAGGGCCTCATTTCACAAGCCGGGACTTTGCTGTGTTCCTTGACCGATGGGGAGTCCGGCATGTGTTGTCATCGCCCCATTACCCGCAGTCCAACGGCCACGCTGAGGCTGCTGTCAAATCCCTGAAGCACCTCATCGTTAAGGTGGCCCCTTCTGGGAATATCGACTGCGAGGCCTTCGACCGGGGTCTTCTTGAACTCCGCAACACACCTAACTACATCGGACGCTCCCCTGCCCAGGTTTTGCATGGACGCCCCCTTCGTTCTTGTGTCCCTGCTCACCCTCAATCCTTCTCCAAGGAGTGGCAGGCCAAGACAGAGGATTGTGATCTCCGAGCCGCCGAACGTGTTCAAGACGTCGTCGCCCGCTACAACGACCACGCCCGTTCTCTCCCCAGGTTGAGTGTCGGCACCCAAGTCCGTGTTCAGGACCCGACCTCCCTACGTTGGGACAAAGTGGGCGTAGTCATGGGTCTCGGTAGGTCACAGGACTACCAGGTGCGGTTACCCAGTGGTCGTGTGTGGTGGAGGAACCGCCGTTCTCTCCACCCCGTAACAATGCCTTCTGCTGACCCCGCCACCAGTGTTGAGTCCCATACCCTTCCCAGTGATCGAGTCCCTCGACGCTCAGAATGGATCCAAAAGAAAAGGTCCGCTCAAGACTTTGCTATGAGCGTATAGGGGGGAGGGAGGTGTATGTATATTATGTATTCTGTATTATATATTATGTATGTATATTTTGTATGTGCTCCATTTATATATATTATTTATTCAGCCTAGCTAGCAGCGTGTGGCAATGTAATTACCATGTCCCACATGCTTAATTAATGTGCCTGGCGACATATGGAAGCTGTTAGTGTGTCACTTGCCATACGTCGCCTATAGAGCAGTTGACGAGCAGACAGGTTGAGGAGCGCTACTCCCCTTGTGTACATATCTCTTATCCAGTAAATAGAACCTACAAAATCTATCCAGATGTTTGTGTTCGCTCCTGTTGATAGAACTTATTACCCAGAACACAAGCAAACGTCACCAAGAATATCGATTGAAGGTCAGCGATTTGGATGATGCAAAATTAGCTGTTTTGCGAGTGATACAAAGGGAGGGTTTTCCCCACGAGATGGAAGCGCTGGAAGGATGACACTCTGTCAGGACTGGTGACATAAGCAGGCTGGAACCTTACGTGGGTGCAGACGGCCTGATCAGAATAGGCGGCCGACTGAAGCGTGTTGATCGCCATCCAGACCAAAAGAACCACATAACTGTTACCCAGGGATGAAAAAACCGCAGAACTTATCGTACAAGTACATTTGACCAGGGCTGGCCACTCAAGATGCAAGCACACTCTAGCCATGCTACGCGAGACATATTGGATACCTAAGTGCCATAAGTTGATAGACCGAGTACTACGTACGTGTGTAATTTGTCGAAGAAGCAATTGGAAACCTACCCACCAACTCCAAGCTGACCTGCCAAAAGACCAGGTACATCCAGGAGACCGGCCATTCACCTGCACCGGAGTCGACTGTTTCGGTCCCTTCATGGTTAAATAAAGCCGGGCCCGGGCGAAAAGATAGGGATGCTTGTTTACATGTCTGCCCACCCGAGCTATAAACCTGGAAGTCCTCACCTCACTGGACACTGACTCATTCATCAACGCCATGACGAGGTTCAAATCCCGCAGAGGACTTCCCAACCACATCAGATCCGACAATGGGACCAACATGATTGGAGCGAACAGAGAACATCAAGAGGTGGTGAGTAAGTGAAACAGCAGTGACAATGTTAGGAACACACTCTTGCAAAGGCAAATAGAATGGGAGTTCAACCTGCCTCTCACATGGACGGAGCGTGGGAGCGTCAGATCCGCACGGTGAAGAACGTTCTCCAGGGGGTGATGGGCACACAGGTACTAGACGACGAGCGACTCAACACCCTGTTCTGTGCCGTGGAAGAGATCATCAACGGGAGGCCCATCACCGCAGTATCCGACGACCCGAGAGACCTAAAAGCACTCACGCCGCTTCACGCAGGAACTCTGCCCACTGGAAGCGATCAGTCCATAGCAGAAGCGTACCGACGAAGATGGATGCATGCTCAATTCAATGCAGACCAATTCTGGAAGAGGTGGTGAAGGAATATCTCCCGACACTACGGCGGTGACAGAAGCACTTCCAGGCGAACCGCAACTTCTGCGTTGGGGACATCGTCATCATATCTGGACATCCTCTCCCAAGGAGCCAATGGATGCTAGGAAGGGTATTGGAGGCGGTACCGGGTGATGAATGCCTGGTGCGGCGTGCCAAAGTGAAGTCAAAGGACTCTGCCTATTGGAGGGAGTCGGAGGGTGAGACTCCTGGCAGACAATGGGTTTCAAGCAAGCTCGACAGGGGAGTGTTACCGCCACAGTAGGATAAACTAAGAGAGAGAGAGAGAGAGAGAGAGAGAGAGAGAGAGAGAGAGTTTACAACGAACTTTGCTGAGGTGTTAAATGTGAAACAGATGGCCCTTGCCTCGGAGCTGACTAAATCGCTCCCTGTGGGGTTCAGAAGATAGTCTCTAGCCGCCCAGTGAGATAACAAGTCAGAGAGTTAATAAGTCCTCCATTAGACCCGAAATACGTAAGTTTTATATGGTTTAACACCCCACTCTACTCAAATATATTATATGTAGTTGTTATAGTGAAGGAACTCTGCAGGTTTTGACCGAATAAAGAACAATGGAGACCTACGTGCAAGGGTCTCTTTATCCTTCAATCCCTCATCAGGCGGTTACAGTGGTCATGCAGTAATGTAAATTATTTGTGGTCATACAGTAATATTAGGTAGTTGTGGTCATGCAGTAATGTAAATTATTGGTGGTCATACAGTAATATTAGGTAGTTGTGGTCATGCAGTAATGTAAATTATTGGTGGTCATACAGTAATATTAGGTAGTTGTGGTCATGCAGTAATGTAAGTTATTGGTGGTCATACAGTAATATTAGGTAGTTGTGGTCATGCAGTAATGTAAGTTATTGGTGGTCATACAGTAATATTAGGTAGTTGTGGTCATGCAGTAATGTAAGTTATTGGTGGTCATACAGTAATATTAGGTAGTTGTGGTCATGCAGTAATGTAAGTTATTGGTGGTCATACAGTAATATTAGGTAGTTGTGGTCATGCAGTAATGTAAGTTATTGGTGGTCATACAGTAATATTAGGTAGTTGTGGTCATGCAGTAATGTAAGTTATTGGTGGTCATACAGTAATATTAGGTAGTTGTGGTCATGCAGTAATGTAAGTTATTGGTGGTCATACAGTAATATTAGGTAGTTATGGTCATGCAGTAATGTATATTATTGGTGGTCATACAGTAATATTAGGTAGTTGTGGTCATGCTGTAATGTAAGTTATTGGTGGTCATACAGTAATATTAGGTAGTTGTGGTCATGCTGTAATATGAGGTATTGGTGGGCATTCATGTAATATAAGGTATTGGTGGTCATGCAGTATTATAAGGGTGTTGGTCTTGCAGTTTTATGAGGTACTGGTGGTCATGCAGTAATATAAATTAGGGTATATTAGGCAATAATTTCCTAGAGTGGTGTCAGGTAATGATATATATTGTAGCCGGGTATGCAGATATACTCCTACACGATGGCGTATTTCATGCAGTAATGTTCCCATTCAGTAAAACTTGCACACTAATTATGGCCATGCAGTAATTCACGGAAATTCATAATGTATAGACAATATTTTGCATTCTACCAATGAATAAATCGACATTCCATCAGATAACTTCGACAGACTTTCCGATATTACACCGACAGATCACCAAAATACTTGTACATAGCCAACCGTAGGTATGAATATGTGTCTCTTGCGGTATTCGAACCCATGCAGCTCTCAAACAGTCTTCTGGCAGTACGGCATTCCGTTTTCGATAATGTTACCGTGTATATATTACAATATTATCAGTGCTATTAAATATTTGTCCTATTGACTGAAATATATTTATAAAATGTCTGTACAGAGACACTTTGTCTAACTGTTATGAAGTGTGTCTCGGGTATTGTTTCAATGATATTCCTTTTTATGAAACTTTATTGTTTCGAGTTTTGAACACTTCAAAATATACGGAAAAGTGCTGGGAGAAAAGTGCAAAATGGGGTAGTAAGTCGTCATTCAGTATATACTGTGGAGAGTATAAAACAATAAATCACATTTTAGGTAGATACAGCGACATCTGTGGTGTTGTGGTTATCATATACAAATAATTGTACTTATAATGAGATAAAAATATACAGGTAGCACACCGTCCACCACCTGTGTTGCGGTTCATAAAAAAAAATGTTTGTGTCATGTATAACGAATGATGATTGATGAATAATTTATTTGGCTACCAGCCGAGCTTCAGCAAATTAGGAAATTATGCAGTTCATAAATATTTGTAAAACTAGCGCATTTTTTATTGTCAATAATTATATGAAACTGCAGACTTGAAACTGTTGTGTGTGTGTGTGTGTGGGTGTGATAACGTCTTGGAGGGTATTTGAGATGTTTTGAAAGACTGTTAACTGGGGACCATAACAGGCAATGGTCCTTACAAGTGATTATCAGCATAAGAATGAACATAGGTGGTCATTACTCTTCTGATGCTCATTGTGAAGGTACAAATGAAAATGAACCCCACTGTATCATAGCATAGAATTAGATTGTATTAGGAATTTCAAACTCACATATCCAACTTATTATACGAGTAAATGTAGTCACTAGTCACCCAATACTATGAATCCATCAATAGAACTAATGAGTCTTGTGTCCATCTGTGATGACTACACACCTGAGATGATGCTGATAATGATAATGATGATGATAAGGTTTTGACTTCAGCTCAACAACACAACTTCAATGGATCCCTCACACTAGACTTTTGATGTAACCCACAACAAAACACAAAGTCATCACTTAAGGAGTGTATTGTAAGCAACATGTATTTCAAAATATATGGTAATTATATTCAATGATTTGTGCTGGGTTTACAGTCATGGTGGTGAGCAACCATAGTGGTGTACAATCA
This sequence comes from Homarus americanus, assembly GCF_018991925.1. Taxonomy (NCBI): domain Eukaryota; kingdom Metazoa; phylum Arthropoda; class Malacostraca; order Decapoda; family Nephropidae; genus Homarus; species Homarus americanus. The sequence goes on from NW_024743709.1 coordinate 13,337,251, forward strand.
TGCTCGTATAAAACCATGCTGGGTGTACAACCATGTTGGGTGGTAACCATGCTAGTGAGAAACGATGGTGATGTAAAACTATGCAGGGTGTACAAACATGCTATTGTAAAAACATGCTGGGTATACTAATATGCCGGTGTTAAACTATTCTGGGTGTACAACCTTGCTGGTATTAAATAAGGCTGGGTGTATAACTATGTTTGTGTACAATCATACTGGATGTGCAACCACGCTGAGTATGCAACCATGCTGGCGTAAAACTATGCCGGTGTACAAACATGCTGGGGTCAAACCTTATTATTATTATTATTATTATTATTATTATTATTATTATTATTATTATTACCATGCTTGTGGAAAACCATGCTGGGAGTACATCAATGTTAGGTGTAAAACCATGATGGTATACAACCATGATGGTGTACAACAGGGGTGGCCAGACTTGTTTAACTTAAGAGCCACATACGACAATCTTCAGATATTCGAGAGCCACAAGACACGAAGAAAATATACACACGTTTTTAGTGTTACACATTGTATTACAAAATATATTACCTTTAAATACATGTACTCAGTAATATATACTTATGTATGTGGTTTTTAAATTGTTAAATTTTATATTTCAATAATCAAATGTTTTCAAAATCTTGAGTGATGTTTGTTTTAACGGTGTTGAGCATGTTTATAACATAATGATGAACTACGGGCACATCTCAGAAAAAATATGCAAGTCTGCATTTCAGTAACATTAAATGGGATTGTTGAAGGAAAATATGTGAAAATAATTTTAATTATATATATATTTGTCTAAGTAAACATTTGGTCTAAACTTGGAGGAAAATATAAAAGAAAAACAAGCAAACCAATAAAATTAGAGATATTTTAATCAGATACCACCTCACAAAGCTTGTTTTTCCGTAATTGTGATTTAGGTGGATACTAGCACGCAAACTTTTGTGATTTGTGTCGTATGGTGTTTCAAGTTACTGGCTTTGTAGTGAGTGAGTGAAACATTGCAGATAAAGCAAAAAGGTTTACCTCCTTTAACGGTAAATGTAAAATCATCTCACTCTGGGATGCGCACCGTGAAACGTCAACAAAGGCTGTGAGTGAGCTCTCCCTACAATTCCCAATTCTGATGAATTTAGTGAGACGACTACCTTCAGTCTGTTTAGAGAACTAAAGTGGAGCCCAGTTGTAAGCACAGTGTCGCTTGTGAAATTTATAGTTGTTGGACTTAGACAATATTTTAGATAAAATATCTGGACTTCCTGCCTGGACCCTCTGGTCGGTTATTTTCGTATCTGCGCATGCGCAGTGCGAAGAGCGTGACGTTGAATGACGTGGTAGTGACGTCGTTGTTTCTCCATCTCACCTGTGACCGAACACAAGCATTGCACAATGCCTGGGGAGAGTGGTGGGCAGAAACCTATGAAGGCTTTGGCTAAAGTAGAAAAGATTGCCCGACTGAACAACTTAGAAGACGACCTGAGGCTTTCAAGTAGTGAATCAGAAGCAGACAATCCGCGGCCAACAACAATAGAAGTGATAGACAATTTTCAAGAAGTGATTAGTAAGAAGGAAAAGAAGAGGAGGCGAGAGGAGGCGAAGAAAAGTGAAGGAAGCGACAGTGATGAGATCAGGAATGATAGGAAGAAAAGGACGACACACACAGAAGGAAGCAGAAAGAATTCAACTGGGAATAAAACACAGCAGGTCTTGACTGAATCCAACACCCTTCAAGAGTCAGACCCCAGTGATTATGACAGTGACGGTAATGTTTCTATGGGAAACACTAGCTACAGTGGAAACAGCAATGCCATGGACCCTATCCCCCTGCCCTCTGCCAAACAAACAAGTAAGCTGAATCTCCACTTTCCCAAGGACTCATTAAAATCTGTCGAGGATCGGTTTAATTGGATGATGAAGTACTGCAGACAGCATGGTCCCAACATTCAATTCCGACAAGGTAAGAACCGGAACTTTATCAAGTGTCAGACTCCTGAAGTCTATGAAACCCTTAGTACTGTTGGCTTTGACGGGGTTGTCCTAGTGGCCCCTCCAGCAGACGCTGATGAATGTTGCCACATCCTAGTGAAACGATTCCCCCTATACGCTGACATCGAAGATGCACGTGACTTTAATTCTAATATACTCAGTATACGTCGACATTACCGGGGACACACTCCACAAGCTGCTGTTATTGTCAAGTGGAAGGGAAGGGTATGTCCAACCACTGTGGAAGCCCATCCAATCCTTCCACCACTTTATGCAGAGCCCTATCATCCTGGGCCTGCATTTTGTGTTATCTGCTCTCATTGGGGTCACACCTTCACTGCCTGCTGCCGACGTGATCGTCCTAGATGTCGCTTCTGCTCACGTAACCACAACTCCGCCGCCTGTGCCCAGAAAATCAAAGACCACCTTAATAGGGGTGGTGTGGGCTATGTAGTTGAGCCCAGGTGCTGTAACTGTGGCGGCCGGCACAATGCTGACTCACGGCAGTGCCCCAGTCGCCCTTCTGTCCCAGGGGAGAGGCCTCCCCAAGGGCTGCGTCTACCACAACGCCCCCCTCAGTCTACTGGGTCACCTGCCCCTGCCTGGCTTCACCAGGCTGCACCACAACAGCACCTACCATTCCCTAACTCAACCACTACTGAGCCTCCTCCCCGTCTCTACTCTGACGCTATCAAGCCTCGTGTTCCCACCAGTTCCCCCCCACAACCCCGTCGCTACTCTGACGCAGTCAAGCCTTGTGCCGCCACCAGTGCCCCCCCACAACCCCATCTCTACCCTGACGCTGTCAAGCCTTGTGCCGCCACCAGTGCCCCCCCACAACCCCGTCTCTACCCTGACGCTGTCAAGCCTTGTGCCGCCACCAGTGCCCCCCCACAACCCCGTCTCTACCCTGACACTGTCAAGCCTTGTGCCGCCACCAGTGCCCCCCCACAACCCGTCTCCAGTGACATGACACAGATCATGTCCCTCTTCCAAGAATTTACCAGTCATGTTGAGAAACTCTTGGTTACACTCTGTACCGCTATCTCCGACCTACACCGCCAACTCCTGCCCTTTGCTGCCACCCAGTCACTCCCCTCTTTTGGTTTGACACAAGCTGGTAGTCCCCCTGTGAGCCCCCCCTGCTCACAGGTTGTGTGTACTGGGGCCCCCGAGCCAAGCCCTGCCTCATCTTTACGTCACGTGGTGCCTCAACCTGTCTACCCACCTCAAGCCGCGCCTGCTCCTGTGTCTGTGCTGTCTCCACCAGGGCTACCTATTGGACCTGAGGACTCCACCCCCGGCTACCCATACTCCACCGACATGCCGGCACCTAAGGCCCATCCGTCCACGTCAGGGGTAATCAGTCTAATACACCACAATGGATAGCAACGCTACAGGACTGCAGGTACTCACCTGGAACATAAACGGCTTGCAAAGCAAGTTTGGTGCCCTCAAAACCTACGTCTACACTGAAGACGTCGACGTGCTGTGCCTCCAAGAAACGCGGTGTGCTGCTGGTACCAATGTGCTCAGTGGCTACACATGTGTTGAGAGCCCATCCACTCCTGTTCTCCGCATCGACGGACTACCATGAAGCCATGCACGTGGACTACGGATCTACGTCAAGAAGGATGTCCCCTACCAACCTCTCGACGTCCCCCTTGATGACGACACCACCAACGCACATGCCATCACAATCACACTAAAAGGTATGTCCCTCAATATTGTCAATGTCTATGTGCCTCCCTCCACCCCTACTGTACCTGTCCTACCACACCATATCACCTCCACCCCCACCCTCCTTGTGGGGGACCTCAATGCCCGTCACCCTAGTCTCGGCTCCCAGGGGCCCCACTCAAACTCCCGGGGTAACTCCTGGCTCTCCTACCTACAAACCACTGATGACCCTGTACGTCTTCTCTGCCCTCCATCACCCACCCACATCGGGGGAGGGAAACTTGACTACATAGCTCTCTACTCTGACCCTCACCGCCCACACTCCACCCGCATCCTCCACTCCCCCCACAGTGACCATTTCCCTATCCACACTACCCTCCAGTATGTGAGAATACCCGCTCCACCCAAGGGCCCTAGGCTCAGGCTACCCCCTGCCAACATACCTGCCTTCATCACTTCCATTGCTGAATGGTTTCAGGGTTACACTGTCACCACCGCAGACCAACTCTACCTTGATCTGTCCAAACAATGCACTGACCTCCTCCGCCCCGTCCCAAAACACCGCCGCCCTAACCTCCAGCCCAGGAGTCAGTGGAACGTTAACCGTGACCCTCATGTTAAGTCTATCCGAGTATGGCACCGAATAGCAGTCGACCAGTGGAAGAAATCTCCCAGCTCCCCTGACTCTCTACGCTTCCTGATGCGCACAAATAAAGAGCTCCAATCTGCCATCACTCTCGCACGAGAGAAGCAGTGGTTTGATTTTGCTTCTTCTATTGACCAGTCTACATCTATAGGTGATATATGGCTCACCATTAACCGTGCCCGGGGCACCAACGCTAGACCCGCGCTCCACCCCAGACCAGCTGCCCGAGCTGAGGCGCTCTCCCAGACATGGCAGGAGGCCGCCTCCATTGATGCACTACCACCCGCTGTACGAGACCTCACCCTTGCACTGCAACCACAACGCCGACAGCGCATCTTCGAGTACCAAGACCTATTTGCAGACACTGACGTGCCTTTCACACAGTGTGAACTACTAAATGCTGTTAAGCGTGGTCGGTCCACCGCCCCAGGCGATGACGGCGTCACATATGATGTGTTAAATGCCCTTATTGCCACCCCTGGTAACCCCCTCCTCTGTCTATTTAACCTCTCTTTTGATACTGGTCAGCTGCCTCACTCATGGAAGACTGCCACCACCATCCCAGTCCCTAAACCAGGCAGACAAGATGAATATCGTCCAATATCCCTCATCTCCTGCTTCTCAAAGATGATGGAGCGCATGATACTCCACCGCCTCCACTGGAAAATTGAAGCCCATCTGCACCCTGACCTCTATGGTTTTCGCCCCGGAAAGAGTACTGCTCACTGCATCGCTCACTACATGGCAAACACCTCCGCCAAAACCTCCCTCTTCGTCGACTTCAAGGGTGCTTTTGATAAAGCCAACAGTGGAGTGATCCTTGAGGGCCTCACTCACATGGATGTGAAGGGCAAACTCCTCACGTGGATTGCTGACTACCTCTCCCATCGACAGGCCCGTGTCCGTTTTCAGGGCCACTACTCTAAGATCAGGGACCTTGATCTTGGCACGCCTCAGGGAGGTGTACTCAGTCCTACACTCTTCAATGTTCTCATGAACTCCATCTGCCGTCTCAACGTCATCTTTGCTGAGCGAGCCCTAGACGGTCGCATCATAAGCTACGCTGATGATATCCTCCTCCAAATTACTACAGTGCAACATGAACAACCTATACTCTCCACGTTCGCCCGGACCTGTCAAACACTCGGGCTAGTCATCTCACACACTAAAACCAAGTTCATCTCACGCTTCCGGCGTCAGACACCACTGATTCTGCTAGGACAAGACATCGATCAAGTACGCACCTACAGGTACCTTGGTCTGCCTGTGCGAGCCACTACCAGAGCCACGACCTCCGCTGTCGCCGCCCACGTCATCTCCCAGTGCCGCCAACGAACGAGGCCCCTCCAGTCCCTCACTCACGGCCTCAAAGGAGCCTCTGTCAGGGTCTACGTCTCATGTACATTTCCATCGTCAGAGCTGTCATAGATTATGCCTCTCCTGTCCTTGCAGTTGCCTCCCAGCGCGAGAAACAAAGCATAGAGAAAATCCAAAACAGAGCGATGAGACTCATCCTCGGCTGCCCTATGACCACCAGAATAGAAGTCATGCAGCGCGAACTATTCCTGCTTCCCGTCTGCGATCGAATTACTGCTCTCAATGCCATCCTTGGTGTTAAACTTCTTCGCAGTGAGCAACCGACTCCCCTGTCGCGCTCACTGAACTCACATCTTAACACCCTTCTGCGCCGGCCTGTCCCCATTACTTTCCCCTCTCCCTCTCAACTCTGGCCCGTCCACACTGCTGCTGACATCCTGCGTTATCACCTCTACACCCCCTCGACCTCTCTCCCTCCCGAGTACACTCATCCGCCTCCACCGCCGTGGACCTCCCCGTGTGTTGATGTTGTCGTCCACACCTTCCCTGGTCGTAAATCCACCCAACTGAGGTATATGCTCAAACTTAACTGCCTTGAGCAGATTAATGATGTCGCTTCCTCTCTAAAGACCTCCCACCCTCCTATCCTCGTCTACTGTGATGGGTCTGTTACCACGCTGGGCAGCGCTGGGGCAGCTGTGTGGATTCCTGAGCGCCAGGCCTGCAGGAAAATCAGGGTCCACGACTGGGCCTCCTCCACTGATGCTGAAAGCATAGCCATCCTCGCGGGCATTCATGAGGGGGCGACCTATGCTCGCACTGAACGCCGGAACCTCCTTATAATCAGTGATAGCACTTCTGCGCTAGCGAGGCTCAAATTACCCTCCCCCTCCTCCCCTGCCGCCCAACACACCCTAGCCGCCGTTGCCGGGCTAGAACAAACTGATGACATCCGTGTCAAGTTTCTTTGGATCCCGTCACATATAGGAATAACTGCCTGTGACACTGTTGATCGGCTTGCCAAAGAAGCTACACAAGAAGAAGATACTGAAGCCACTCTCGCCCTCTCCCTGAATCATCTCAAATCTCGCATACACGCCACACAACGAGAGGCATTCAACGAAAATTGGACACACCTGAAACAACGGGGTAGCGTCACACTATGCCACTATGACGCTGTAACCGGTGACGACAACCGCCACTACAAAGAATATCAATCCCTGACTCGATCTCAACAGCTTATATACATGAGACTGCGCCTAGGGTACAGGTACCTATGGGAGTACATTGGCAACCCTGAGCCTCACCGCACTGTTTGTAAACTTTGTGGCCAACCCGACTCTCACACCTTCTCTCACTACATCCTCACTTGCCCTATGACCTCCTCCTATAGGTCCCCAGCCGTTACCAACACCTCTTCCCTCCCAGACCAGATATCCCTCCTCCTAGTCACAGGCCTGGCATTTGACATTATTAGGGACCTGCCACTCTTTGCCATAAACAGATAAAATGTACCGGGAACTTTCCCCCCACACACTCATCATTCTCTCACTTTATGTAACTTGACAGAACCTATGACCCTTCAGGCTTTTACGCCCTTAATGTACGAGTCATAAAGGCAAGTATGAACTTTTCATACTTCCCTGTTGGGCGCTGTAAACGCTTCTGCGCTTCACCTTGCACAGGATGTAAGGGGGTGCCCAATAAACTAGCCCCCTCGGGGGCAAATCTGAATCTGAATCTCACTCTGGTTTAAATTTTTTGTTTCATCTTCATACTTTCGCGTCTTACAATTAGATGATACCATCTCCCTTCACAGAATTTTCACAGACACTGCTATGAAATAAATTTAACAGTATTTAAAAGCAACTTATTTTAATGAATTATAAACACAACTTTTATCCGGAGCATACCAGTTAGATCAGGACAGTTCCTCGTCTTGTTAATGTGTCAGGTCATGACGTGAGGCTGGGTCCCCGGCCCTGCCCCTCCCTCCGACTTTCCTCCGTAATTCCTGACCTGAAATTTACTGACCTGACTCAGCACTGATGAACGACACCTGACTAAATTCTAGCATTAAAATTAAGATTTAATTTCATAAATATTTATACTCACCTTGAATATTTACCTTATATTTTAATCCAGTAGCCTCTCAATTTATAAATACAAAGCTCGAACATTTTTTTTTATTACCTTTACCTTTTATATTGATCATGATACAAAAAGGAGTTCAGCCAAGGTATTTTCGCGAGCCACACATTGAGTGTCAAATAGCTGCATGCGGCTCGCGAGCCACATTTTGGCCACCCCTGGTGTAAAACCATGCTGGGTGACATCTCCTCTAGTGTACCCTATACTAGGGGTTTTCAAACTATGGGTCCCGACCCTTCAGTGGGTCGCAAAATAAATAAATTGGGTCGCAAAATAAAAATGGGTCGCGAAAATAAATCAGAATATTTTTATTTTCATACAATTGGATACATATAATTCAAATATAAATGGATCATGAGAAATTTACATGAATTTTGTCGATGCTAAATAAAGGAAAATTGTGAACGGTGTTTGTCTTTGATTTACTCATTTCATATCATTACACTTAGGTTTAATGGGTCGCAATTCAAATTGTTGTTCTGGCTGTTGGGCGCAGTAAAAAAAGTTTGAAAAACACTGCCCTATACAACCTTGTTGGGTGTACAGCCATGGTGGTACTCAGCCTTGCTGGTGTACAACAATGGTGGGTATAAAACCATGCTGGATCGACAATCATGATTGTGTAAATCCTTGCTGGCAGAGCGGTAAAGTGTCAATTTTTGAGGGAATCTTGCAAATGGTGATACATGTATGAAAATTGGCGTGAGATTCAATATGGGTTATTTATCAAATCTATCTGATTGGACAATCAAAATTCCAAGTTGGCGGCCATTTTCCAAGATGGTCGCCAAATGTTGATGTCAGATTTTCCTTTTTGGCATAAAAATTACTGTTTTCACCAATTCAAATGGTTTCAGTGTTGAGTTCCATGTTTTTGAGTTGGACTGCCTACTGATTGAAAAATTTTGCTTACAATATGTGTTATGCATAACTTATGTAATCTAAAGAATATATTATTTGAATCATTACTTTATTTTTTTAGCTGTGAATTTATCTACAAAGATATTTAACAATTTAAAACTACATACATAAGTATATATTACTGCGTACATGTATTTCAAGGTAATATTTTTTTGTAATAAAATGTGTAGCACTAAAAACGTGTGTATATTTTCTTCGTGTCTTGTTGCTCTCGAATATCTGAAGATTGTCGTATGTGGCTCTTAGGTTAAACAAGTCTGGCCACCCCTGTTATACACCATCATGTTTGTATATTATGTAAGCAACATTTATGGTTACCTATACGAGTATAATTAATAATAAAATATTGTCATGCTACTTCTATCTTATTTTTCCATCAAACGCTAATCAATGGTGTTGTGACCTACATCTTGTTGTCACACACTTTTATATAAATTGTGTCGCTCATAAGTCATACTCCCATTATGTCATCCATTGTAGGGATCAAGCCAAGGTTACATGCAGTAGACCCTATGATGAGGCCATTATCATGGAGGGTGATAAAGCATTCTCTTATGAACCATATTATTCCTCATATTCATGCTTAGTTTTCTGGCTACCATTCTGTGGGAAAATACAGCTTGGAGGATTCTGATATCGTTGCGAACCCCAGCCGCCGAAACACACTCTGCACTATGCCATGATTATCTCATAGTGATGTAACTTATTATTTCAAATAATGTAAAACTTGATTGACTAAATTGTTTCGTGAGTATATTAACAAAACAACGACATCCTTACGTAGTCCTTATTGAAAAATGGAAGTGTCAGAGCTAGATTGTTGAGCTGCGAGGGTGTTTGTTTGTGTGTGTGTGTGTGTGTGTGTTTAGAGAGGGAGGGAGACGATGGCTGGACAGCGGACCTGTCATCCAATAAGGGTGGGTGGACTTTGCACCATCCCCCTTGACTGTAGCGAGAACTTTCGTCCGGAAGTATACATATGATACAGAGTGGTAAAAGGATAAACCATCTGCTTTGTACCACAATGGCAATGAACATTGGTCCTAAAATAATCCTGAAAGGAAAACAAACTGGGACAAGTGCTGTCTATGTCAAGATTATAAGAAGGAAGAACTTAAATCTCCAAAGACTAACGCTGCTAGAAGAGAGGAAGATGGCTACAGCAATTTAGCCAAGAACATTCAACTTTTAAACTAAATCAATGCCCTTCCAATAAAGGCTTGATATGGAAAGACTAGATGATGGAGATGGTATTGCAACACAATGTTGCAAAGAGCCCAAAAATGAGGAACAACCGCTTTAGTTGACAGTGCTGAAGGTAGCAGAAATCAGGTACCACGAAACCCAAGAGACACAAAAAACCACAACAAAATGCTTTTTGTTTGACACGCCAGCACGAGAGAGTGCTTTCAGACAAGCAATGACAATAAAGCTCAATGACAGAATCAATGAATATGCAAAGACACTCATTGACAAAAGAATCATTGCTAAACTTAGTGTAGGAGATGTAGTGGCACAAGAGACGAAATATCACCCTGCTTGCTTAGTTGCTCTGTACAAAAGAGAAAGAGCGTATCTTAGTGCAAAGGAATATGAGAAAAACACAAAGAACCTTGACAAAAAGATGCATATCCACTGGTTTTCTCTGAATTGGTGACATACATCAATAAGACAAAAACTGCATATGAAGGTTCTAATCGAAAAATTTTAGACGAGCGGACTTAGTCTTACTGTACAAGCAAAGACTCGAACAACTTGGTGCCGAATCACTTAAAGTTCATTCTACCAGACTTAAGGACCAATTGGTTTTACATATTCCTGAACTGGAAGCTTATGATCAAGAAAGATATGTTTTGCGAGCTTCATCCTGCCTGAAGTTGGCAAACACAACGAAGCTGTTCATTTGGCCAAGGCTTCAACAATAATACAGCAGAATATATTCAAACACAAGTCAAAATTCCTAACCATACTTGATGATAGAAGTATTGAAGAGGCAGTACCTTCATCAGCTCTTAAATTCATATGTATGATTCAAGATGGCGCATGGAGCATCCAAGTCAGATCTTGCTATGGCACAGCTGTTGCAGTACAGCTGTTTTCCTAAGTACAAGGAAGGAACACAGTCTCACAGACACTCTAAGGATCACGAGACCCCATTTGCTGTGTATATTACCATGTATATATTAAAAAAGACTCGGAAAAGATTGCTTATTGACATGCTCCATGAGCATGGTATTTGCATTTCCTATGATAGGGTTCTAGAAATATCTGCCCAACTGTTGTTTCCCAGTATGTATTAGATGGAGTTGTGTACCCATCAGTTTTGAGAAAGTATCTTTTTACAACATCTGCAGTAGACAACATTGATCATAACCCTACTGAACTATAGCACACACATCTTTCCATGGTACCAGTTTCTCTGTTTTCCAGCATCCAAGGTTTGACAATCTTGGTGTGGAACGTGAGCCACTTCATGTAGGAACAGTTCCAGTGAAGAAAGCTCCTGATCTTCCAGACTCCTACACCAATGTTCCTCCAGCAAACACCATAAAAAATCCTCCACATCCACCAAACCAAACACAGCTATTACAAGCGCCTTACTCTATAAGACAATGGATGATGAATGTATCAATGGTGTAAGACTTGACTTATTTGCTGCAACCAGATATCATATAACGCAATTCCACCAACACGGTCTGCCCTAAAGGAACATGTAAAGCCTGTCGAGGAATGATTTGGAGTCAGGCAACAGTAGCCCGACCAGACGTTCCAAGTCCAGCTAATTGAGGCTGGAAAAAGAAAGGATATGTGGCAAATACACTGGACAGACCTTCCACCAATAGCAGCGAGCTGCCAAGAACTGATCAAGTGTTCCCGTAAGAAAGACTGTGGACAGAAATGTAAATGTATCTGCTCTGGTCTCACTCGCACAGCTCTGTAATGGATGCACATGCCAGCAGCTGTAAATATGAAAGCATTCTTATAACAATATCTCCCAAGGATATGTGCAAGATATAATAAACATGTTTCTCATTGTTCAACTAAGAATCGCTTACACTTATTTTTTTATGAAAAAATTTCAAAGATGAGCAGAACCGTTACTTTATGCATAAAAGACATATCTGAGGGCTCCAAAATAATCATAATCTGTTCCAGCATGCCCAATAAATGGCTGCCATCTTGGAATTTTGAATGTCCAACCAGATAGATTTGATAAGTAACCAATATTGAATGTACACCCACTAAAAAATTATTCGGTACCCGTGTCATATTGTATCACGCTGTAAGGGTGCCGAATAATTTTTTAGTGGGTGTACAGTACAGTACAGACCGGCCAGAGAGGCCATCCCGATGTGTGCCAATAAGTTGTACACCCACTAAAAATTAGTCGGCACCCTTACGGCGAGATACAATATGACACGGGTGCCGAATAATTTTTGTGGGTGTACAAACCAAATTTCATGCTTGTATGATCCTTTGCATGATTGTACCTGCTATCCGCTTGGCCATGCAGTATGTGCAACCATGTTGGGTGTTAAATTATGCTGTGTGTATAATTATGCAGGGTGTACAATCATGCTGGTGTAAGACCATGATGGTGTAAAAATATGCTGGGTATACAACCATACTGGTGTACAACCATGCTGGGTGTACAACCATGCTGGGTATACAACCATGTTGGGTGTACAACCATGCTGGGTGTACAACCATGCTGGGTGTACAGCCATGCTGGGTGTGCATCCATGCTATGTGTACAACCATTGTGGTGTAAAACTATGCTGGGTGTACAACCATACTGGTGTACAGCCATGCTGGTCTACAACCATGCTGATGTACAATAATGCTGTGTGTATAACTATTGTGGTGTAAAACCATGCTGAGTGTACAACCATGCTACGTGTATAACCAGTGTGGTGTAAAACTATACTGGGTTTACAGCCATGTTGGTGTACAACCATGCTGAGTGTACATTCATGCAGGTGTAAAACCATGAGGGGTGTGCAACAATGCTGGTGTACAGCCATGCTATGTGTACAACCATTGTAGTGTAAAACTATGCTGGGTGCACAACCATGCTGGTGTACAACCATTGTGGCGTAAAACTATGATGGGTGTACTATCTTGCACAAAATTCGTGTCCAAAACCCAGCCACAGTGAGGTTTCGAATAGCCTTGAGTCTGAAGTTTCGAAACAGCTGGGCGAAATGCTATGGTCGGCCAACAGATGTCACCCACTGTAGTGTGTGTGTGCGGGGGGGGAATAGAGGAGGTGGGGGCTGGATGAGAGGCAGGTTTATTTATTATTTATACCACCATAATTTCAAGCTGCCTTTTTAACTACGTTTTGTCTTACAGTTGTTTCTTTATGGATTACAAATTCATGGAACAGTTCCAGTGTCCTGGGTTCTTATTGCCGCTCAGGTCAAATATGCAAGGATCAAGTAGTTTTACTCAGAGACCACGTCACAATTTTGTTGTTATTCCGAAAAAGAGATTTTGGTAATATTTCTTTATATTCCCCCCATCCTTTGCTTAATAAATGTTTGTGATATTATGCAATATTATTAAATTATATACTTATGTTAAAAAGAGTGGAGTGAAAAGTTATCAATATTGTAAAATAGTATTCAGACTTAATCTAGTTCCAATTCTTCCAGGTTCCAGTGTTTAAACACCCCACCACAATATGCAAGCTTCATATATTTTGGAGTGTGCTCAGTTACCGTTAATATTGTGTGCTGAACATCATGAGCATTTCAATGATGGTAGCAATTGTAACTATATAATTATATTGTGTTGTAAGACAACACATTCCACGACGTGTCATACAGACCATTGTATACCACACAATACATAATTTTTGTCTGTTAAGTTACTTTGTTATGAATTTTCATGTGATATAGTTTAAGACATCATTAAGGACATGGATTTAAGATAAAACTGTAGGGGAGTTAATATATATTAATTGTATTTACAAACAATACTAAAATCCAAACAATACACCAATACACACATCTTAGTATTTGGTCCAGACACCTATTGCATTCAGGACTTCATCAAGGCAATTAGGGATGGAGTCGACCAGCTTCAGGCACACCCCTGGTCGTCGACGTATACTCTCCCACACGGGGTAAGCTTTGGCCTCTATTGCTGCTCAGGTTCGCTGCTCCCTAATATCCCAATCACGTTTCATCATGTCCCAAATATGTTCAATCGGATTAATATCACATCCTAGTGTTGGCCAGTCGATGACCTCAATTTCAGGGTGATCCTGTAGGTCCTTCACAATGTTGCTGGTATGAATGGGACTGTTGTCATGAACCAGCCTGATAGTGTGGGGGGTTGGAACTACCATAGTAGGGTGTGTCATACGGAGGCGAATTTTTTTTTTTTGAGTTTGAAAAATCGGCCCATGGTATTAATGATGTAGTTCTATGTGCAGAATCATGTGATATCTTCAGATTTGAAAAGTTTTCATTTTTTGCTAGGTAAATTTTAACTTGAAATCTTATGAAAATTCAGTATTCCACCCTTTTACCAACACCACTAAATAGCTTATTTAAAGTAAAGTAAATGTATCAGGTTAATTTATTAGGATGAAAATGATCCAGAATAGTGAAACGAATGATCTTGACACATTTATTAAATTTAATATTCCTTTAGAAAACAAATCATCAAATACAAAAACCGGTTTTACTACTACGACCCGGTGTTGCTGCACACCATAGAGAACATGTCTTTCTTGCTTCTGTTTCTACTCATCACCTCCCTGCTGACCACCTGAGCTCGGATGTAGCCTTCCCTCCTCTCCTGGCTGTACACGTGACTGCTGGCCTCGCTCACTTGCTGTACACAACGCTCTATACTCTGGGTGTGCGAGGGCCAGGCAGGGACATGCATGGGTTGTCCAGGAAAGCTCTGACTTGAACATTGGTGAGGCTGCAGGTAGAGGGGCTCACTGCCAGCCTGGATGTTATCCAGATCTATGAGATCAGTGAGGGTCTTGGCACCTAGATTGACTTCAGGAGTCTTCCTGACCTGAAGGAATCGTCACCAACTGATTCGTCATGCCCAGATCCTCTCATAAGACTCATATCCAAGATCTTTTTGACTCCACTCTTCTCTCCTCCTCATCCTTACTGCAGAGCATTGTCTGCAAAACTGCCTCGGGATGAGCATACCAGGAAGATCTCCTCACAGTCTGCTCCACAATCTGAACAACCTTCCTTGGCTGACTCCTCAGGAGCTCAAGCTGGAAGAGAACATGCCTCGGACCTTCGGAGAACGATGACTTGACCTTGGTGTTGAACCAATTTGGCAAGTAGACACTCACGATGAATTGGACAATAAGTCTCAGGTTGTGAAGCTGGTTCCCTTTCAGTTTATGATGAGCGACCCAAATTCTGCAGAACCTGAGAGCCGTTGTGAGCCACCTAAAATGTGAGACTGGACCTATCTGCAGGTAAGCAAGTCTATCAGGCATGACCCCAGTCTTGATGGCACTGCAAATCATGTAACCATAGTACTGGTCAGTACTCAGGTCGTCAATGACAGTATGTGCAAGCTCAACGAGTGGAGGGCCAACTGTGATTTTTTCAAAGCTCGGATTTATTTCTAACTCAGTGGCAGAGTCCAGCATCTTGCCAAGAGGACCAGACCATCTGTTGTTTGAAAGAGTCTTGCCATCCAGCTCCTGGATCAGATGTCTGAGTGGCAACTCGTTGGTGTGGAGGTCACAAACAATCCAGACCAGCTTCCTCCCAATCTTCCGCCCTATCCACTGTATGACCCCCCTTGCCACCCTGTGTTCGTGTTGGTGCTGTCCCCTCCAATGGCCTGCAGGGTCTGGTCTACGTTCCTCTCTCTGAGCCAGTCCACAATGTTATCTGCCACTATCTCAGCTGGTTTCCTGATGTCATCTTTCTCTGGAGTGAAATGCCACAAATACTTCCCTCCTGGTTCACTGCAGCAGGAGTAGTGTTCCTCCTTCACCATGGCAGGGAACAACTTTGTCAGAATCAACTTTCATGAACACTTTAGTGTCATCCTTCTCCATCAAAGAACAAACAATTGATTCCATTTT
Organism: Homarus americanus; assembly: GCF_018991925.1. Classification (NCBI taxonomy): domain Eukaryota; kingdom Metazoa; phylum Arthropoda; class Malacostraca; order Decapoda; family Nephropidae; genus Homarus; species Homarus americanus. The sequence continues at coordinate 13,353,048 of NW_024743709.1, forward strand.
CTCTTATCCCCTTATCAAACTCCTCTTCTAGGTTACTGACAAGTTTCTCCTGAGCTCTCCTTACTTTGTTATGATCTATCACCAGGTGAACATCATCAGGTGTTATCAAACCACCGTCAATCCAGGCAGCTGTTGCTATCTCTGCAGTTTCTCTGAGACCAGTGTGGTGTCGCATGCTGGCCAGAGCTATGCTCAGGATATCTTTCCTATTTCGAATCTTATGCCTGGAAGGTTTGGGATCATTATTTTCTGGGTTAGGGACAAAGTCACCATTCTCCTGGTCAGCACTCGGATCAGCCATGGGGAAGTCATTAAACTCTGAATCAGCTTGACTCCAATCATCGGCCTTTTTTTACCTCACCCTGGGCCTTCTCAAGTCTCTTTTCCTCGGCAACTCTTCTCTCTTCTGTCTCTCTGTGGCAGCCTCCTGTCTCTTGGACTCCGGAATATCTTGGCTAGAAATCATGAGAGCCCCTATACTGCCAGTCTTCTCTCTCTGTGCTTTGACAAATGCCAGTTCGATCACAGGAATCTTCAGTTCACGCTTGCAAATACAGGAGATGTGGGCCTCCGGATTTACAGTCACGATCGCATCCAAACTCAGGACAGAGAACAATTGGGCACTTGCAAAGTAATTATGTCAAATAACTGGTCCAGTTGTTGGCAAAGCTGTCCTTAACTGCAAGTTTTCCTCTCCCAAGAGAGATATCTCTTGCCTCTCCCAACTGGCTAGCAGTCTCTCACTAATCTTCTTTCTGACTTGTTATGACTGGGCTTGAACTGAGCGTTAGCCAGAGTGTACTGTGCCAAGACAGCTTTGGTCATATCACTGGCAATCTTTGTTTGTGTAAGTTCTTTGGTTCTTTTCACTGATTTGCCTGATTAAAACACCGTATCTCAAAGCATCTCTCAATGTAGGCAACTCCGACTTCAGGAGCTCTCTCCCAGACCCAAGATAGTAACTGAGATGGCTGGATTTTGGTTCCTCGTCCTGACACAAGCAGCCATCGCAAATATTATCAACTTATAAATGCATCAGAATCTGAAACAGAAAAAAATATTGTTAGTTGGGTTGTTAAAGAATGAAGTCAGAAAGCAATGTTCACTATTTAATTGTAATGCACAAATGCAGCTGTACGTTAGATTTTCGATAAATTTCACGCTAAAATTTACCTAGCAAAAGGTTGCAAAATATTGAAACTGAAATTATTTTCTGTTTATATATACTAAAATCTACCCAAATAGTGATGGGCCATTAGTTTTAGCTGATCTTCCCTCCTATGACACCCTACTACCATAGCCCGGACTGTAGGAATTAGCACTTTCTCCAGGATGTCTACATACTGCTCACCAGTGAAATGGCCATTGATCTTGACCAGTTCACCTGGCCCACATCCACCCCCAGAATGACACTGACACCCTACCACTCACTGCACGATGTTGAATGTGTTTCTCATGGTATCGTGTGTGGGGGGAGGCCAGCACTGCCTTGCTTCGGCTCCCACTGACCTGAACACCGTTTCATCGGTAAATATAATGGTTCTCCAGTACTCTTCTCTATGTGGAAGGTGTTCCAATGTAAAGCCGAGTCGACACTCCTTGTGAGTAGGTGTTAGCCACCCTTTGTGGTCTGGAATATGGCAATCGATCCCGGCTTCACGAAGTCGGCGTCTCGTCGTCATGTGATGGCAGTTGACGCCCAGATTTCTTGTATGCTCCACTGATGTTCACATTGGATATGCCGTTGCAGCTGCCACGATCATGGCGTTCATACTTGCCGACGTTACTCGTGGCCTCCCGCTTCGAGGTTTCGTCTCCACTGAGCCCTCTTCCTCCCACCGGCGAATCCACCTCCTAATCGCCTTGGTGCTCCTTTCCACTTCGACAGCATTGTTCGGCACAGTTGCCCCGGCTCTCCACATCCCAAAGATTTGGCCTCGCTCAGCAATCACTGACGACGAATTTGCTCGTCCTGCAGGCATATCTGAAATGGCAGAGTAATATTATGTTGTGGTAACTGATGCAGGCTTTTATATACTAGACTAAATTAATGGTATTAGTAACACCTAGGTTAAGTATTATTACTCTGAAATAACGTTTTGGTAATTTTTTTAGGATCAACTGCTCAAGAAACCCTTCCTATTTCATGTATTCATAGTGAACTGCAAGTGGATCCTCCCCACCCACCACCCCACCTCCCCCAAACCTCCACCACCACCCCTGCGACTGTAGAGTGAACATTCGCCGATAATCATCTTCATCATCATCAAGATTTAGTTTAACCAGACCACTGACACCCATTTGAGTCTCTCCTAGTGCTGGCCAGAGTGATTAATTAACATATATTTCTGTTTCTATAATTTAGTGTTATATTGTTTGGAGGAGATTACAGTATTTCAAAAAGGCCAAAACTGAACGTAGCGAAAATTTTGGGGTCTCTGCTAAAATATCTTACATTGTCGGGTTAGTGAAGCACATTGCTCGATACCGATTATAAATAGGGCATTCAATGAGAATATGTTGGACTGTTATTTGTGTTCGGCAGTTGGAGCATATAGGTGGGGCTCCATTAGGGAAAGACAGGAGTTGGCCATGCGTCAATCGCGTATGCCCAATTCTTAGACGATTCGGAATAGTTTCTTGATGTCGAGAGGATATTTTTGATGATGACCAAGGATAAACTGATGATTTGATCATTTTTAGCTTATGACTTGTTGGTTCATTTTCCCAGGACTTTTGCTAATCGTCAAATATTAATTGTTTATAGGTAGTTAGCCTCGCTGATAATCAAAATATATGGTTTTCCACTGCTACATATTTTTTTGACAATTTTCAGCTATGATATGTTCGTCCCAGATTACATATAACTGTAATAGGTTACATTACGTTAGGGTTCGTTATATAAAAACGTTTTTCTTCATGTTCATTGAGTCGTTCTGAATTCCATTTCTGCTCAAAATACTACATTACCCAACCCAAACTCCCAGGTTGCAACTGGGGGTGCAACATAACCGAGTAAGGTAACGTGCGGCAAACGCATAGCACATCAAACACCATATTTTTATGGTGAAGTTAACTAAGGAGCTCATACAACAACTGTCATATAATTATAATAGGGTGTCCCACTAATTACAGCAGATATTTGTAGAGGTGAAAGAATATGTGATTCTGAGTATAAAACTTCTATACATATATGGATTTTTCGGTTTACGTTTAGCCGTGAGGTGGATTTTCCAAATTACGCAAGGCAACCATTACAAATGGCGGAGTCGAGGCGGGAGATACAGATAGAGATAGCGAAATATAGGAAAGGGGGAAGAAGGTTTAGTAGTGAAAGAATGTGGGTTAAACGGAACAGACTTTTAGGAGGAGAGAAAGTGTGTGGCTTTCTGCCCACTGCATGGTATTGGGTGGTGTATGTATATTATGTATGCTGGATTATGTATTATGTATGTATATTATGTATGTGCTCCATTTATATTTATTCAGCCTAGCTAGCAGCGTGTGGCAATGTTATTACCATATCCCACATGCTTAATTAATGTGCCTGGCGACGTATGGAAGCTGCTAATGTATCACTTGCCATACGTCGTCTATAGCAGTTGACCAGGAGCCTAGCTGAGGGGTGCTACCCCCCCTCTGTGTACATACTCTTATCCAGTAAACCGAACCTACAAAACTATACAGGTGTTTGTGTTCTCTCCTGTATATAGAACTTATTACCCAGAACACCTAACATGGCGCAGTGCGTAATCTTACTGGATAATTACGAGTGATTAGTGCAAAGTTTGTGAAAGCCGGCTTATGGACTCCCACCTTGTGTCAACCGCCGCGTCATCCCTCCTAGAAGAATTTAGCAACTTTGAGCAGTGTCAGTGATTTTCTGTGAAGTGTTTAGTGCATTGTGTGTTTCGTGCCATTCATGTGTGACCTTGTTTTAAAGGATTTCCAAGGTATACGGCATGTTCTGGGCATTTGTGGGGAGTAGAGTTCAGTGCACCCTTCTCCGACCGCGTCCTGAGGGTAACTGGACTGACTGCAAGTCGCCACGCTCCTCGCTGTCCTCCCCCCCTCACAGCGCCGCCTCCACCCCCCCCCTCACAGCTGGGGCGAGACGCTCTGCCCGCCCGACACACACACACACACACACACACATACATGTACTAACACTCGCTGACCGGCGGCTTCCTTATATATATTTTATATATATAACCTACTTATCTGTGTATTTAATTAATTTTTTTGTCTGAAATCTTGTTGATACGACGGGCTGACCGGTCAACACCGATTTAAGACACAGTACACAGATAAAGTAGTTATGTCTCATGCCTTACGTAGCCGTGGACCCAGCGCCTGGATGAGTCAAGCGGATGATAGTCCCCCAGAGATGGATGACCAGGCCGGCCACGACGCTCCAGCTCCCACAACATCGCGCAGCCCTTCACCTCAACATTCAGCGTTATCTCCAGAGATAATTGCTTTACTGAAGTTTATGAGAGATGAGAGCCGCGAGGATGAAGCTCACAGACGTTTGGCGGATGAGCACAGAAGGCAAGCAGAGGCAGAACGAGACCACCAACGGAGAGTGGAAGACAGTGCACGGTTTGAAGCCTTGATATCTCGCCTCACTGTTAACCAAGCCCCTGGCTCTAACACTGCCTCGGTACTGACTGGTTCAGATACCTCATCCATGCTTCCTTCACGCCCCCCAGCCCCACCTAAAGCAGCAGCTCAAACACCGCCCATCTTGAAGCCTGATGTGAATTTCCAGACTTTTCGTGAATGGCGGCGACGGTGGGCCGATTATTCTACAATGGTGGATCTCCAGAGTTTGTCACAGCCTAAACAACTCATCCAGCTGCGCATGTGCCTGTCCTTGGAAATTCAGCGTGTCTTGGAACATACGTTGCAGGTACCCCCAACCTCTTCGCTGTCTGTAGAGGAGGTGCTGGACGTTCTACAACGGCACATCAAAGGACAGCAGAATGAAGCTCTGCGCAGGAGGGAATTGTTTAGCTGCAGACAGATGGAGGGTGAGTCTTTTGACGCCTTTTATGTACGTCTTAGGAGAGCCTCGGAAGAGGTAGATATATGTCTAGGCCACCACCAGCAGTGTGAGGAGACCCAGTTGAAGCAGGTGATCCTGATGGGTGTTAAGGACGAGGAACTCGTCCAACGCCTCACCTCCCTCGACTCTTCCTCTTCTCTTCAGGATGTGTTGACGATATGTCGCTCCTATGAGGCTGCCAGGTGTGCCACCTCTGCCATCCGAGCTCCCCCTACAGCTGTACACGCTGTGTCCCGGTACAAGAAGGACAAGAAGTCTGCTCCTACGCCTTCGCCCACCACGTCCACGCCCGGCTCATTTTGTAACAACTGTGGTAAGCAGCACGGAACACAGGTGTGTCCAGCTGCTGAGTCTACCTGCAACAGTTGTGACCGTAAGGGCCACTGGTCACTCACAGTACGGTGCCCAGCCAAACGCGTCCAGTGCAATGTGTGCGGTCGTCTGGGCCACTATGACAAGTGTTGCCCTTCCAACAAACCCAAGGGACAGCGTCGGCGGAAGCTTCAGCGCCCTCCCACCAGAGAGGGCCGCCCACAGTCTTCCAATCAGAAGCATGACGACCCTGGACAACGCTCGAGCCATATTAGGAATGTGTGCTCCCCCCCGCGTCCCAGGACCAAAGTCCCCCAGTACATCAGTGTCATTGTGACCTACCGCAGTGTGTCATCCCGTCTCCAGATGTTGCCCGACACCGGCGCTGATGCTACAGTCATCGGTCCCCAGCATTTGCAATGCTTGGGGCTCTCTCCAAGTGATCTAGGACCGCCCCCCAAGGATCTCCGCTTTATGGCAGATGGTTCACAGATGACCCCGGCCCTGGGTTCACTCCAAGCACAAGTCACCTTTGGCAACAGGTCGTGTCAAGCCTGGATTGATGTGCATAACGGTGTCCCGACTCCTTTGCTGTCCTACAGACATTGTCAAGAGTTGGCCATCATCTCCCAGGACTTCCCCAAACCTATTCTTGAGGTAAAACACGCCAACAGGGTGCAAAAAGGGAGCAGCAACGACCCTGCTGCCGCCCTACCCCTGCCTCTTGCCAGTGACACCTCTCCTTCGGATGCTCGGAAGTACTTCCTGAAGGAATTCAGCGACGTTCTGGTGACCAAGTCCGCTCTGGAATCCAAGCCTCTCAAGAAGATGGCAGGTCCCCCCATGAGGATCCACCTGAGGGACGACGCGAAGCCCTTCGCTATTTACACCCCTCGACTGGTTCCCCTGGCCTTCCGCGAGGCGGTCAAAAACGAGCTGGACTCCATGGTCGCCCAAGAAATTATTGCACCAACCGGCGATGACCCGTCTCCATGGTGTCACCCTATGGTTGTCGTCGCAAAACCTAAAGGTGGTGTTCGGATCACCACTGACCTCTCCAAGCTCAACAGCCAGGTGTCTCGTCCTGCGCACCCTTCTCCCACGCCCTTTGCAGCTATACGCAGTGTGAACCTGAAGGCGCGCTTCTTCACGACGATGGACGCCCTGTGTGGATACTGGCAGATAGAGCTTGCCGAAGAAGACCGACCACTCACAACTTTCATCACCCCGCATGGACGTTACAGTTATTGCCGTGGCCCCATGGGATTCGCCGCTACAGGAGACGCTTTCTGTCTTCGAGGCGACATGGCTCTACAAGGTCTGGCAAACTGTGTGAAAGTGGTCGACGACATACTCGTGTACGACGAGGATTATATGGATCACCTCTGCCGTATCTACGAGGTACTCAACAGGTGCCGGAAGCACTGCATTTCCCTAAATGCCGACAAGTTTGTTCTGGCCAGCTCTTCAGTTGACTTTTGTGGGTACACCCTCTCAGGGAATGGTATCTCAGCTGACCCGGAAAAGGTCCGCGCCATCACGGATTTTCCCACCCCTGCTAACCTGACCGACTTGAGGTCCTTCATCGGTCTCGTCAACCAGTTAGCAGAGTTTTCGTCGGACATCTCCGCAGCTGCTCAACCACTTCGCCCCCTGATGAGCCCCAAGAGGACATTCCTGTGGACCCCCGACCACGACAAGGCCTTCCAGCAAGTGAAACAGGCCCTGTCTCGTCCACCTGTCCTCGCCACGTTTGACCCAGCCTTGCCGACAGTTCTGCAGACAGATGCCTCACGCTTGTATGGCGTGGGATACGCCCTACTGCAGGATCATGGTGGAGGGCAGTTCCGGCTCGTCCAGTGTGGCTCGCGTTTCCTCTCTGACACTGAGACGCGCTACGCCACTATTGAGTTGGAGCTGTTGGCTGTGGTTTGGGCGATGTCCAAGTGCAGGTTTTACCTCATAGGCCTGCAACACTTTCACCTAGTGACCGACCATCGCCCGCTTGTCCCGATCCTCAACCACTACACGCTAGACGCCGTTGAGAACCCTCGCCTCCAGCGTCTGAAAGAGAAGCTCTCGGCGTACATCTTCACAGCAGTGTGGCGTGCTGGTAAGGAGCTCTGCATCCCTGATGCCTTATCCTGCTCTCCTGTCAGCCGCCCTACTCCAGAAGATCATGTGCTCGACGCCGACCTCGCTCTCTCCGTCAGGACTGTGGTCACTCTCCATGCCGTCCAATCCCTTCGTTCGGACCTGTCACCAGATGACGACAAGGCAATGGAGGACCTTCGAACAGCGGCCCGAGATGACCCTTCCTACGTTCGACTTGTCGAGTGTGTGAGGAATGGATTTCCTAGCAACCGCTACGATCTTCACAACACCCTGCTCCCGTATTGGAAACTCCGCGATGAACTCTACTGCGACGGAGACCTTGTTCTGTACGGAGCACGTGTAGTTGTCCCTGCTGCATCACGTCCCCACGCCTTGGCTCGCCTCCACGACAGTCACCGTGGAGCTGAGGCCACCAAACGACGTGCACGACAGACTGTGTTCTGGCCCGGCATCAACTCCGACATCTCCAATGTTGTCCGTGCGTGTGAGCCCTGCCAAGTATTACAACCCAGCCAGCAGCAGGAACCCTTCATGAGTGACGACAACCCCACCCGCCCCTTTGAGTCTGTGTCGGCCGACTTTTTCTGTGTGTCAGGAAAGTCCTTCCTTGTTATCGTCGACCGTCTCTCTGGTTGGCCGGTTGTCATCAAGTGCGGTAATGACACGACGTCTGCCGCCACCATCAGCAAGTTCCGCCACTACTTCCGTGACGTGGGCGTTCCTGTACGCCTGCGAACCGACGGAGGGCCTCAGTTCACAAGCCGGGACTTTGCTGTGTTCCTTGACCGATGGGGAGTCCGGCATGTGTTGTCATCGCCCCATTACCCGCAGTCCAACGGCCACGCTGAGGCTGCTGTCAAATCCCTGAAGCACCTCATCCTTAAGGTGGCCCCTTCTGGGAACATTGACTGCGAGGCCTTCGACCGGGGTCTTCTTGAACTCCGCAACACACCTAACTACACCGGACGCTCCCCTGCCCAGGTTTTGTATGGACGCCCCCTTCGTTCTTGTGTCCCTGCTCACCCTCAATCCTTCTCCAAGGAGTGGCAGGCCAAGACAGAGGATTGTGATCGCCGAGCCGCCGAACGTGTTCAGGACGTCGTCGCCCGCTACAACGACCACGCCCGTTCTCTCCCCAGGTTGAGTGTCGGCACCCAAGTCCGTGTTCAGGACCCGACCTCCCTACGTTGGGACAAAGTAGGCGTAGTCATGGGTCTCGGCAGGTCACGGGACTACCAGGTGCGGTTACCCAGTGGTCGTGTGTGGTGGAGGAACCGCCGTTTTCTCCGCCCCGTAACAATGCCTTCTGCTGGCCCCGCCACCAGTGTTGAGTCCCATACCCTTCCCAGTGATGAAGTCCCTCGACGCTCAGAACGGATCCAGAAGAAGGTCCGCTCAAGACTTTGCTATGAGCGTATAGGGGGGAGGGAGGTGTATGTATATTATGTATGCTGGATTATGTATTATGTATGTATATTATGTATGTGCTCCATTTATATTTATTCAGCCTAGCTAGCAGCGTGTGGCAATGTTATTACCATATCCCACATGCTTAATTAATGTGCCTGGCGACGTATGGAAGCTGCTAATGTATCACTTGCCATACGTCGTCTATAGCAGTTGACCAGGAGCCTAGCTGAGGGGTGCTACCTCCCCTCTGTGTACATACTCTTATCCAGTAAACCGAACCTACAAAACTATACAGGTGTTTGTGTTCTCTCCTGTATATAGAACTTATTACCCAGAACACCTAACAGGTGGTAGGTTGGGGTGACTGGGACGATGGGAGGGAGGGAAACGATGTGGAGAAAAGAAGGAGAAAGGAAATGGAGGGCCCATCCCTATTTGGGTGGGGAGCACCTCATCATTAATTTGTTTGGAGGGCCCATTCATTATTTTTCTGAGTAGGGTTACACTTTTTATTATAGATAGAGGGAAACGGATGGAGATAGAGACGTGGTGGCTCAATATCACACATTCTTTCACCTCTACAAATATCTGCTGTCACTCATGGGACACCCTGCAATAGTATAAGGACGACATGGGCTATGCTGACAAATTAATGTGACTTACCTGTTGGTGACGACGATGGTAGGAATGAGACCTCGGCATGTTTCAGTGTTCGACATCATCTCCTTCCCCTGGTGTGGGTGGCGCCAACCTTGGTAACAACTTGCGTATTCTTCGTGACTACCAGTAATGGTAGTCACGGAGAATTTATTACTGGTGTGCCCATCAGTTTCACCGTCGTAGCCATGAACGGCAGAGATATGGTCGTTGTAGTGCTTTTATTTACCCGTTACACATTTCTCACCATGCTTAATAATATTAACTATCTTCATGACATTCTTATTGTTATCAGTGATTGCGGAATTCACGATGTTATGCTCCACCTACACACAGCCTGTTACTAGACTAACCCCCACCTCCTCTATTCCCCCCTCCCCCCCACACACACCACAGTGGGCGACATCTGTTGGCCGACCATAGTATTTCCCCCAGTTGTTTCGAAACTTCAGGCTCTAGGCTATTCGAATCCTCACTGTGGTTGGGTAGTGGACACGACTTTGGTGCACGATAGTACAACCATGCTTGTGTAAAACCATTATGATGTAAAACCATGTTGGTTATACAACCATGCTGATGTACTATCGTGGACAAATGTTCGCTCCTTCCAAAACTGAAGCAGTATCGACCTCAAATGAGACAAAACAGCACACCCGCACACAGTCAGGGTAAGTCAGTTCGGAGACTCATTCCTGTGACTCAGTTCCACCACAGGGAGCGAACTTTTGTTCACGATAGTACAGTCAGCCAAAGATGCACCGACCCCACCCTGGGTCTCGTGCTCGCAATTTTACCTGGCAATACTTGAAGGAAGGCTGTATGTACAGGTGATTGTGATTGGTGAATTTATTTTCGACTGTAGTACTGTCAGGATAAATATTAAGCAATCCTAAAGTAGCATTTTTACAATAATAAACTATTCATCGTTATTTAAGATCACGACAAGTTTCTAAATATTCATGTATTTGCTTAATAGATGAAGAAATTATATCTATGAATTGGCAATGCAGTACACCCAGGGGTGCCACGATATTGTGACATCAAATTTCAAGAATATACAGTATGTTCCACGTTTAATCTTGAGTGTTTCATGAAGGAATTAACTGTCTTTACAATGTGAGCATTACATAATATAATTTGATGTAAGTTAGAGAGCAGACACTGTAATAGACTCAACTGACACAATAATGGCATGTGATATTCCTGCATCAGCGCCGCACTGGTGTTTGGAGAAGGGAAAAGACTGAAGTGGTCATTTTGGTGTTTTACTAACTGCATTTGATCGTATTATTATTATTAATAACTCCGTGAATGAGAGAGAGAGAGTATACTTATATAAAGTTGATGAGGACTCAGAAAGGGGTTGAATAGCTCTGTTTTTTGGGGGGAGGGTTTTTGTTCCTCACTTTTTATATTTATCTTTTAATCATATTACAACTTGCTTTATTGTCATTGCATAATTTAAATTTAAGGTTTATAGTATATTCATTTATTTCGAGAATTAAAATATAGACAGGTGTATTATTTACAGTATATTGTTTAATAACGGATCCATCCAACATCCTTATCAATTACAGCTTTGTTTCTAAAAATCTCCCATTGTCTTGTCACGTGGTCGAACAGCTGGTTCGTTATCCTCTCAAACTCGGGCTCCCAGGAATTTACTATACTTGCCCAGATATTTTCAATGGGATTCATGTCGCATCCCTTGCTCGGCAATTCCAAGAGCCTGAGGTGTTGATGCCCGTCAAACACTGACTCACTGCTCTGGCTGTGTGGATGGGGCATCTATCATGAATACAAGTAATTGGCCCAGCAGGGAAAGGGAAATTGCGTTCCTGAATTGAAGGGAGGAACTGATTCCGCACGATGTCTACTGTAGGTATTTAATTGCCGTAAACCTCCCCTGAATTTGGAAAACATCTCCCATACCGTACAGAGATATGTAGCCCCACAACGTTCAGCGTCATATGCCCACTTCTAGCCACCTCGTATATGTGGGCCCTGTCGTATCTGCAGGAAGGGAAAATACGATACATATATAAAGTTTGCAGTATAATATTCGATTTTTTTTAATATAAGGCGATAATCTTGAAGACTTTTATTTGAAAATGTATAATGATATGTTCAATGTTTTACGGCTATATCGATAAATACGGTCTAAATCATATTTTAATCATTATGGACTTGTTGATATGTTAAATTCACTTACCTCGTGCTATTTGGCAGCCACAAATGAATTTTACCGTCGTTAGTACTGGCAAAAGTCTTTTCATCCGCGAAGACTACTCGCGACCAAAACTCCAGGTCCTTCCCCACATATTGCTGGGCAAACTGGAGGCGACCAGTGCGGTGTTGTTCTATAAGCCGTTCCTTTATGGCAGGGACTCTGTGCTGTATTCCCGCCTCATGCAAACGTGACCTGACAGTCTGTGCACAGATGTCTAAGTGTAACGCTTCTCTGTTGGCGACAGCATTGGAGAACGGGTTGTATTAAATTGCTGCCATTATGGCGGCATCCTCATCCCTCGTAGTCAGTCGGTACGTGGTCTTCTTTCTGAAAATAGACACAATATTATATTTTGATCTCCTGTGTCAGAACCTGGTATGCCATTAACGCTATGGCATACACTCATAACCTTTAACAAAAAACATAACATTTGCATTATAATATTTGTATTATTATATCATTTATATAAAAATAAAAATCTTAGATATTGTTTATATCCCGGTTCAATCTGAAATTTTCATTCATACCCAAATCAGTTAAAATACCTGTTTCAGCATATCTCCTGATCCACCTCTTCACAGTTGAAGTCGAAACAGCAAGTCGGTCTTCTATGGCACGCACCGTAAGGCCTTCTCCTCGGAGGGCGATTATTTGGCCACGAGTAGTTAAGCGTTGTTGCGTCGTGTTCATGGTGACAGAAGTAATGCCTACTGTTGATCCCGTATTCACAAACACACTTCGGGCAAGCTCTTATTGGTTGATTAGACCATGCCAAGTGATATGTGATTGGTGGGCGTAAAACTGATGCTGACGTCATAAATATGATAGGTAACTATTGAAAATGTTGTTACCTAATGATGAGAACACAGTCTTTTGCCGAACAATTGTCGATTTTTAGTTCGACCAAGGAAACCAGATATTAAACTCCATACATGAGCTGCCACTTGGATACTTCAATTTTCCAATTGCACACATTTCACATATAATTCGTGTTATAATTGCCATAATTACGAATGTAATTTATTTACACACACACACACACACACACACACACACACACACACAACACTGACTGAGAACTATAATATACGAAGATACAATGTCGTGACTGACAAATGAGTCTATTTCAGTGTCTGATCTCTAACTTCCGTCAAAATATATTATGTAATGCTACATTGTAAAGACAACTAATTCCTTCATGAAACACTCAAGATTAATTGTGGAACATACTGTATATTCTTGAGTTGAGTTGCCAATTCATTGATATAATTGTTTTTCATTTTTTAAGCAAATATACGAATATCTGTGAACTTGTCATGATCTTAAATAACGATGAATAATTTATTATTGTAAACATGATACTTTTGGATTGTTTAATATTTATCCTGAAAGTGACACATCCGAAAATAAATCCACCAATCACAATCCCCACTACATACAGCCTTCTTTCCTTCAAGTATTGCCAGGTAAAATTGCGAGCACGAGACCCAGGGTGGGGTCGGTGCATCTTTGGCTGACTACATTAGCATGGTTGTATAACCAACGTGGTTTTACATCATGGTGATATACGATCATATTGGTGTACAATAATGTTGGGTGTAAACCATGAGCTGTACAAGGCTTCATGAAGCTTCAATATAACCTCCCCCCCCCCGCTCTACAAAGCTTCAGAAGCCTCTTCAGGGATTCATGAAACTTCCTTACAACTCGTCTTTCTTTATAAAGCTTTATCAACTTCTAAAAGGCCTCAATAGGCTACAAAATTTCCTCAACTTCTTTAAAAGCTCCGAGCTATACAAGAATCTTACGTCGCTATAGAAACCTTAATAGAACTCTGTTTAAATCCCTTGCGATCTATTAAGTTACATTACTCTTGCCAAGGCTTCATCACAAGCAGTTAATAGCTTCAAGAGGCTTTAACTCTTTTTTAGCTGCACCTTACACAGCTTTACCTATTTTTTTTACCTCACCACGACGAGCTTCACCATTTTTTCGTGCAATAAAATGAGGCATCGTAAGGTGCATTCAGACCATCCGGGCAAAACCCGTTTTTTGTTGGAAAGCACTATTTTCGGCCTAACTGTAGACGATGGTAGCTGATAAGATCTCCTTACTACACTGCAAACAAGGTTGAAAGCCCTTTGAAAATAGGGTAGAACATTGATTTGTGACAGACAGGAAATTATGGGCTTGACTTTCGCCTAGTAAGGTGCTTTCATCCCGTCAGTGAGTGAGTGAGAGGAGCTGGCAGCCAATCACAGCGGCCAGCCTATAGCCTCCTCCCCGGTCTCGACCAATGACAGTGAGCGTCTACTATATAGTCAAGGCCCCTCCAGTGGGCGGGGTCTACACTCTGATATCGATTCAAGTCAATAAAGCCATAAGCGGGTAGGAGTTTTGTTGCTTCCAGTGCAGCATGAGCCACCGCTGTGAGAAGACATATGTCGTATTTACTCCCGACCCACGTGCTTCCCACTTGCTCACGACGGCGCCTAGCCAGACTTACTGTCGCCACGCACGCCACCCTCTCTCTGACTTGGATATCTCTTCTCTGTTGAATTGACTTGCTTGTTTCTCTGTGTTTTAGGCTCACATTTCTTAGTGCCCTCACCGATTATCCCGGTATTAACGAACCCTGCGGGAACTGTCGTTAGGACAGACCACAAAGGGGCCCCTTAGAGGGGTGTGAACTGGGCCGATGAGTTTAGCTGATAGTAGGCTCCTCCTTTTTTTGGAGGTCCTGTTGCAAAACCAGAGCCACCAACCTACGACCCCCTGCAGGGGGGGTTGGCTACGGCACTGGTCCTAGGGCAACAAGGAACTAGGTAGGTATAGTGAGCCTTCACTGTCAATCTATTGATTTAAGACGAGCGAGAGAGACGTAACCAATGGAAGGAAAATGCCACAAGAGGCTTCGAAAGGAAGAAGACTTCTCCGACATGGACAATATGTCCCCTGCAATCCACCCCGTGGCAGAACCACCCACCGTCGCGAATCCGAATGTGACAAAGTACAAGATTCCCAAGGAAACCGAGTTCGACCATGCATGCGAGGTAGTAGTAGCACTGGAACTGGAATTCAAGAACATCAAGTTCAGTGTGAACCCCAATCTAGTTGGAGACCTGATACTTTCCCCTCAAGACAACAAAACAGCCAAGATCCTCAGCGAGGTCACCAATCTCAACGGGAGGACGGTCATGATAATACCATTAGACCCCGAGGAGAAAACAACCAGAATGGTCCTACTACGATATCTTCTGGAACTACCTGTAGCAGTCATCGTAAAACATCCAAAAGTTGCCAAGGCAGAGCGCTGTGCTTCGAGTCAGGACAAAGCACAGACAAGGTAAGTGCTAGTGGACATCAAGGGGACAGTCCCAGAGGAGCTAGACCTAGGCAACTGGGGGACTTACAAGTTGCGTCTTTTTGTCTCAGAACCACTACGATGCTACAAATGTCTGAAATTTGGACATCACCAATCCAGGTGCCACAAAAATGTGAGATGTGGCATTTGCAGTCAAAGCCACATGACAGAATTGTGTATTAAAAAACACAAGGACGGAACCATCACGACAGCCAAGTGCCCAAATTGTGGAAAGAAACATCACGCTTGGAGCACATCATGCCCAGAGAGAAGAGAGCGTATGAAAGTTGCAATGGCAAATGTTCAACCACAATACAGAACACAAGCACCTCAGAGCACATTCGTGTGGGGTCAACAGCGACAGAATACGGTCAACCCAACACCCACTCCGCCCCAACTGTCAGAGGATTCCTTCCCTCCATTTCCTCTACCAGGATTCAGGACAAAACTGAAGACACCGAGACAAAATCAGTCCATGCAGGAAACCATGACAAACCAGTGGACTCCCCAACCGCAGGTCCAAAGCTGTGTAGCAGTAAAAGGACAGGACACTCCAGTATTGGTGGAGAACACCATATTGCCTGGGACACTGCAACCCCTTCAGGCGACCACCCAACTGAATACACTCCAGCCTGCCAATCTACAAGCGGCATTCACCGAAGAACAAATGAAACAGATGATCACTATTATGATAGTGACTTTCTCTACAATAATGAAGACACAAGATGCCAGCACCGAAAATATAATAAATGTAGTTATGACACAGCTAACAGAAAAGATGCAGGAAGACTAAACCCCCAAAACTCCACAACTACAAGTGAAACAGACGACGCCCTTGAGACAGGGACAGACATCATACAAGAGGATGAACTTGCCATCCTAGAGATCACCCAAAACCGTGAACCCTCAAGCCCCTTGGAACAAATCACGAGGAATAGAACAACGAGCACAGACCATCAGCAAACACACGATTACAGAAAAGAGCAACAGCACCCTGAAGAGAGAAGAAGAAAAAACTCCCTAGGTTCCTCCCTCAGAGCAGGTGCCCAAGAAACAGCCAACACCCCTAACTGACGAGAGCAACTACAGCACCAGTGACGAGGAGATAATGATAGAATAGCTTCACCTCCTTGTAATCTCAAGATAAAACAGTGGAATGTACAAGGCCTGTCCAACAAACGGCATACTGTAGAAGCAGCAGCCATAGCTAACAATATTGATGTCCTCATTCTGCAAGAAACAATGATGTCCAAAAATAAACAATTCCGCTTGCCTGGATACCAACAGTACTCTGTACCAAAGGGACCCAACTCCCATGGCAGCATGATTCTCGTCAGGGCGACCATCCCCAGTTCAGAAGTAGAACCAGATTACTGTGGAAATGGAGTAGAGGCACAAGCTGTTCGGATACACCTGGCAAACGACAGTCTTGTAGTATACAATATCTATAAACCGTCTACCAAACAACTAGAAGCCGGTGAACTACTGACACAAGCAACACAGGAACTTGTGCTCATTGCTGGGGACTTTAATGCCCACCATCCAACGTTCAATTCGACCGCAAAAATCAATGAGGATGGTATTCACCGAGTGGAACTGCTGACAGATGTTCCAGAAATAGCGCTCATTAATACTAGGGAACCAACACACATACTGGGAGGAACACTGGACCTCACATTTATCTCCACTGAGCTCGTTCCAGTACCTCAGTGGGAGATAGATGATGAACTGACCAGTGACCACTTTGAAATTGGAACTACTCCCTCCTCCCCCACGTCCGCCACCCAGATGGAATACCAAGAAAGCAAATTGGAAATTATATCAAGATGAACTCCAAAAATGGTTTTCGAACTACGAACCAACAGAAGATATTGACCAACTAAACCAGGACCTTACTGATGCCATACAACACGCAGCAGAGAAAGCAATACCCAAAACAAACCCTACAAATAGACACCACAAAGACTACTGGTTCTACAATAATGAAGTCAGAGAACAGAATCACAGAATCAACACGTTCAGAAAACATCTCCGACTATACCCTTCCCCTGACAGAGTGAAACTCTTGAGAGCTGCTGTCCAACATGCTCGTCAAATTACTCAGAAAATTAGGGAAGACAATTGGCTCGAGTGGTGTGCAACCTTTAATGCACACACCAGCCTGAGTGAACTCTGGAGAAAACTCAGGACAGCAACAGGAAAACTGAACAGATCTCCAGCCCACCCCCAGCCACTACAGGAAGCAAATCGCTTGGCAGAGCATTTTGCAGAACCTTCGTCATCAGCTCAACTACCCCCTGAAATAAGACTTCATCTACAGCAAGTACAGTTGGAGAGAGAAGTAGTAGTCAGACATGCAACTGAGCAAGCTGACACTACAGACTGTCTGTTTACTATAGAAGAAGTCAGGAGGGCCAGGAAAACAAGCAAGGACACCGCTCCTGGCAGTGATGGTATTACCTATTCATTACTCAGCAATGCAGGACCGGCTGGTGAACTTGCTCTTCTAACAGTTATAAACGCATCATGGTCAGCAGGCAAACTCCCGTCAGCTTGGAAAAGAGCAAACATTGTTCCTATTCCCAAACCCAATGATCCCCCGAATTTCAGACCAATATCACTAACAGCATGCATTGGTAAAACTGCCGAAAGGATGGTCCTTACACGACTCCTCTGGAAAATATGACCACTTCACCACAATATCTTTGGATTCACCAAAGGTCTCAGCAGTGCACACAGTTTGGTCACTCTCCTGGGATCGATTGAACAAAATAAGGCAATCGTAGTATTCCTTGATCTAGAGAAAGCATTTGAGCTGGCAAATGCACAGGCCATTGTAACCACTCTGGTCAGGAAAGGCGTCAAGGGATACCTATTGGCTTGGATTGCTGACTATCTCCAAAACAGAAGAGCAAGAGTTACCTGTCAAGGACAAGTCTCAGACCAGCAAAGACTGGAAAATGGCACACCACAAGGAGGAGTTCTTAGTCCAACTCTCTTCAACATCCTCATGGAAAACTTGTGTCAGCTCCCCTTTCAAGAGGGTACCAAACTACTGTGCTATGCTGACGACTTAGCACTGATAGTAAAAGGCAGAAACCAAATCAGCAAAGTTCAAAGATCATTAGACCTCATCAGTAAAGAATGTATGAGTCTCGGGCTCAAGATATCAATCTCCAAATCGAAAGCCATGAGGTTTGGACACCATGAGCCGGTGACACAACTTCAAATACAAGGTATTGCCCTACAATGGGTCAATGTATACAAATACCTGGACATCTGGATTGACAAATGCATCAAATTTGACACTGAGATAAATTATCTAAGAGACTGAATAGGCAAGAGAGTCAACATGATAAGAGCCATGACAGGACCCAAGGTGGGTGCGGAACATGTAGTCCTAAGAACGCTATATATACACGCCATTCGATCATTGACAGAGTATGCGACACCGGCTCTTAACACACTGTCTGAGGGGCAGTGGGCGAAATTAGAAGTTGCCCAGAATAACGCTCTGAGAATCATGTGGAAAAAAATTGAAAACTTACACATGGAGACAGGTCTCACATCTCTACAAAGCAGAACGGAACGATTAACAGCGTGTTTTACAACAAAACTGATTACCAGGGCTCGGGAAAGTGACGTCAAGAACGGACTCTTACGAGCACTAAACCTTGACAGAGATGTCTTTAACAAGAACACATGGTTATTGTGCGCAGCTGACTCTGTAAACCGACTGAAATTGAAAGACACAATCCTCAGCAAAGGACCTGATACAATGAGTCCAGACTACAGCATTCCAGCACCGTGGGAGTCCCCGCCAGCAGTCTTCAACATTCTACAAACTGGGACAAGAAAGGCTGACTGTAACCCATATGAGCTCCGACAGATAGCAGAGAGAAACATGAAGGCTCTAACACCACACAATAGCACAGTGTATTACACAGACGGTTCCGTAGAGACCACCAGTACGAAGACAGGAGCAGCCTTCACTACAGAAGGAGGTAACACGTCCCTTTGGAGAACCTCAGATTGATGCTCTACTTTACAAGTTCAGCTAGCTGCCATACTTGGAGCCCTAAGACACGCTTCCATTAACAGTCAACAAGGCATTGTAATACACACTGACTCACGATGTGCTATTGAGGCACTACAATGCAGAGAGCATAGAGACAACATTCATCTCATAACATCCGTTATTGGACTACTGCAGGGTTTAAAGCTACAAGATCGGCAAGTTATCATTAACTGGGTGCCCAGTCATATCGGAATCCCAGGGAATGAACGAGCTGATGCTGCTGCCAAGGCTGCGTTAGAACAGCGAAACATTGAGATGAACATCCCGCCTAGTCAGGAGCAGATAAAGAAGACAACAATAACACGAACTGCCCAGTGGAAAATAGAGAAACATAGAAGATTAACACCAGTATCACGATCGGCCAGGTGGTACTATCTGGTCACGAACTATGAGAGACCACCACTCATGAAGGATATAACAAGAAGGGAAGAAGTCAACTTCCACCGACTGAGACTGGGATACCCATGCATTTGGGAAATAATTGTAACAACACCAGCAGAGCAGCGCATATGCAAGACCTGTGACAGAGGAGCAGAAAACACACTGAAGCACTACCTCATAGAGTGCCCTGGAACACAATTAGCTAGGAGAAACATACAAACCCCTATCACAGCAGAGAAGGTTGCCAGAAAGCTAACCACCAACCACTGTCAAGAAACCCTACAGTTTCTTACCGAGCATCCCCCCCCCCACACTAGGAGAGGTACATTTAACCAAAAAGACGCTGGTGTTTTATCCCAGCAGTGGGTGGACCAGCATTTTAGCTTAAGGTCCGCGTAGGTAATATTCCTACAAATCTATAAAAAAAAAAAAAAATGTTACTTCAAGTCAACAGTGTAACAACCCAGTACATTACTTCATGACGCGCTACCTACCATCTGCAAGTACAGTCCCTTAGCTTCAAAAAAAAATACAAAGTTATACATGTTTAAGGTTGGAAAAACTTTAAAAGCGGTTTTTTCGGTTTCAAATTTTGGTGCGAATGACACATGCGTTGCGGGGCGCCTCATATTTATTGTGGGCAGTATTACAGTAATACCCCGCAAAAGCTGTCATGTAGTAATTTGAGGTAGTGGTGGTAATGCAGCAATAGAAGGTAGTATTGGTCAAGCAGTAATAGAAGGTAGTGGAGGTCATGCAGTAATAAAAGGTAGTTAAGGTCATGCAATTATATAAAGTAGTGGTGGTCATGCAGTAATATAAGGTATTGGTGTTCATGCAGTAATACAAGGCAGTAGTGGTCTTGTATAATATAAGGTAGTGGTGTTCATACAGTAATATAAGATAGTGGTGGCCATGCAGTAATGTAAGGTTGTTGGTCATGCAGTAATATGAGACTGTTGGTCATGCAGTAATATAAGGTAGTGGAGGTTATGCATTAATATAAAGTAGTGGTGGTCATGCAGTAATATAATGTATTGGTGTTCATGCAATAATACAAGGTAGTAGTGGTCATGCAATAATATAAGGTAGTGGTGGTCATGCAGTTATATAAGGTATTAGTGTTTATGCAGAAATATAAGGTAATGGTGGTCATGGAGTTATATATGGGAGTGGTGATCATGCAGTAATGTAAGGTAGTGGAGGGCATGCAGTAATATAAGGTAATGGTGACCATACAGTAATATATGGTATTGGTGTTCATGCAGTTATGTAAGGTTGTTGGTCATGCAGTAATATGAGGTTGTTGGTCATGCAGTAATATGAGATAGTAGTGGTCATGAAATAATATAAATTAGGGTACATTATGTAGTAATGGTCGCCATGCAGTAATTTCAGAGATAGGTGGTCACGTAATGATATATGGTGTTTCCCGGCACGCAGGTGTAATCGTATACGATGGCGAATTTCATGCAGTAATGTTCGCATTCAGTAAAACTTACACACTGGTTGTTGTTATGCAGTAATAAACAGTAGTGGTTGTCATGCAATAGTAGGTGGTCACTTGGTAAATATTTTGGACAGTATAAATTAATAATACACAGTTTAGGTAGAGTTAAATAGACATTCTGCGGTGTTGTGGTTATCATATACTAATAATTGTACTTATAATGATATAAAAATATACAGTTCGCACACCGTCCACCACCTGTGTTGTGGTTCATAAAAAAAATGTGTCATGTATAACGAATGATGATTTATGAATAATTTATCTGGCTACCAGCCGAGCTTTAGCAAATTAGGACATTATGCAGTTCATAAATATTTGTAAAGAAAAAAAAATAGAGCATTTTGCGATTATCAAGAATTTATATGAGACTGCAGATTTGAACCTTGTGTCAGGTGCAGTGTGTGTGTGTGTGTGTGTGTGTGTAAGTCTTGTTAGGATTTGAGATGTTTCGAAAGACCGTTAACTAGAGACCATAACAGTCAATACTCCTTACAAGTGATTATCAGCGTAGAGCGTATTTTGAATTTCAGACTGACATATCCAACTTATCATAAATGTAGTCACTAGTCACCCAATACTATGAATCCATCAATAGAACTAATGAGTCTTGTGTCCATCTGTGATGACTACACACCTGAGATGATGCTGATAATGATAATGATGATGATAAGGTTTTGACTTCAGCTCAACAACACATATTCAATGAATCCCTCACACGAGACTCTTGATGTAACCCACAACAAAATTACACGGCATAATATCATATAATTAACAGGAATGAGCAGACATGCCTTAATGCCCGTCCACACTGGGACTCATGATGCCTGCTGCGATGCGCTTGGTGTTGCACTGGCTTGTTTTTCATGTTGTGTTAGATGCGCGTGCACTGGACGGGAGAACTCTGGCGCGAGGCATTTTTGAGACGTGATGTGGCAACTTGCTGGCAACTTTTTACACCATGTGTGTTTGTTTTTCTCTCGAAGTTTCTATTTACACAACATAAAGCCACCACATTCCACAAAACAGTCTCCTGTACCCGAGCGTCCATACTGTCCCTCTCTTTCTTTCTCTTGAGCAATCAACGACTGGTGTGGATGTTGTGGGCAGTAAGCTCATCAAAATTCCGTGTCACGGCACGCATCATGAGTCCCAGTGTGGAAGGCCTCTAACGAGTGTATTGCAAGTAACATGTACTTCAAAATATATGGTAATTATATTTCAAGTTTTGTTCAGTTTGAGTCATATATCCACTATTAATAATTAACATTAAAACAAACTTCAAGAATAAATATCATAATTACATGGTAAGTAAAATTGGTTTTATCGTTCGATACTAATGTTAAGATTATCCACAGTCAAAGGATTTCACTACTTAAAAATATATTTGCATTTAGTCCTACATTATTCAAGAGAGAGCGATAGGTGCTGACGCCCTTTCCGAAATCCAATAACAAAATATCTAGTAAAATAACATAACTGTCACGGATTAATTGAAACCTCTAGTTAAAAGAATAGTGATTTGCTACAGCACTTCCAATGATCACTTGATAATTAGGCAAGATGTTACCTGTATGTATATTCTGTATGCTGTATTTATATTATGCTATGTATATTATGTATGTGCTCCATTTATGTACTATTTATTCAGCCTAGCTAGCAGTGTGTGGCAATGTATTTAAGATGTCCCACATGCTTAATTAATGTGCCTGGCGACGTATGGAAGCTGCTAATGTATCACTTGCCATACGTCGTCTATAGAGCAGTTGACAAGCAGACAGGTTGAAGAGCGCTACTCCCCTTGTGTACATATCTCTTATCCAGTAAATCGAACCTACAAAATCTATACAGGTGTTTGTGTTCGCTCCTGTATATTGAACTTATTACCCAGAACATTGAACATGGCGCAGTGCGTACTTTTACTGGATAATTACGAGTGATAGTGCAAAGTTTGTGGAAAGCCGGCTTATGGACCCCTTGCCCTGTGTCAACCGCCGCCCGCCAACCCTCCTCGAAGAATTTAGCAACTTTGAGCAGTGTCAGTGACAGTGATTTTCTGTGAAGTGTTTAGTGCATTGTGTGTTTCGTGCCATACATGTGTGACCTTGTTCTAAAGGATTCCCAAGGTACACGGCATGTTCTGGGCATTTGTAAGGAGTAGATTTGAGTACACCTCCCCTCGCGAAGCCTGGAGGGTAACTGACGCTCCTCGCCGTCTCCACCCCCCCTCACAGCGTCGTCTCCACACCCCTTCACAGCTCGAGGAGACCGCTCTCACTGCCCGGGACACACACACACGTACACACTCACTGACCGCGGCGGCTCCCTTATATATATTTTATATATATAACCTACTTATCTGTGTATTTAATTAATTTTTTGTCTGAGATCTTGTTGATACGACGGGCTGACCGGTCAACACTGATTTAAGACACAGTACACAGATGAAGTAGTTATGTCTCGTGCCTTACGTAGCCGTGGAGCCAGCGCCGCCAGGATGAGTCAGTCGGATGATAGCTCCGCAGAGATGGATGACCAGGCTGACCATGACGCTCCAGCTCCCACAACATCGCGCAGCCCTTCCCCTCGATATTCAGCGTTGTCTCCAGAGATAATTGCTTTAATGAAGTTTATGAGAGATGAAAGGCGCGAGGATGAAGCTAACAGACGTGTGGCGGATGAACACAGAAGGCAAGCGGAGGCAGAACGAGACCACCAACGGAGATTGGAAGACAGTGCACGGTTTGAAGCCTTGATATCTCGCCTCACTGTTAACCAAGCCCCTGGCTCTAACACTGCCTCGGTACTGAATGGTTCAGATACCTCATCAATGCTCTCTTCACGCCCACCAGCCCCACCTAAAGCAGCAGCTCAAACACCGCCCATCTTGAAGCCTGATGTGAATTTCCAGACTTTTCGTGAATGGCGGCGACGGTGGACTGATTATTCTACAATGGTGGATCTCCAGAGTTTGTCACAGCCTAAACAACTCATCCAGCTGCGTATGTGCCTGTCCTAGGAAATTCAGCGTGTCTTAGAACATACGTTGCAGGTACCTCCGACCTCTTCGTTGTCTGTCGAGGAGGTACTGGACATTCTACAACGGCACATCAAAGGACAGCAGAATGAAGCTCTGCGCAGGAGGGAATTGTTTAGCTGCAGACAGATGGAGGGTGAGACTTTTGACGCCTTTTATGTACGTCTTAAGAGAGCCTCGGAAGAGGTAGATATATGTCTAGGCCACCACCAGCAGTGCGAGGAGACCCAGTTGAAGCAGGTGATCCTGATGGGTGTTAAGGACGAGGAACTTGTCCAACGCCTCACCTCCCTCGACTCTTCCTCTTCTCTCAACGATGCTTTGACGATATGTCGCTCCTATGAGGCTGCCAGGTGTGCCACCTCTGCCATCCGAGCTCCCCCTACAGCTGTACGCGCTGTGTCCTGGTACAAGAAGGACAAGAAGTCTGTTCCTACGCCTTCGCCCACCACGTCCACGCCCGGTTCATTTTGCAACAACTGTGGTAAGCAGCACGGAACACAGGTGTGTCCAGCTGCTCAGTCTACCTGCAACAGTTGTGACCGTAAGGGCCACTGGTCGCTCACAGTGCGGTGCCCAGCTAAGTACGTACAGTGCAATGTGTGCGATCGTCTGGGCCACTATGACAAGTGTTGCCCTACCAACAAACCCAAGGGACAGCGTCGGCGGAACCTTCAGCTCCCTTCTACCAGTGAGGGCCGCCCACAGTCGCCAAATCTGAGGCACGACGACCCTGGACAAAGCCCGACCCATATTAGGAGGGTGTACTCCTCGCATCCCATTACCAAAGTTCCCCAGTACATCAGTGTCATCGTGACCTATGGCAGTGTGTCATCCCGTCTTCAGATGTTGCCTGACACCAGCGCTGATGCTACAGTCATCGGTCCCCAGCATTTGCAATACTTGGGGCTCTCTCCAAGCGATCTAGGACCGCCTCCCAAGGACCTCTGCGTCACGGCAGATGGTTCACAGATGGCCCCAGCCCTAGGTTCACTCTATGCACATGTCACCTTTGGCAACAGGTCGTGTCAAGCCTGGATTGACGTGCATAATGGTGTCCCGACTCCTTTGCTGTCCTACAGACATTGCCAAGAGTTGGCCATCATCTCCCAGGACTTCCCAACACCGATTCTGGAGGTAAAATACGCCAACAGGGTGCACGAAGGGAGCAGCAACTACCTTGCTGCCGCCCTACCCCTACCTCTGGCCAGTGACACCTCTCCTTCGGTAGTTGTCCCTGCTGCATCACGTCCCCACGTCTTGGCTCGCCTTCACGACAGTCACCGTGGAGCTGAAGCCACCAAACGACGTGCACGACAGACTGTGTTCTGGCCCGGCATCAACTCCGACATCTCCAATGTTGTCCGTGCGTGTGAGCCCTGCCAAGTATTACAACCCAGCCAGCAGCAGGAACCCTTCATGAGTGACGACAACCCCACCCGCCCCTTTGAGTCTGTGTCGGCCGACTTTTTCTCTGTGTCAGGAAAATCCTTCCTCGTTATCGTCGACCGTCTCTCTGGTTGGCTGGTTGTCATCAAGTGCGGTAATGACACGACGTCTGCCGCCACCATCAGCAAGTTCCGCCACTACTTCCGTGACGTGAGCGTTCCTGTACGCCTGCGAACCGACGGAGGGCCTCAGTTCACAAGCCGGGACTTTGCTGTGTTCCTTGACCGATGGGGAGTCCGGCATGTGTTGTCATCGCCCCATTACCCGCAGTCCACCGCCCACGCTGAGGCTGCTGTCAAATCCCTGAAGCACCTCATCCTTAAGGTGGCCCCTTCTGGGAACATTGACTGCGAGGCCTTCGACCGGGGTCTTCTTGAACTCCGCAACACACCTAACTACACCGGACGCTCCCCTGCCCAGGTTTTGTATGGACGCCCCCTTCGTTCTTGTGTCCCTGCTCACCCACAATCCTTCTCCAAGGAGTGGCAGGCCAAGACAGAGGATTGTGATCGCCGAGCCGCCGAACGTGTTCAGGACGTCGTCGCCCGCTACAACGACCACGCCCGTTCTCTCCCCAGGTTGAGTGTTGGCACCCAAGTCCGTGTTCAGGACCCGACCTCCCTACGTTGGGACAAAGTAGGCGTAGTCATGGGTCTCGGTAGGTCACGGGACTACCAGGTGCGGTTACCCAGTGGTCGTGTGTGGTGGAGGAACCGCCGTTTTCTCCGCCCCGTAACAATGCCTTCTGCTGACCCCGCCACCAGTGTTGAGTCCCATACCCTTCCCAGTGATCTAGTCCCTCGACGCTCAGAACGGATCCAAAAGAAAAGGTCCGCTCAAGACTTTGCTATGAGCGTATAGGGGGGAGGGAGGTGTATGTATATTCTGTATGCTGTATTTATATTATGCTATGTATATTATGTATGTGCTCCATTTATGTACTATTTATTCAGCCTAGCTAGCAGTGTGTGGCAATGTATTTAAGATGTCCCACATGCTTAATTAATGTGCCTGGCGACGTATGGAAGCTGCTAATGTATCACTTGCCATACGTCGTCTATAGAGCAGTTGACAAGCAGGCAGGTTGAAGAGCGCTACTCCCCTTGTGTACATATCTCTTATCCAGTAAATCGAACCTACAAAATCTATACAGGTGTTTGTGTTCGCTCCTGTATATTGAACTTATTACCCAGAACATTGAACATTACCCAGAAGTTGCAACGCTGTACACAACGTAAACTGTAATCAAGGTAATAGCAGTTAATTAATTAGTTATCAATTAAGTATGGTAGAGTGTAGATAAAACGGACAGTGACAGTTTTCTTATTATACTTAGAATACTTACTTACATACAAACAATAATTATATGACCTACACATGGGTCAGAACTTAACATAAGTACTCTTAATGAAATCCATAAGTACAAGGTTAAGGATTAAGTAAACACTTATAAGAATGACAGAAGGTGGTCCTCTGCATATTGACACTAAGAACCACATAAGTAAAGATAATGATTCACTTCAGATATAGTAAGATTCCCTTGTAATGTAGTCAGTCATATAAATAAACAAGTAAATGAAGATATGTAAGTACCTTACATACCTTCATTTACTTGTTTTGTCTCGTCACTGGTTGATCGACGTTTCACAGCAAAGTTAGGGGAACTCTTAGCAACCACTTATTTCACATGGGTATAACGAAGGTTTGTACAAGACTCCTAAGACGAAAAAGTAAGGACTTTTAGACCAAGGGCTACCAGAACCCCGTCTCCCGTCTATTTAACTGCTGCTCTGATTTTTGGCTAGTTGGCACCTATATCTTCCAAAAACCATCTGATATACACGCGATATCTGGTTGCGGGTACACGATAATGGGAAGCAAAAATGGCCGCCATGCGTCATCAGTGAAATTTAAGAAAAATGTAACTTTTGATCCAGTTGGCCTACAAACATCTTTAAGGAATCAATTTCCACTAATTTGGGGATGAGAAATTCACTGGTGATATTACTTTTGCCTTTTGTTAGCATCTTTATGTCCAAACACCCAAATTGGTAATAAAGAAGGTTAAAAATAAAACATTTTTAAAATTCAAACATTCATGTTGTTTCACCCTTCCGTCACAGTCATTTCACCTTGTAGGAATGAAAACTCAATTAGACATTAAATTTTGTAAAATTCATGCATTGCTTGTTAAATTAATCATGTCTCATTGCAAATACCTGAGAACAGAAATAGATGATAGCCAGTGCTCCTAAAAGGCTAAAATAAGACTCACTAAGGGTTAATTCAACGCTAGAAGTCCTACTATTGTTGCTAAAAGGTCCATAAATGCGACATATTCAAAACAGAGTTCAGAAACAAGAAAAACTCCATCGATAGAGTATGGTAACTAGGAATGTTAATAGTCCTACTCATAATATGCGTCTTCAAAATTGCATGTTGGAGGCTCTTCTTCATCTCCCTCTTTGTCATCTACAGTAGAAGGGTTGGTGACTATCAGTTCCGTCAGATCTGTCGGCATCATCTCACTGTGGGTCCACTGGAACCGGAGTGAGCCGCGCTCAATGACCCAGCCATGATTTATCGGAGACTGCAATTGTGAATAGGCAACCAGTGCTCTCTTCCAAATAAATGACTGGTAGTTAGCTCTCAGGATCCGGAGGACCAGACTCGAAACGCAAGGTGGGAGCAGGCTGATGTCTATGCCGACATTAATATTCAGCGACCCCTCTGACTTCCTCGTTGAGAACCGCTGCAAGAACTTCTCCAGCCTGCATCTATTTATTGTTGTTGTAGACTTTGAGCCATACATAGCATATATGAAGTGCTCCAAAACACTCTGGTCCTCTTCAGACATCACCTGTTTGCCACCCAATTGACAGAATGTTTGAATAAATGATGAATCTATCAGCATCAATTTATATGGCTTCACCTTTCCCTTCCTCATGAAAGAACTGGTGGTGTCACAGACAGTTAATGCCTGGAGACCAAGGAGTGCTTCACACACACCCGCACTGATGTCTTACCGTACTGCACTGATGTCAATCTACCTCTTTTTGTCTCCAAAACCAGTGTCCATGTAGACAGGGGCAGCAAACTTGTGTGAGTAACCAAGAAGAAGGGTAAACACATCAATGACAGGTGATCGAACAATGACAGCTGGGTTTTGATGTGCAGCATCAGCACATTGCAGCAGTCATTATTTCCAGCGCTTTTGTATAGGAGACACAGTGCCCAAACCGGTTGAGAAGGTTGATCATTTCTGCTTGCCCTGTCAGATGCCACAGAGACACACAAAGCATACTATGCTTGGAGGACATCCAATGTCCATTAGTGATTGCATACATTATGTTATTTGACAGTGAGGCTGCCACTCCTGCTTCTGGTCTGATAACTGTTTCTCTCCAGACAGAAGGGACTTTATATAGTGCAACAAATGTTGGGGTGGAGGAGTTTGGTCACGTAAGGTGTGACCAGGAGGTGGTGGCCAAGGCAGCTCAAATGACTTTGCATGGTCTAGCACTTCTCTCCTCAAAATGAGTGCTGCTTCTTCAAAGATCCTTGAGTCTGAGGCAGCAGCTTCGAATGCAGCCTCTACGCCTTACCTTGTGCAATGTTGGACGAATACACCAATTCACTGTGATAGTTTGGTTGCCAGAATTCAATAGAACGACCAAAATCGTTGATTAACTTTGCCTTCAGATACATGTTTTATAATCTGGATTGTAAAACTGTGAATGGTGATTTTGCAGGTAATGCAGATAGCTCTCTCGTTCGACATTAAACCTTGGATGATCTGCTTCTCGACATGTTCGCATATGTGCGGGAACGCAGCTTCATGGGCAACTAATGCTTCTTTGGCATGAGCCTCCACACCAGTTGGTGTAAATGTGGAACCTCTCTCTGGGGGGATGTATGCTTCATAGCAATATGTTTGTGATATTTTGCTTCCTTTGCTACGAGATCCAGGTCAAGCAGACACAGGATTTTATGGTCGTGTACTGTATAAGTTGAGCTTTCTCCTTTATATCAGATTCTCAACTTCTTGTTATCAGCTTCATCAATGGATCATATTTCTGAATATATTTCTTGACCCTTTTTGAGCATAAAAAACATTGATCTTGGGCAGAAGAGTTGTAGTGGGTGAGACAGGATTACTTTTTCGCCTATTATGTGAATTTTGGACTTCACCATCCATCTCTACTTCATCATGATGACGTTTTGTAATTATTACTAGATAACCATGTTGGTGATGGACAATAGTATATGAAAGAACTTCACACAGTTCTTTGCACCTGTCTGAGTCAGTTTTTCCACTTAGTTGACGGATTCTTGCAGCTTTTCTTATTTATCTAAATATTTCTTGGCTAACGGGATTGATCTTCTCCTTCGATGTTGGTGTAAAGCATCTGATGCAGTCATGTGTATTCTTCTTCTTAAGTCTTTTTTGAGTTTCAGTGGCTTCTCGTCCTCCATTCTCACATCTTACTGAAAGACAAGATGAAATAAAATAATAATTTCGAGTGAAAAAAAAAGAAAGAAAAAAAGATGAATGATTTGGTAAAAAAAATGCAAGTTTTAATCTTTCCGTCGGCCATTTTTTATTTTTGGGCATGATGATGGAATCAAAATGCAAAATTAATATCATCAGTTAATTTCTCATCCCAAAATTAGTGGAAATTGATTCCTTAAAGATAATTGTAGGCCAACTGGATCAAAAGTTAAATTTTTCTTAAATTTCACTGATGACTCATGGCGGCCATCTTTGCTTTCCATTATCGTCCACCCACAACCAGATATCGCGTATATATCAGATGGTTATTGGAAGATATAGGTACCAACTAACCAAATATCATAGCAGCAGTTAAATCAACGAGGAAGGGGGGGGGGACCGTTTCGGTATCTGGCCACCGGTCTATTTGCGTGTGAAGTGTGCCGATATGTAGGTTGGACACACGAAGGACTCGTAGGTATTGTAAAGCTGCGATCACACTCGTGTTTTTACCCAAAATAAATTAACAGTAGCTTTTATTTTTTCAACGAACTCGTCAAATTGTCTCTACAGCAACAGCATTTGTTGTGTCAGAAGTGGGTCGATAAGGAGCTTCTGAAAATAAACGGTACGGCTGAATGAGATTTGCTGTGGAGTCTATTGTATTAATAAAATTTACACAGTTCTTATTTTTCCTTTTTAATGTTAAAATGTCTAAAAAAATATATATATTTCAATAACAAAACACGACTAAAAAGTTATCGAAAATAAAAATAATAAGAATACATTTCGACGGGAACTTACTTCACTCGACTCTTGAGTACTTGCATCACTTTTGTAAACAACATCGCTTGCCTCTACAATCGCACAGTGAACACCAAATTTCCGCCATGAGTACAGCTAGTCTTTCTTGGGACGGAAAGTCTCAGATTGCTCTCATTGAAAAGGTGAAGGACTTCCCGGGAATTTGGGATTATGATAGCCCCGATTTTAAGAGGAAGTATTGAAAATGCATTGCTACCAGCTGATGTGCGACAACCTCGAAACCGAGTTTGAAGAGTTACA
Organism: Homarus americanus; assembly: GCF_018991925.1. Taxonomy (NCBI): domain Eukaryota; kingdom Metazoa; phylum Arthropoda; class Malacostraca; order Decapoda; family Nephropidae; genus Homarus; species Homarus americanus. Next base: position 13,384,213 of record NW_024743709.1, read on the forward strand.
TCAGCTAAATGCAGGTAAATAGTACTATATCCTGTAATTATCTAACATTAAAGCATTTGCAAACGTATGTCTTCAATGGCTGTTTACTTTGCTTTCTTGAGTTTATATTATTCGAGTTACTGAGACATATGAGCTGCTTGTGTGGGATGGGGATATTTTTCCTGAGTGTGTTTTGTGTGCATATATATAAATATATATATATATATATATATATATATATATATATATATATATATATATATATATATATATATATATATATATATATATATATATATATATATATATATATATATATATATATATATATATATATATATATATATATTTATATATATTCCAAGGCATCACATATCACATATAGCTGGCAGGCTACATATAAAAGAAAATATAATTTACAATTTAAGCAGTGCCATTATGTTTAATGAGTTATAAATGTAGGATGAGTGTACAGATGACCTATATTTAGAAGTTACTGTAAAAATTGATTTGTACATGGTTAGGTTGTATGTAAAGGTGATTGTGATTGGTGGATCTGTTTTCGGCTGTATCACTGTCAGGATAAATATTACACAAACCAAAGGTAGAGATTTTATAATAATAAACGATTCATTGTTATTTAAGGTCATGAAAAGTTTCCAAATGTTCGTATATTGTGTGCAAATAATGAAGAAAATATGATGTGAGAATCTTGTGGCACCTGTGGTTGCAGTTGAGTTGCCAATTCATTAATATAATTTCTTCATTATTTCAGCATATATCCGAAAATTTGGAAACTTCTCATGACCTTAAATAACAGTGAATAGTTTATTATTATAAAAATTCTACCTTTGGTTTGCAGTGATACAGCCGAAAATAGATCCACCAATCACAATCACCTTTACATACAGCCTTCCTTCACAAAGTATTGCCAAGTAAAATTGCGAGCACGTGACCCAGGGTGGGGTCGGTGCATCTTTGGTTGACTGTACAGGGCATGTTTATGTTAGAAGTTATTTTAAAAATTCATATATTTTTGTTGTTGGGCCTACGAACTCTGCTTATATTTCCTCTAGCCATTAGAATAACACCTAATTCTTTTCTTTTTATTCCAGGAGTCACCCGACACTTCAGAGCCACTGATCATTGATCGCACTGATTCGCACCTGACAGACGGTAATGAAGTGATGTCATTCACTTGCAAGCCAAGTTGGTCAAAAGCTACCTCATCCTAATCAGCAGTCACACCAACAAATTGTGAGGGTTTGCTCATCCCCTTTCAGCGTCAGTCGCTCACTTCAACCCCAAAGCCAACAAAATCCAAGAAGACAAGGGATCCAGACGAATTGATGGCCGAAACAATGTCACAAATACAGTGAATTGTTGAGGCCGAACTAAATAAAAGGGCAGAACTCACCCTAGGACAGAAGATGGGTTATTTGGTCGATGAAGTGGCAAAAATGTTGCCCTCCAGAGCGCAGGGCCAAGATGCTCATTGATTTTATGGCAATGTTTTCTAAATATCTGGAATCATACAGTCCAGAACAAGTATGATGGTCCATCAATTGTTCCAGGCTGGTGCTATTATTTTCTTAAGCTTTATGTCTTTATTTTATTCATTATTTTTGTATTTTGAGTGTTACAGTATAATGAAGAAAACTCATGTTTGTTTTTAATTATCCAAGGAGTGACTCAGTGCATAATCATCACTTGTTTCAAATTAATTTTTTTTATGAGAAGCAAAATAAAGCAGTATATATCCTAATATGGAGAAAACAAACCTCTATTGACAGAACTATTCTATTTACAAAAAAACTACAAAGTAAAATTAGTTTCAAAACTAAACAAAGACAAACAATTTTTAAGATGAGTGAAGATGAGTGTAGGAAACACATAGCTTCTTGCCATGGTACCAGGCCCTCAGTCATGAAATAGACTTTAAAGGCATCCCTGACTTTCTTTGCATCACTGGAACGTCCTCTACCAATGCCTGGGATATCCTGTAGGCCATCATGTGGTAATTCACGTCACTGTCCAGGTGTGAAGTGGTTCTCTCTATGTCTTCCCTATCTACCATTTTTTGAGAAATTAAACCTCCTCTGGAAGACATCCTCAAGTAGCTGTGCAGGACAACAGTGCAAATAATTATGTCGTCAATGTTTTTTGGGGATGTGCAGATAGGCTATTTGAATATCCTAAATTTGGCTGACAGTATGCCGAAAGCATTTAAGGACAAGCGACGTTCACGAGACAACCAATAGTTGAAGATTCTTTTATCCGCAGTCAGATCTTCACCCGGAAAAGGCTTCATCATGTAAGTTTTTAATGGGAAGGCATCATCACCAACTATTACATATGGCCACTCAGTTGAGAAGGGCAAAGGAGCACCAGTAGTTGGGACATTCAACAACTTTTGCTCCAAACCTTCCTTCAGAGTACACCTATCCCATATGCCAGCATCACTTGCTCGACCACATGATCCTGCATTGATATACATGAATCTGTTGTCAGCGTCAACCAAGGCCAACATGGCTATACTATTTTGTGCTTTATAATCAAAGTATTCTGAGCCTGACTTTGGGGGCTTGGATATTGAAACCCTCTCTCCATCTATAGCTCCAAAGCACATGGGGAAATTCCAGTTGGTATTGAGCTGTTGTGTTGCCTTCTGCCATTCTTCTACAGGTTCAGGCATTTCAAGTAAGCAGGCAGCTATCAAACAGGGAGGTACTACCGCCTGGGAAGATATTGGAAGCATAATGTGTTGTCTAATGGTAGACCCTGCTACTATATGGCATCACGAAAATTGTGACCAAGTTCCAGGTTGCTCATCTGACTTTCTGCCTCATTTACACACAATTGCCGGGTCTCAATTGTTTCTCTTACTGTGAAAACACAACATACATAATGTATATCATTTCTCATTCTTGATTTATTTTCTCGTTTTTTTATTTATTTATGGTTATTATTATTTTTATTATATTATTTTTATTTTTAGTACAGGTATTTTGTTATTATTCTTTTAATAATAATAATAATACTAATAATAATAATAATAATAATAGTTATTATTATTATTATTATTATTATTATTATTATTATTATTATTATTATTATTATTATTATTATTATTATTATTATTATTATTATTATTATTATTATTATTATTATTATTATTATTATTATTATTATTATTATTATTATTATTATTATTATTATTATTATTATTATTATTATTATTATTATTATTATCATTATCATATTTTCGCCCCCCAGGCCCTGATGTGGGTCAGTGACCTGTGCCCGGGTGGGCTAATCCCCGTACAAAAAAACAAAAAAAACATGGGATGATAGAAAAAATGAGGTTGTGGCCAATCCTGAACTGGAAGGCCAAAGAACGTCGAGATTCCCCTGAAATGACGAAATACAATTAGAAAGATCTGATTACACCACATTGATAGGTTACTTCATTACATGTGGAGAAAAAATATAATAGATCTTCATAACATTTATCAAGGAACAGAAGTAAAAAAAACTAATCTTGGAATTTTGTAGGTACAGACATAAATAAGAGTAATGGTGTCATTTAAGCCAATTGAAAATGCTCTATCTCTACATCTGTGTACAAATAGTTTCTTCTCTACAACTGTATGTATTGTAATAAACACTAATTCCTCACAAATATAGTATAAAGACAACAAATTATATACTTTTTAGACTATATGAAACGATATAGGTCTTTTATAATATAATAGCAAATTCCTGTAGTTGCAACCTATACATTGTGGTCCAATATAACTAGATTTTTTTTTCTACAACTAATATAATTAGAAAAAGAAAAGGTATTTATTTACTTCACAGCCGCTGATTTTTCAGAGAAAATGAATTTAAAAACGCTGCAATTTCCCTGTTTCAAAGTGGACACTGTCGTAGTTATGGCAAATGAGTTAAAAAGTGTGTATTTAAAAGTTCAAGTTAACCTAACCTAACCTAACCTAACTTAACCTAACCTAACCTAACCTAACCTAACCTAACCTAACCTTAACCTAGCATAACTAACCTAACCTAACCTAAGCTAACCTTAACCTAGCATAACTTAACAACTGCTGTGGGCGAACTTACTGTTGCCAAGGCAGGAGGGGGGTGGGGCTGTAAGGTCCTCCATATTAGCCAAAGAAAAAATGTCATATAAATCAATTCTTCTCTCCATCTGAGCTCAAACTATCCGCGTGAGCTGGGCGCCTGGCTGACGGTTCCTTTCGCCAGTGTGACCAGTGTGTGGATCGTACCGTTGACTTATTACCTGTGGATGAAATGCTATCGTGGAATTAGTGGAAGGAAAACTCGAGTGTGACCTTAGCTAAGCGTTGCAGCAACTGGTCAAGCGTCTCAGTGACGCCTTCCCACACTGATTTTCCGTTGCTGGTAGAATTTCGCAAGTGATATGATTAGTAGGGTGTGTCATACGGAAGCGAATTTTTTTTTTTTTTAGTTTGAAAAATCGGCCCATGGTATTAATGATGTAGTTCTATGTGCAGAATCATGCATGGACATGCATGGGGTTGTCCAGGAAAGCTCTGACATGAACATTGGTGAGGCTGCAGGTAAGAGGGGGCTCACTGCCAGCCTTGATGTTATCCAGATCTATGAGATCAGTGAGTGTCTTGGCACCTAGATTGACTTCAGGAGTCTTCCTGACCCTGAAGGAATCGTCACCAACTGATTCGTCATGCCCAGATCCTCTCATAAGTCTCATATCCAAGATCTTTTTGACTGCCACTCTTCTCTCCTCCTCATCCTTACTGCAGAGCATTGTCTGCAGAACTGCCTCGGAATGAGCATACCAGGAAGATCTCCTCACAGTTTGCTCCACAATCTGAACAACCTTCCTTGGCTGACTCCTCAGGAGCTCAAGCTGGAAGAGAACATGCCTCGGACCTTCGGAGAACGATGACTTGACCTTGGTGTTGAACCAATTTGGCAAGTAGACACTCACGATGAATTGGACAATAAGTCTCAGGTTGTGAAGCTGGTTCCCTTTCAGTTTATGATGAGCGACCCAAATTCTGCAGAACCTGAGAGCCGTTGTGAGCCACCTAGAATGTGAGACTGGACCTATCTGCAGGTAAGCAAGTCTATCAGGCATGACCCCAGTTTTGATGGCACTGCAAATCATGTAACCATAGTACTGGTCAGTACTCAGGTCGTCAATGACAGTATGTGCAAGCTCAACGAGTGGGGGGCCAACTGTGATTTTTTCAAAGCTCGGATTTATTTCTAACTCAGTGGCAGAGTCCAGCATCTTGACAAGAGGACCAGACCATCTGTTGTTTGAAAGAGTCTTGCCATCCAGCTCCTGGATCAGATGTCTGAGTGGCAACTCGTTGGTGTGGAGGTCACAAACAATCCAGACCAGCTTCCTCCCAATCTTCCGCTCTATCCACTGTATGACCCCCCCTTGCCACCCCATGTTCGTGTTGGTGCTGTCCCCTCCAATGACCTGCAGGGTCTGGTCTACGTTCCTCTCTCTGAGCCAGTTCACAATGTTATCTGCCACTATCTCAGCTGGTTTCCTGATGTCATCTTTCTCTGGAGTGAAATGCCACAAATACTTCCCTCCTGGTTCACTGCAGCAGGAGTAGTGTTCCTCCTTCACCATGGCAGGGAACAACTTGTCAGAATCTCCAACTTTCATGAACACTTTAGTGTCATCCCTTCTCCCATCAAAGAACAAACAATTGATTCCATTTTCTCTTATCCCCTTATCAAACTCCTCTTCTAGGTTACTGACAAGTTTCTCCTGAGCTCTCCTTACTTTGTTATGATCTATCACCAGGTGAACATCATCAGGTGTTATCAAACCACCGTCAATCCAGGCAGCTGTTGCTATCTCTGCAGTTTCTCTGAGACCAGTGTGGTGTCGCATGCTGGCCAGAGCTATGCTCGGGATATCTTTCCTATTTCGAATCTTATGCCTGGAAGGTTTGGGATCATTATTTTCTGGGTTAGGGACAAAGTCACCATTCTCCTGGTCAGCACTCGGATCAGCCATGGGGAATCATTAAACTCTGAATCAGCTTGACTCCAATCATCGGCCTTTTTTACCTCACCCTGGGCCTTCTCAAGTCTCTTTTCCTCGGCAACTCTTCTCCTCTTCTGTCTCTCTGTGGCAGCCTCCTGTCTCTTGGGACTCCGGAATATCTTGGCTAGAAATCATGAGAGCCCCTATGCTGCCAGTCTTCTCTCTCTGTGCTTTGACAAATGCCAGTTCGATCACAGGAATCTTCAGTTCACGCTTGCAAATACAGGAGATGTGGGCCTCGGATTTAAAGTCACGATCGCATCCAAACTCAGGACAGAGAACAATTGGGCACTTGCAAGTAATTATGTCAAATAACTGGTCCAGTTGCTTGGCAAAGCTGTCCTTAACTGCAAGTTTTCCTCTCCCAAGAGAGATATCTCTTGCCTTTTCCCAACTGGCTAGCAGTCTCTCACTAATCTTCTTCTGACTTGTTATGACTGGAGGCTTGAACTGAGCGTTAGCCAGAGTGTACTGTGCCAAGACAGCTTTGGTCATATCACTGGCAATGTCTTTGTTTGTGTAAGTTCTTTGGTTCTTTTCACTGATTTGCCTGATTAAAACACCGTATCTCAAAGCATCTCTCAATGTAGGCAACTCCGACTTCAGGAGCTCTCTCCCAGACCCAAGATAGTGACTGAGATGGCTGGATTTTTGGTTCCTCGTCCTGACACAAGCAGCCATCGCAAATATTATCAACTTATAAATGCATCAGAATCTGAAACAGAAAAAAAATATTATTAGTTGGGTTGTTAAAGAATGAAGTCAGAAAGCAATGTTCACTATTTAATTGTAATGCACTAATGCAGCTGTACGTTAGATTTTCGATAAATTTCACGCTAAAATTTACCTAGGAAAAGGTTGCAAAATATTGAAACTGAAATTTTTTCTGTTTATATACACTAAAATCTACCAAAAAAGTGATGGGCCATTAGTTTTAGCTGATCTTCCCTCCTATGACACACCCTAATGATTAGGCTTATCTGAATATGTGACATAACATTATCATGAATATATTATAAAAGACAGCAAGTGCAATAGCCAGCCGCGGATTACAAAAAAGCTCCCATCAGGATACAGTATATGTTTTGCCCATACAGTACATCCATAAATCCGATAGGGTACAGTATAAAGGGTCACACGTTGGAGTCACTTTACATCAAGAAATGCTGGTGACGTTTTAGACTGCTTCATATTATCCAGCGTTTATAGTTCCACCGTAGCAGATATGTTAGAAGCATGAAAACAGCTGTACATCAACATAAGTTGTTTGGTGACAATATTTGCATTTGCACAGGTAACGTTGGATTGAAGTAGTGGAGTTATTGTAGATATTGTTTCAGGACAATACGTCCTGTGTGAGGTGACCCACGAAAAAATCTAAAAGTCAAACATTTAATTATGGAATGCCACTCTGTCAGTGATCAATAAATTCTCAGAATGACTTTTCCAAGCTTTTATTTTACATCCTGAAAAATAAAATAAAATTCCTCGAAAAAAAAGGCGTGGCGCTTCATTATCAGTTTAAGCATCACTTAGGTGAGGCGTGAGTGTGAGAGAAGAAGTGTGGATGTGAGAAATGAGGCAAGGATGTGAGAGATAAGGCATGGGTGTGAGAGATAAGGCATGGGTGTGAGAGATAAGGCATGGGTGTGAGAGATGAAGCCTGGGTGCGAGAGGTGAGGCATGGGTGTGTGGGATGAAGCATGGGTGTAAGAGATGAGGCGTGGATGTAAGATATGAGACGTGGGTGTAAGATATGAGACGTGGGTGTGAGAGATGAGACGTGAATGTGAGAGATGAGACGTGGGTGTAAGAGATGAGACGTGGGTGTAAGAGATGAGACGTAGGTGTAAGAGATGAGACGTGGGTGTAATATACGAGACGTGGGTGTAAGATATGAGACGTGGGTGTGAGAGATGAGACGTGGGTGTAAGAGATGAGACGTGAATGTGAGAGATGAGACGTGGGTGTAAGAGATGAGACGTGAATGTGAGAGATGAGACGTGGGTGTAAGAGATGAGACGTGAATGTGAGAGATGAGACGTGGGTGTAAGAGATGAGACGTGGGTGTAATATACGAGACGTGGGTGTAAGATATGAGACGTGGGTGTGAGAGATGAGACATGAATGTGAGAGATGAGACGTGGGTGTAAGAGATGAGACGTGAATGTGAGAGATGAGACGTGGGTGTAAGAGATGAGACGTGAATGTGAGAGATGAGACGTGGGTGTAAGAGATGAGACGTGAATGTGAGAGATGAGACGTGGGTGTAAGAGATGAGACGTGGGTGTAATATACGAGACGTGGGTGTAAGATATGAGACGTGGGTGTGAGAGATGAGACATGAATGTGAGAGATGAGACGTGGGTGTAAGAGATGAGACGTGAATGTGAGAGATGAGAGGTGGGTGTAAGAGATGAGACGTGAATGTGAGAGATGAGACGTGGGTGTGGAAGATGCAATGCACGATATGGAAGACCCTAACATTGATGTCAAACAAACGCACACGTTCATAATACATCAGACCCAGTTAATGAGTAGGTGAGCGAGAGAGAGAGAGAGAGAGAGAGAGAGAGAGAGAAACTACCCGAAGACCTGATTAATACTCTTACCGGACGAACTGTGTGCCTTAAGATATTGATTGGTTAAGGTGGAGCGAAACGTTTTGACACTATAAACTGATCCAATACTAATCTAGCCTGGTCTCCTCTAACAAGGTAATGTATTCCTTGTATGGAAGAATTTCTACAGTGAAGTTTATTGTTATTATTATTATTATTATTATTATTATTATTATTATTATTATTATTATTATTATTATTATTATTATTATTATTATTATTATTGTTGTTGTTGTTGTAAAATGTCTGTAGGAATAATAAAGTGTGATATATTATTGGAGTATTTTCGTGTTAAGAAACAGTGTTATTGTACCCATATGAAGGCTCCATAATTTTTTCCAACAATTATTAAAAAATTAAGTGATAATTTTTGGGTTGTAGGAGGTTTTTACGAGGAATTAAAATATTATATTTAGTGTTTCCAGCCCCGTGAATTTCAATTATTTTTTCTCGTCACTCGGTGGATCTGGCGGCTCCTTTGTCTGCCTATCTATTTGTGTGTGTGTGTATGTCTGTCTATCTTTGCGTCTGTCTGTCTGTCTGTCTGTCTAAGAATATCAATTTGTCTGTGCGTGTCTATCTGGCGGTCTGTATTCGTCTGAGTCTTTCTGTGTATAGGTCTGTGTCTGTCTATCAGTCTGCCTGTGACAGTTTGTCTGTTCGATGGTCCTTAAACTGTCCTCATTTATCTGTCTCACACTTTATCTATATCTCTCAGCTTGTTAGTCAGCCAATCTGTTAATGTATTGTATGTTCCACTTTACCGTAATGTCGGTGTGTCTCCTACCTGTCTGTATTCCTCCATTCTCTCGCCGTTCTTTCTATCAATAAATGTCACATGAATTTCAGGCGGTTCAAGTTTCATGCACTATTGTCCCTGTCATTTCTCAGATGCAGTTAATATTTTACTATAGTGTCAGAAGCCAGGGGGAGGGAGGGTGTGAGTCAGCCGGGGTAGCACTGATAGAGAGCTTTAGGGGTACCAGTCATAATGTGAGACACTCTTGGTATTTGTGCTTACTGTACTCATCATAGGAAGTACGATCACGTGAAGATTAGACACACCGGTTTATTTCACCTGATGATTAAATACGTTAAGGCTGCCTAAGGATTTACGTTAGTTTAGTCTTGTTTAGTTAAGTTTAGTTTAGTTTTGTTTAGTTAAGTTTAGTTTAGTTTAGTTTGGAATAGTTTAGTTTAGGTTTAGGTTAGGTTAGGTTAGGTAAATGTTATGATATAATAAGTTAGTTAAGGTTGGTTAGGTTAGGTTAGGTTGGCGTACATGTTGTTTAAAGACCTTAGTTATTGAAGCACGAATACAAATGAACCATAATAGTTGTCAGTTACTCAGTGTTGTTCTGATTTTAGTATACGTTTATTGTATCTTAATATAGTGTGGCAAGCTTTTCCAGGATGTTTACCTGCGTTAGTCTAGGTTGCTCACACTACTGTTCACTACTACTACTTCTGTTGTAACCAATAATTTCGGTCAATTTTTGTTTTTACCTTACTTGTCTGTCACCGTTGTTTACTTCAGTCTACTGTCACTGTTGTTTACCCCATGCAGCCTACCATCACTCTTGCTGTTTACTTCAGTCTACCCTCTGTGTTGTTATTTACCTCACTCTCATCGGTGTTATTTACCTCAGCTTACGATCAGTGTTGTTTACCTCAGTCTACCGTCACTGATGTTCATCCCTCGACCGCCACTTTAATTTTCTCAATCTACTGTCACTGTTGTTTGCCTTGACCTAACGTCAGTGTTCTTTGTTATAGTCAGTGCAGCAGGGTATAAATGGATGGAGGAGGTATCTACTCAGCGTCCTGATACAATACGCTGGCTGAAAGTTTGGATAACAAGTAATGATGGTTCCTGGCCGGGGTATCTGCCAGTGATATAATTTACAGTGAAGAGTAATTCGAACGTAGCATTTACCCTGGCAGTGGTGTTGATGTCTTACTTGGTGATAATGGTTATAATCTTTTAGTGGATATGTTAGGCTCAGAAAACAAAAGGCGACCACAAATGAATTGAATTGAATTGAAACAGTTTATTTAGCCAGAAAACACAAAAGCAGTGTGGAGAATAATAACAATATTAACATGGCTGAGCCAGTTGAGAACCTGCGCTTTCCTGTAGGCACCTGATATATATATATATATATATATACAGTATATATATATATATATATATATATATATATATATATATACATATATATATATATATATATATATATATATATATATACAGTATATATATATATATATATATATATATATATATATATATATATATATATATATATATATATATATATATATATTTCATGTAAATCCACAATGAAAACGTGGATAAGATAAATCTTGATAAAATCACACGGGAAAATGGAAACAACTATGCTTTCGTCTTTATTCAAGACATCTTCACTGAAGATTGAATAAAGACGAAAGCTAAGGGTTGTTTCCCGTGTGATTTTTAAATATATATATATATATATATATATATATATATATATATATATATATATATATATATATATATATATATATATATATATATATATATATATATATATATATATATATATATATTCAGTATATATATAAATATACATACTATACATTTATCTCAAGGAAATATTATGTAACATTTAGTAACATCCGGAATAGTACAATAGCATGATGGTAATAAGAACATCTCATAATATTATCACGGTTATCACTTCAATATTTATTCATTTTATTTATTTATTCTTGTGGGTTTTTTTAGTTTTTTCTTTTTTTTATTATAAGTATATTATAAACATAAATTACAGTGGAATTGAAAAACATAAGTATAATGGGGGAGCAGTACAACATAGGTTGTACAGTATTAAGGTTGAACAAGAGGACAGAGCTGTCAGGATTATGTCTTGTTGGCAAATATGTTTATTTCAATGGTAATTTCTTACCTATTTACATGATAATTTTCGATAAAACGGTTTTGATGGTACAATAAAACAAGTACTGTAAATGTAGTAGGTATTACAAGAAATATAAATACTTAGACAATAGATATTTTTTAAGAGATGATTTAAAGGAAGGGAGCGTAGTTTTTGCTCGGATGGGTGGGGGTAAGTTGTTCCACACCTTCACACAGTGATATTTTATGGAGGTCTGGGACTGAGAGGAGCACATGGGGGGTGGTTTTAGTCGCTCTAGGTGCCTTAAGTTGTATCTCTGATTATTCCGGGACTGGAAATAATTGTTGTCAAGCAAGTGATTAATAGATTTGTAAACAAAGAGGGCACAGCAGTAGGTGTTAATAACTTCGAATTTTTAAATTTTGAATTTAGCAAATTTTTCGTTTGTGTGATCTGTTTTTTTCAAGTGGTCATTCTCCATACAAGTCTCTTTGTGCAGTAACCAGGGATTGTGTTTTTGAAGAGCCAAAGGCACCCCATTGTGTGTGACAGTGTATCAGGTGTTCATAAACAAGATCATGATAGATTTCTTTCATTGCTGTGAGAATGAGTGACTGTCGAGTGTGATACATGATACTGGACTGTTTATTGATATTACTGTGTACGTATGTAGTTTCTCCAGTTAAGTTTCTCATCAACAATAACTCAGAGGAATTTAGTATTTTGTTCACGTTTGAGGACTGTTATTACCAAGGTACAAGGGGTCCAAGTTTGTGGATAAGTTTTTCCTTCTGTGAAAGATTGTGTAATGGGTTTTCTCAAGGTTTAAGGTAATTTTATTAGGTATTGCCCAGGACCTGACTTAAGTCATTTCAGTGCTCATAGTTCTCATCAAGGAATGGAGGTCTGAGTTGCTGGCATAGAGATTACGATCGTCTGCAAATAATTTGTATTTTATGAGTGTGCTGGCATGGACTATGTCTTTTATGTACAACAAAAGCATTACTGGACCGAAAATGGAACTTTAGGGGACGCCATACATGATTGGCGAGGGATGAGATTGGTGATTGTTATAGCAGATATACTGCATCTTGTTGGACAGTTATGAGGTAAACCAATTGTGGGACAGGCCCCTAACACCGTAATGTTCAAGCTTTGAGAGGCATTAGAGAGTTCCAAGAATATACCGACTTTGAACTAACTGTCATCAAAGGAATTTAAGATGTCATTAGTAAAGGGAGTCTGTAAAATGTTATTGTCATTGCAGAAGGAATTTAGTTCTACATGCTACCTTTTCCAGTATCTTACTCAAGGCTGGGAGGACTGATATGGGGCGGTAATTCTTGAAGAGAACTTTGTCACCAGATTTTCTATATGCTAGGTGAACTTTAGCAATTTTCTGTTTATCCGGAAAGACACCACTAGTAAAGGAGGAGCTACAAATGTGTAGGAGAACAGGTAGTAATAAGTGAGCTACTTTCTTAATGATGCTCATTGGTATATTGTCTTCGCCTGCTGCTGCATCTTTGGATATCTTTATGATGGCCAGTAATTCATCTGCTGTGTCAGGGGATAAGAACATCTCATTTTGCTGTCTGTTTTGCAGGTAGACTCTAAATTCCTCATGGTGATCAGGGATGCTCTCTGCAAGATTTTTGCCATCATTAATAAAATATACATTGAAGTGGTTGGCAATGAGGGAATGTTCCGTTACATTTGAATCATTTATCATAAAAGCTGAGTGGGGGCCGAAGGCTGAGTGTTCCTGTTCTGAATAGAATTTATGACATTCCAGGTTTACTTGACTTCGCCTGATGCTGACTGGAGCTAATTTGTATAATAGCTGCGTCTGGCAATTCTAGCTGCTTGAGTTACTCTATTTCTTATACTTCGGTGAGCATCACCGACAGTTATGGGTCTTTTTGTAAATTTCCTTTTGGATTTTGTGTTTCTTTTGTCATTATCTTAATTTCGCTTGTTATATAGGGTTTGGAAATGGATACAGTTTTCACTGACTTAGTCTTGAGCGGGAAGCATTTATCAAAGCAGGCATTGAACATGCAAGAGAAGTTGCAGCTGTTAACGTTAGGGTTGTCGGAGGCATAGACAAGATCCCAGTTAGCATTCATTAGGCTGTTTTCAAAAAGGAGCATATTGTCGTTGCATTAGTCTCTGTATTGTATTGAGACTCTACTAGACCTTTCAGGTCTTGTGACTGTTTTATACATGGCAAATACTGGGAAGTGATCTGAGATATTGTTATAAATAATTCCACCTGAAAGATTCTTAGAAGTGTTGTTAGTTCAGATATGATCTATCACAGTGGCAGAGGTGGCAGTTACTCTTGTGGGTTTGATTATAGAGTTGAAGAAGAGTTTAGAATGGCAGGTAGCAAGAAGGTCTAATACTGAGGTGTCGGTTTCTGATTTTAATAGATCAAGGATGAAATCTCCTGTAATGTAGCAACGTTTTCGCTCTGAACTTATGATAGTGATAAGCTCCGAAAATTTATCAAGAAAATTCCTTACATTAGTGTGGGGTTTTCAGTAGATTACTCCTACTTGGATATTTCGTGTATCGTTACGTAATTCAATGAAAACATTCTCCATGTACTTCTCCTGAATCATTAAATCATCTCTTACAGAAGTGTTATACTTGATATCAACATATAGGGCGACACCACCACTGTGTCGTGACGTGTTGACGCAGTGTCTAATTTAATTAGGAATGTTATTCAAATGTTCAATATCGTTAGTGCGTTTGGTCTCTAAGAACCCAAGTACATCAAATTTGTGGGCAATGGAAGATAAACAATAATCTAAAAAGGTATCTAGATGAAGGGGAATACTGCTGATGTTATGGCTAATCAAGGAGAAGGAATGAGGTAGTAGGAGACTGCAACTAAACTCGGGAGAGTCAGGAAAGTAATAGTTACAGTTTGGGTTGGTCTAACCCAGTGAGTTTTGTAGAAAGGCATCAGGATCGATATGAGGGAGTTTTGTGTCGACACCATGGGTAAAGGGGTGTAACACATACGATCTAGCACATCTAAGGGAATGACACTAGCATCATCATTTTGGGAACATTGATACTGATTAAGGAACAGTAAAAACTCAGGGTCACTGAGGTGTGAAAAAGGAAGATCTATGAATATTATAAAAGGGGGGAGGGGTAACGTACTTACAAGTGCTACAACCAACAGAATTATGATGACCGGTACTGTTGATGGTGAATCCCAGATAGAGTGGGAGGTGCGCCTGTCACTCGGTTTTGAGGGTTGCTGGTTTCCACCACAGAGGGAACACGTGTAGTACTCGAGTTGGCCGGCAGAGAGGGAAACTCCTCAGGTGATAGTGTCAGTGGCTGGTACCCCCTTAGTGATGAGGGGGGTTCTCGAGGGGCTTCGGGGGTTGTTACAACGGTGAACTATAATAAAGTCACAGGAAAAAGAGTCACCGAAAAAAGTCACACTTTTGGCTAGAAAAAAAATCAGGAAAAAAAGTCACATTTCCTTTAAACACAATAGATACTGAAGGTTCCAAGTGTTCCCTGAAGAATGCAGTGATGGGTAAGGAAACACCGGGTAACACTGAAGTCCGTTTATTAAAGGATAGGAGAAATACAAGTGGTGACTTGTGTGCCATGCACGGCTCACACAGTCAGACTGAAACTGCCTTGCCATATGGCAGCCTCGGGGCAATGTTGCCACATAAAACGTGCAGTGTTGCCACGTAATTATATCCATAGATGCTACTCGGCACAGTAGCTTATATACAAGGTTGCTACTCGGCACAGTAGCAGAGATACATAACCTACAGATACTACTTAAAGTATTTAAGCAAATAGTATTTTAAGTTGCTTATTAACTGACAATACAAGGCAATGAAACAAAAACATTTATGTCAGTCGTTTATTGGCAATATATAACATGTACACATTGAAAATAACATACATAATGTCATAGCATTATAAATACTCGAAAAAAATCAAGGTTTATTAAAAACCTTTAAAACACTCATTTATTGAAGTACTGACAATACAAGGCAATGAAACAAAAAAAAAGTCAGTCGTTTATTGGCAATATATAACATGTGCACATTGAAAATAACATACATAATCAGAGTTTATTAGAAACCTTTAAAACAGTCATTTATTGAAGTACTTACATGACATGTACACGTTGAAAACAACTTACATAATAGCATGGCATTACATGTATATTTAGTGTTGATGATTAATATTCCAACCGACGCCACGAAGAAAATCTGTTACAGTCTTGTGATCCCCCCGTCGAGCAGCACACAAGTTGCGAAGACTTTCTTGTAGCTGCACATAGCGTCGACGAACTCTTCTTTGAGGTGGATTTCCAACAGCATCCTGCTTGATAATGGTGCTCACTGTCGCTTCTTCAAGCTGAAACCATTCAATGACGCGCCAGATTGAGGGATGGTAGTGACCGACGAGGTTGAAGAACTTATTATTCCACCCTTCACAAATGTTGTTGGTACGATCCTAAATGTTTTTGTTTCATTGCCTTGTATTGTCAGTTAATAAGCGACTTAAAATACTATTTGTTTCATTTCTAATAATTAGTATCTATGGTGTTTAAAGGAAATGTGACTTTTTTCCTGTGATTTTTTTTTGTGTTTTTTTTCTGTGACTTTTTTTCCTATGACTTTTTTACCTGGATTCGTTACAACTGGGGGTGAGTGGGCGGGTTTCCACTTGCCCGATCACCTCACAACAAGGGTTTTACGACTGAACGTCACGTGTTTCCCTTGTTTCCTGGTTTCTTTAAATTGGTCCATTTGCTGTAAACGGCCTTTAGTCGTACCTGGGCAGAGATCCTCGTTGACGAAGAGAGTGTTGCCTTTCAGTTTACTGCGTTGATAAAACACTTTGTCACCGTCAGAGGGGGGTGAGAGTTTTGTTATGATGTCGCGGGGTCGGAAGGAGTTGGGTTTCCCGACACATTGAACACGGTCAAACTTTACTTCAGGAAGTTGAGGACCGGTTTAATTGGACAACAAAGTATTGGAGGTAACACGGTCTCACCATTCAATTCCGAAAAGGTAAGAACCGTAACTTTATCAAGTGTCAGACACCCGAGGTCTATGAAATGCTCAGTACTGATGGCTATGACGGGGTCGTCCTACTCCCCCCGGCTGACGCAGAAGAATGTTGCCACATCCTACTTAAACAATTCCCCCTATACGCTGAACTCGAAGATACTCGTCATTTTAATCCACGTATTTTCAGTATACGTCGACACTACCGAGGGAAAACCCCACAAGCAGCTGTCATAGTTAAATGGAAGGGGAGGGAGTGCCCAACCACTGTTGATGCCCTCCCAATCCTCCCTCCACTGTACGCTGAACCATATCACCCAGGGCCTGCTTTTTGTGTTGTCTGCTCCCATTGGGGTCACACCTTCACCGCCTGCTGCCGACGTGATCGCTCCAGATGTCGCTTCTGTTCACGTAGCCATCACTCCTCCGTCTGTGCCCAAAATATCAAAGACCACCTCAATGGGGTTGGTGTGGGCTATGTTGTTGACCCCAGGTGTTGTAATTGTGGTGGCTGTTACAATGCTGACTCACGACAATGCCCCAAACGTCCGTCTGTCCCAGGAGAAAAGCCTTCCCGAAGGTTGCGTCCATCTCAACCTCTCCCAGCCTACTGAGCCTTCTTCAACAACACCTCCCCTGCCTGGCCCCACCTGGCTGCAACACAGCAGTCCCGGCCGTCTCCTCACTCAACTACAACTGGGCCTCTTCCCCGTCTCTACTCAGACGCTGTCAGACCTTGTGCCCCCCCCCCCTCCGGTGACACGACACAGATCATATCCCTCTTACACGAATTTATCAACCGTATTGAAAGACTCTTTGATACACTCTGGACCACCATCTCCAACCTACACAGACTACCCCTGCCTCCAGCTGCTACCCAGTCACCCCCTCTTCTGGTCTGACACAACCTGGTAGCCCCTCTGTGTGCCCCTCATGCCCACGGCCTACTCCACCGCCGCCTGGCACCACTGCCGGCGTCCACACCGAGCCTGTCCCCGTCCAGACAGAGCCTGCCCAGGCTCCCCCCATCCACCCACCACGCGCTCATGGACCCGAGGACACCGAGGGGGCCGGTGGCTCCCTGTCCTCCCCCGCCGGCGTGCCGGCACCTGGGGCCTATCCACTCCAGGTCTCCACATCAATTGACCATCATGCGGAAATGCTAGTGGACTACGTATCTACGCCAAGAAGGACGTCCCTTACCAACCTCTAGACGCCCCCCTTGAAGCCGACACTACCGACGTACACGCCATCATAATCACACTAAAAGGTATGTCCCTCAATACTGTCAATGCCTATGGCTATGGCCTGGCACTTGACATTATTAGGGACCTGCCACGCTTACCCATAAACAGATAAATTTTACCGGGATATTTACCTCCACACACTCATCATTCTGTCACTTTATGTAACTTGCTGACAAAACTGATGGGTTCCACCTCTAGCACGGTCCCTTACCTGCAGGACCAAAACAACTTGAAAATAGTCGAGGAGGAAAACCAAGAACAATTACATCGGCGATATTTAAAGAAGATCTGTACCATTAGTGAACAGGAGAACGAGGGCTTCGACAGGGAGTTTGAGAAGGACATTCCAGGCCAGTTGCAGGACCATCAGCACCTGCTCCAGCCGCTCCCACGGACTGACTTCACTAGACTGGTGGACGGCAGCTACTTGACAGAGCGCATAGTTCCCGCAGATGTGTCAGCCGTCATAAAAGGGTTTAAAAACAAGTCACCTGGGTAAAGCCACAATAACAAGAAGATCCTGGATCAACTCCCAGACAACATGATAGAGAAACTTCCTCATATATGCAACGCTTGCCTCGCCTCTGGATACTTCCCTAAGATGTTCAAAATCGCCGTTATTCGCCTCATACGAAAAGCAGGGAAACCTCCAAACAAAGTCGAAAACTTTCGACCAATATCGCTGCTAGAGGTACCTGCCAAAATCTTCGAAAAAATAGTAAACAAGCGGTTGCGGATGTATCTGGAGGACGAAGACGTGCATAATCCCCGCCAGTTCGGCTTCCGCCAGTACCGAGGCACATCCACCTCCATAGCCCAGGCCTACGAGCAGATCGCCAATGCCATGACTGGCCGCCTGTAGTGCAACATAGTACTGAGGGACGTCAGCAAGGTGTTTGACAAAGTTTGGCACGCAGGGCTGCAGTATATGATCATACAACTGGGGCTACCCGAAAACCTGACGCACCTGCTGTGCAACTTCATTACTGACCGCAGAGCCAAAATCAAGATGCAAGAACACTTTGGAGAAGAATTCTCACTCTCGAGAGGCGTGCCTCAGGGCTCTTGTCTCTCACCAACCCTTTACATACCCTACACCTCTGACCTGTGTTACGAGTTGGGGATTTAGAATATAGTTAAAAGTCTACCCAGATCCCAACAGGCAACAACAATAAAAAAACAAAGACAATCGGACTATAAAAGGGTAGACAAAGGATGCGAGTTTTTGTTGTGTATAATAAAGTACCATAAATTCCTTAACAAAATATTCAGCTTTCTATAATTTACCCTTAACCATACTTAACCTAAACATACGCAACATTGGCTTAACAGTATATACATATTTATACAACATAAAACGATCGTGAAGCAAGGTGGAGGTGGGAGGCAATATAAGATTACAAAATACTCAAGTGCAGTGCTGAGATGGCTGACGAGTAAGGCTGAGTATTGGAGAAGATGGTGGGTAGTCACTGTGCAGTAGGTTTCCAGGATAGGTGATCCTCGTGTGGTGACTTCCCAGAGTGAACTGAACTTTCCTCGATCTGCAGCTGATGAGGAAGACTTGGAGGAGGTGACGCAACAACCAGGATATGGAGAAGGGAAACCCCGGAGTGGTAACTAAAACTAGTCATACTCGGGTTTCGTCCCTAGATGGCGTTGCTCGTGGTGCTGGGTAGGTAGATCAGGACAATAGATGGCGTGGTTCGTAGTGCTGGGTAGGTAGATCATGACAATTGATGGCGTGGTTCGTAACACACACCCCCCCTCCAAAGACCTCCCTAGCGCGGGCGCGGAGGTGATCACCTGGTGCGTTGTTTGTGGGCGAGATTGGAGATAACATTCAAACTTCTTTATTGCCAACACCAGAGCTAGGGCCTCCTTCTCTATGGTCGAGTAGTTGGTCTGATGTTTTTTCAACTTGGCGGAGTAGTATGCCACAGGGTGAAGGACATCAGTGGTTGGGTCGGGTTGTAGGAGCACAGCCCCCACTCCGACACCGCTAGCGTCGATTTGCAGATGGAAGGGCAAGGTGTAGTCAGGGAGGTGGACTACAGGCTTGGAGGCAAGGAAGGCCTTGAGGCGGTGGAAGGACTGGTCGCACCTCTGGTTCCAGATGTAAGGGACCGCAGAACTGGTAAGGTCTGTGAGGGGTCCGGCCACGCTGGAGTAGTTACTGCAGAACCGACGGTAGTAGCCGCACATCCCCAGGAAGCGCATGAGTTCCTTTCTCGTCCTTGGAGTGGGGAAGGACAAGATGGCTTTAACGTTTGCGTCCTTGGGTCTCACCATACCATGCCCAACGATATGTCCCAGGTAAGTCACTGAGGCCCTGCCAAAAGCAGATTTAGCCAGGTTTATGGTGAATCCAGTCTCTTGCAGTCGTGCAAACAGTATCTCCAAACGCAACAGATGTTCGTCCCAGCCGTCCGACACCACCACCAGGTCATCCAGGTAGGCGAACGTCCCATCTAGGTCCTGAATCAGGTGATTGATTGCTCTCTGGAATGTGGCTGGAGCATTAGAAAAGCCAAACGCCATAACCAAATATTGAAAAAGACCAAATGGAGTTATAAATGCTGAGATTATTTTTGCCCTATCTGTGAGTCCCACTTGATAATATCCTTTCAACATGGCCACCGTAGTTATAAATTTTGCACAGCATATGCTGTCTATTATATCTTCAATCAAAGGTAAAGGGTAGGAGTCTGAGACAGTGACCTGGTTCACTTTACGATAATCGGTACAGAAACGAAAAGTGCTATCGGGTTTTGGAATGAGAAGGCAAGGTGAAGCCCAGGGGGAGGTACTAGGCTCAGCTAAGTTATGTTTTAACAAAAAATCTACCTCCTTTTTCATAATCTCTCTTTTTTGTGGATTTAGTCGATATGCTGATTGCCTAATGGGTTGTACATCATCTGAGATTAGCTTAATATCATGTTTAAGTATATTGCAAAACCCTGGGAGGTCTGACGTGACTTTAGGAAATGTTGATAATAACTTAGTGAGATCTTTTGCTTGAGATGGATTCAAAACAGAAAAATACTCATCCAAGTTGTTGAGTATGTGACTGTTAGCAGGGTTTTCTTTAGGTAGAGGGAAGTCTAAATTCTCCAATAGGTCCATGTCATCTGTCTCCGGCTCCGGCCCTGACAAAACCGTATGCAATACAGGTAGGCTTATAGCCTCTGGGATGTCTTCCTCTGACTGCCTGGGATGGTAAAGTTCCATGAAATTAATGTGAACAAGTTGTGAATCTTTTCTGTGATCAGGAGTATGGACTATACAGTTGAGGGGAGATAGTTTATTAGCATTGATTTGAAAGGTTTGATGGAACCGTTCCAAGCAACCTTGGGATTGTTGGTGGTAAGCCGAAGATGTACAATGGTCCACACTGAGGTCTTTCATATTCAAAGATGGATCAGATTGTTGGGCTTTAATGAGCTCATCCATACTAATGGTCTTATTGTACAGATCTTCTGTGGGTAGGAAGATATTGGAGGTGGTTTTAGATGAAGAGGGCCCATTTCGCACACTCTGTGACCGGGTGACAGCACAAGATGGGAAAAGGTGAGGAATAGTTTCTTCAAGGTCAGTGGTGGAGTTGACAGATAAGGGAGAGTCGACTGTCTTTATGTTGGGAACCACTAGATCTCCTACCAAGTCATTACCCAATAATAAATTAATGCCGTTCACAGGCATTGGATCTTTCCTAATGGCTACTTGCACTTCCCCAGTAATCAAGGGACATTGGAGGTGCACTTTAGCTAAGGGACAGGAAGAATGGGATGAGAGACTTGAAATTAGAACACTCTCATTAGTAAATGCGGTAGATATATCAGGAATGACGTTAAACAGGAGGATAGATTGTGCTACGCCCGTATCACGTAGTATACGAATAGGGAAAGAACGAGACCCCTCTATGATTGAAATTTTTCCCTCATAGGTGAATGAAGAGAAGAGATCCTGATGGGGCCTTTCCACATTGGTGGTTGCTATTGGTTTGAATTTGGGATCCAGGGAACTACTTTTAGAAGTTCGAAACTTTGGGTGTTTACAAGACTGGATCGTATGGCCTGGTTTTTTACAGTAAGAACAATAAAACTTGGTTGCATCAGGGGGGGGTAGGTGTGGGACCTTTCGACCTCCCACTCACGCCCCCAAGGTTATCATCAGAGGAGGACCTAACATGCCGGAAAGTACCACGTTCCCTACTGCCCAGCGACTCCACCAGCAAGGCGGACGCATCAGCCAGCTCAGCGGCACGCCCTAAATTAACCTCTCCACGATCCTCCACATGCTTCAAGATGTGAAATGGTATCTTGCTCTTCCACTCCTCCAGGACTACCAAGTTTAACAAATCCTGAAATGTGGAGGTCTCTGTAGCCTCTAACCACTTCTTGAAAAACCTAAGCTTTTCTTGAGCAAACTCAACAAAAGTGTGTGAAAAAGTCTTGGTTAGTTTACGAAACTTCTGCCGGTATCCATCTGGCGTGATAGCATAGGAGGTGAGGATTTTCAATAAAATCCTGGAGATCAAAACCTGAGGTGGCCATTGTTAAGAAAAACTAGATAAATTAATTAATGGTCAAAAAGATAAGATATGTGGATTACCCTAGAAAATATCATGGCAGTGGATAACCAGAAAGTCCCGGAAACTACCCAAGTTATACCTAGGGAAATTACACTTATGAATATTGTTCTTCTGATAAGATCCTTAGATAAGGATAAGAGATTGGAAGAGGAAGGGCGTATTACGGCATTAATATAAAGATCCGGATTAACAACCCTTAGATACTTGAAACAGGAAGGGCGTATTACGGCATTAATATAAAGATCCGGATTAACAACCCTTGAGTTACTTTATTATTGACCCCGAATGAGATAATGAGAAGAACAATAATTGAGGCTTTATAATTATGGGGTCCTGGTAGAGCGAGGCGTCCCAAGATATCACTTCACCCTAAACTAGTGACTATGGAACAGCCTACTCTGCAGCGAGGTGTACGGCATTAAACAGATCCGGATTCTTCCCTACACTCGATAAGACTTACTACACGAATGCCACGTGTAATAACAGGTAAGCCTTATGACACTTGGAACCTAATATCCTACTGTAGGTTATGTATCTATGCTGCTGTGCAGAGTAGCAACCTTGTATATAAGCTACTGTGCCGAGTAGCATCTATGTATATAATTACGTGGCAACACTGCACGTGTTATGTGGCAACATTGCCCCGAGGCTGCTATATGGCAAGGCAGTCCCAGTCTGACTGTGTGAGCCGTGCATGGCACACACTAGTCACCACTTGTATTTCTCCTATCCCTTAAAAAACGGACTTCGGTGTTACCCGGTGTTTCCCTACCCATCACTGCATTCTTCAGGGAACACTTGTAACCTTCATGGCGCAGTGACTAGGATCTGTGGACTTACAAGTGTGTGAACGATGGACAGTTAGCCGGCGATGTGATGTGCGCGTCGACTCTTAGTGTGTTGTGTTGTGTTTCGCCGCGATGTGCAGTGTTGGGCCGTCACAGTGCTTTTTAGTGACGGTGGCAGTGTTAGTGTCAGTGTATTAGTGTGTCTAGAGCTGAGAGTTGAGCATTGGCCTGTTTTTTAGTGGTACCCACGGAGCACGCAGGCGTACACCCTTCTCGTGTGACATCCGGGGAGACACTGACGGTCTTGCCTCGGCGAGCCACCACGCTCCGCTCTCTGAGACACACACACACACACACACACACACGTACGCACTCACTCACGGACAGAACAGTGGATTCTATGCGTTATTTCATCGCTGTTTATGTCATATATATGTGGTTCGAGCTGTTGAGGCGCCACTTTATATACTAAACAGTGCAGTCCACGCACACACAAAGATGGGCGGTAAGAAGGGACAACGTCAAGATGGGAGACACGACTCCTCACCACCTTCCCCTCCACCGGGTGCAGACTCTCATCCACCACCTCCAGTGACGGACATTGCCACAATTCTGAGGTGGATGGACGACCGGGACGAGAGAGGCAGAGAGATGGAACTTCAGAGGGAGGAGACACGAAGAGAGGAGGAAAAGTTGCGTTTTGAGGCACTATTGGAGACCCTGGCGCTAACCCACCCTCTCTCACACGCAGGTAGCGCACATATAGGCGCCAGTACACTCCCTCCTCCACCACACCAGCGTCCTGCAGGCACTCTTGCTACCCCAACAGCTCCCAAGGCATCTGTTCAATACCCACCCACCCTCTCACCAGACGTCACGTTTCAGCTTTTTCGTGAGTGGAGGCGGCGTTGGACAGATTACTCCACGATGGTGGACCTTGACAACATGCCTCCAAACAAACAGCTCATCCAACTGCGGATGTGTTTGTCGCTGGAGACCCAGAGAGTTTTGGAGCACACGTTGCAAGTGCCTCCCGATTCTACCTCATCAGTGACGGATGTGCTCGACCTTTTACAGGACATGTTAAGGGTCGGAATAACGAGGCTTTGCGTCGCCGCGAATTCACCAGCTGCAAGCAGGCGGAGAACGAATCCTTTGACGACTTTTTTGTACGCTTGAAGAGTTTGTCAGAGGAGATCGACGTCTGCAAAGCGCACAGCCGGGAATGTGAGGAAGCCTGGATCAAGCACGGGATCTTTGCAGGTGTCAGGCACGAAGAGTTGGTGCAGCGACTCATCCCCCTGGACGCTTCCTCCACACTCCAGGTGGTAGTGACTGAATGTCGGTCGTACGAGGCCACCAAGTCCGCCACCTCTGCCTTACGGGCCCCACCTGCTGTGAGAGCGATCTCACAATACAAGAAGGATAAGAAGGAGGGCAACAACGTGAAGGCTGCCGCACGTTCTTCCACGCCTCCGCCTATTGCTTCCTGTGGCAGCTGTGGAAAGCAGCACGGCCCCAAGACATGCCCGGCCGCCGACGCACTGTGTCGTGGATGTGACCGTAAGGGCCACTTGTCTAACACAGACAGGTGCCCTGCACGAGGCCACAAGTGTCACGCCTGCGGACCGCTATGGACACTACGACAAGTGCTGTCGCCAACCCAAGCCCAAAAGCCCGAGACGAGGAGGAAAGCAGCGCACTTCCCTCGGGGTGGTTCGCACGCAGCCCCCTCCAGATGGCCCACGCAGTCCCAAGCAGCAGCGGAGTCACATCAGGAGGGTGGAATCGACCATACGCCCCAGGGCTACCCCTTCCCCCACCATCCGCTTCGCCGTCACACACGGTGATGTGTCGGGTCACATCGAGGTGATACCGGACACCTTCGCTGATACTACGGTGATTGGGTTGAAGCACCTCCAGAAACTGGGCCTCACCAAACGCGGCCTGGGACCACCGCCGCAGCTGCAGTACTACAATGCGGACGGTTCCCAGATGCCGGATGCTGTGGGCTCCTTTCAAGCCGAGATCACCTACGGCGACAGGTCGTGTCACGGATGGATCGACGTGCAGCCTACTCTCGCTACACCCTTGTTGTCGTGGGAGCACTGCAAGGAGTTAGGCGTGGTGCCCAGAGACTTTCCTGAGCAGATCCCAGCTGCTTGGTACACCGCCAGCAGGGTGCGGGAATCAATGAGCGACGCGCCTGGCGCTGCGGCACAGAGCTGCCCAGAACCCGTGTCCACTCCCACCCCGCCTCCACCCAAGTCACGGCTGCTTCCTCTTCACAGCGAGGCGTGTCCTTCAGCCGCAAGGGCCTACTTTCTGAAGGAGTACTCGGATGTGCTGGTGATGAAGGAGGCCCTACGGACCGCGCCACTGAAGGCTATGGCGGGTCCGCCTATGATGATACACCTGCGGGAAGATGCACAGCCGTTTGCCATACACACTCCCCGGTTGATTCCTCTCGCCTTCAGGGATTCAGTCAAGAAGGAACTGGATTCCATGGTGGCACAGGGTGTCATCGTACCCGTTGGTGACGACCCGTCCCCTTGGTGCCACCCTCTAGTCGCTGTTGTTAAGACTAACGGTGGAGTGCGGATTACTACCGACTTGTCTAAGCTTAACAGCCAGGTGTGCCGTCGCCTCCCATCCTTCACGCACACCTTTTGCAGCTATAGGGAGTGTGGACCCGAAGGTACGGCACTTCTCGACGATGGACGCCCTCTGTGGTTACTGGCAGATCCCACTGAAGAAGGAGGACCAGCCACTGACCACTTTCATCACGCCTTACGGACGCTTCCGCTACTGCCGTGGCCCTATGGGATTCGCTGCTACGGGGGACGCTTTCTGTCTCCGTGGTGACATGGCACTTCAAGGCGTGACCAACTGCGTGAAGGTAGTGGATGACGTCCTCCTCTATGATGAGGACTACCTGACGCACCTTTGCCGCATCGACGAGGTACTGACCAGGTGTAGGACGCACAGCATCACTCTGAATGCCGAGAAGTTCGTCTTGGCCGCACCTGCAGTGTTTTTCTGCGGCTACCGACTCTCAAGGGATGGCATTGCTGCGGACCCGGAGAAAGTTCGCGCCATAGCGGACTTTGCAAAACCTGCCAACCTTACGGATCTCAGGTCTTTCATGGGCCTGGTGAACCAGCAAGCAGAATTTTCTCCTGACGTCTCTGCTGCTGCCGGGCCTCTCCGCCCCCTGATGAGCCCCAAGAGGACGTTCACGTGGATCCCTGACCACGACCTCGCCTTTCATTAGGTGAAGGAGGCCCTGTCAAGTCCACCTATCCTCGCTACTTTCGACCCAGCGCTCCCCACCGTCCTCCAGACAGACGCCATGCGCCTGTACGGGGTTGGTTACGCCCTTCTCCAGGATCAAGGTGGAGGAAAGTACTGGCTCGTACAGTGTGGCTCTCGCTTCCTCACCGATGCTGAGTCTCGCTATGCTACCATCGAGCTGGAGCTGCTGGCAGTGGTATGGGCCTTATCGAAGTGCAAGTTTTACTTGATTGGCCTACAGCACTTCGACCTCATCACAGACCACAGGCCCTTGGTCCCCATTCTTAATCACTATTTGCTGGACGCCATCGAGAATCCCCGCCTCCAGCGCCTGAAGGAGAAGATTTTGTCCTTCGTCTTCACCGCGGCTTGGTGCGCAGGTAAGGAGTTGTGCATCCCGGATGCCCTCTCCCGCTCCCCAGTCAGCCGCCCTACACCTGAAGACGAGATGCTCAGCACCGAGGCCGGTTTCTCCGTGAGCAACATCGTCACCTTGCAGGCCGTACAGTCCCTCGCCAGCACCCAGGCCTCAGTGTCGCCACCCGACAGCGATCTGGCCCTTGAGGAACTACGGACCGCGGCACGCGACGACCCCTCCTACACTCAGCTCTTGGAGAGTGTGAGGACTGGGTTCCCTTGCGACCGTTTTGACCTCCACAACGCCCTACGCCCGTATTGGAAGATACGTGAGGACCTCTACGCAGATGGGGACCTCGTCCTTTACGGTGCCCGTGTGGTTGTCCCTGCAGCTCTCCGTCGTCGTGTTCTGGCCCACTTACACGACAGCCATCGTGGAGCAGAGGCCACCAAGCGCAACGTGAGGCAGGCTGTGTACTGGCCCGGCATTGACGCGGATATCGTCAATACGGTCCGTGCCTGTGAGCCGTGCCAGATCATGCAGCCCAGTCAACAGCAGGAGCCCCTCTTGGGCGACGACGAACCCACCAGGTCCTTCGAGTCCGTGTCGGCTGATTTCTTCAGCACGATATGGTGTAATAGAAATACACTATAACAGCCGAGTCCAGTGACGCAACTAACCGCGACCAGGATTATTGATGCAACTAACCAAGTACAGGCCCAGCGACGCAACTAACCACGGCTAGGTTCAGTGTCGCAACTACCACGTCCAGCTTCAGTGACGCAGCTCACCACGGCCAGGTCCAGTGACGCAAGTAACCACGGCCAGATTCTATGCCACAACTAACCACGGCTAGATCCTGTAGTACAACTAACCACGGCCAGATGCTGTGGTGCAACTAACCACGGCCAGATCCTGTTCCACAATTAACCACGGCCAGATCCTGTGGTACAACTAACCATGGCCAGATTCTGTCCCACAACAAACCTCTGGTGTCCCAAACCCGGGTTGGGGAAACAGTTTGTTAAGTTCAAATCATCCACGAGACACACACACACTCTCTCTCTCTCCCTATAGCATAGGATCTTTTTTCCTCCGCATATTTTTTGTTCACTCAATGACAGGTTTCTCTACTCTCTCCTCATCCCCCACCTCCCTTGGCTGTGCGGGTGGCCGACACATCCTGCCGTCCAGCAGGCAAAGCGCTGAGTAATTTATCACAACAAGGAAATCCAGTTTGCCCTCCACTACCTGGAGCAATTACAGGAACGGCAGACTACATAATGGAAAAGGTGTGCACGAATTTAGTCCTGGTAAAGTGGAACTGTTCGCCATCCAGTATCACTGTTTAATGGCCGGGGCTCACACTGTCAAAATTACATGAGTTCTTTTCATCCCACGAGACCACAAATTAGTTACTGTTGTGTCTGAGTGTATAATTTTAGCGCGTTTTTTCCCCATAATTTTTTCATCAAGACTCTAAAGTGAGGTAATTAGAATGGGTCTTTATGTCTCTACAGTTAAGATTGGAAAATTTAACTTACAAATCAGTTAAGAGAGAATTTAACTAAGGAGTCATGGATCGACTCAGTCTGGAAGCTATACCAACAGAGGTTTCATGTTTTTTTTTGTCATTTCTCTTGTGTATAACAGAGCTCTGCCATAAGTAGCACGCTTCATCATTTCATCTCACTCTTTACCTACCTGAGTTAGCAAGTTCTACCAGTCCTAACACAATGCATTTAATATGTCCATACCTGTTGAGCTCTCTTTCCTCCGTGTTTAAGTAATTAGGTGGTTGATGCAACAGTTTGTTTACTTTGTGGATAAAACAGGAAGTCGTGCCAACATGTGTTTTCGGTTTTCCTACTTGTGTACAGCTGCTTTCTGGTACTTAATAACTGAAACATCGTATTAGTGTGCTCTATTCATTGCAACGATTTATTACATGGGCTCTACTTATTGTACTATGTATTCGTTTACCTAGCACAGCAATATATTCACTAACTCTACTTTTTACATCAATATATTCGTATGCTATAGGGAGAGAGAGAGAGTGTGTGTGTGTCTCGTGGATGATTTGAACTTAACAAACTGTGTCCCTAACCCGGGTTTGGGACACCAGAGGTTTGTTGTGGGACAGAATCTGGTTATGGTTAGTTGTACTACAGGATTTGGCCGTGGTTAATTGTGGAACAGGATCTGGCCGTGGTTAGTTGTACCACAGGATGTGGGCGTGGTTAATTGTGGAACAGGATCTGGCCGTGGTTAGTTGCACCACAGCATTTGGCCGTGGTTAGTTGTACTACAGGATCTAGCCGTGGTTAGTTGTGGCATAAAATCTGGCCGTGGTTACTTGCGTCACTGGACCTAGCCATGGTTAGCTGCTTCACTGAAGCTGGACGTGGTAGTTGCGACACTGAACCTAGCCGTGGTTAGTTGCGTCGCTGGACCTGTACTTGGTTAGTTGCATCAATAATCCTGGCCGCGGTTAGTTGCGTCACTGGACCCGGCTGTTATACTGTATTTCTATTACACCATATCGTGTAATTAAGTTCTGGAATTCTTAAGTGGTAGGCTCTTAAGGTAAACACTTCTTAGCCACTTCTCTTGTTTATTAATGGTGCACACTTTAAATACACTGACAACGGTCTGAGAGGAACAACATTAGAAACTTAGAATGGAGAAAACGGCAGGGGGCCTATTGGCCCAAACTAGGCAGTCCCATTTACATCCATCCCCAATTGCTCATATATCCATCTACCTATGTTTGAAGCTATCGAGCGCATTCGAGTTAATGATGATGTTTGGTAACTTGTTCCATTCATCCACTTCTCTATTTCCAAACCAATGTTTACCTATTTCGCGCCTAAATCTAAATTTGTCAAATTTAAAACCATTGTTACGAGTTCGCTCCTGGTTGGATAGTTTGAGTACCTTCGTAATGTCCCCTTTGTTAGCCCTGACTTCCATTTATACACCTCTGTGAAATCGCCCCTCACTCTACGTCTGTCGAGGGAGTGCGAATTAAGATGCTTTAACCTGTCTCTGTTCTTAAGGTTCCTAATGCCCGGGATTAGTCTTGTCATTTTCCTCTGAATTTTTTCTAGGGATTCTATATCCATTCTATAATGCTGTGACCAGAATTGAACTGCGTAATCCAAGTGAGGTCTCACAAGCACAAGATACAGTTTTAGGATGACCTCTCCAATCTTGTATCTAAAATTCCTTTGTATGAACCCAAGTACTTTATTAGCCTTGTTTCGAGCAAGTACACATTGCTCACTTGGCTTAAGATTCCTACTTATCATTACTCCTAAATCTTTCTCACATTCGGATTTCTCTATAACATCGTTGTTCATCTGATATCTGCTTTCTCTGTTTACATCTCCTAGACTAAGTACTTTACATTTGTCCACATTTAATTTCATCTGCCATTTTTCAGACCATTCGAAATTTTTTTTTAGATCTTCCTGTAGTTTTGTGGAGTCCTCGTCAGATTTAATTACGCTCCCTAGTTTAGTGTCAGCAAATTACTTATGTTGCTGTCTACGGTGATATCAATGTCGTTTATGTATTTAATAAATAATTATGGTCCAAGTGCTGAGCCTTGGGGAACTCCACTAGTGACGTTACTCCAATCGGATTTAGTGCCGTTAATGCTCACTCGCTGTTTCCTGTCTTTTCTTTTTCTTTTTTTGTAGGTTAAGGTGGTGAATGGATGGAAGGCATGCTGGGTCTCAAGGCACAGCCAGACATGAGGGATAGAGAAGTCACAATATATAGTCGTGAGGGGAAAGGTTGGAAAAGAAGTTTAAGGAGTTAAATAAAGGAGGACGACACCCGTTGTTTTACATATTACAGAATTTGCTGGCTAACTAAGCTAACCTAGGATTATTGATGAGGTAGCACAATGGTTACTTTAGTAGACAATGACTAGATTGATTTTACAATTACAAGTTTATTAAAATCTTATACTGTATTACGTTATGGACTTGTTAAATGTAAACTTATATCATCTAAGTTTTAATCTAAGGTGAAACACTGTGGCGGACATAGATGGGTTGCGGGTTGGGTTGTTGGAGCGCGGGCAGACTCCAGGGCCACCAGGAGTGGGGGTCGCCCTTAGTTGATGTCTTCCCCGTGTAGGTTTTCTGGGGTGTGAGGGTCGTCCAGGAGCTTGTCCCAAACCTTCTTCCCTAGGCGATGGAACCTGACGTTGAGGGTCTCTGTTTAATTTCTTAGGTGGATGGTTTCCACTGTTTCCTGGTAGGGTGGCCACTGGCTGACCTCAAACACTTGTTTTGGAAGCTCTGTAGTTGTTGTAGTCTAGTGTGACGAGTGTGACGAGTGGTATATGTGGGTACTCCAACACAGGCCTCACCAGCGCCTTGTACAGGTGAACTTGTATCTTCTCAGGCATCAGTTTAAAACGTTTTAATTTGGCTGCGGCGACTTTGGCTTTATTTAGTTTGTCCTTCACGTGGGAAATGATGCCCGTCCGAGAGATGATGAGGCCGAGCAGCCTGCCTTGTTTAGAGTACTCAATCTCTTCGTCGTCGATCATCAATGGCGCCGGCTTGAATTGGCTATGGGTATGACCTCGAATTTCGTTTTGTTTGTTTTTATTTTCCATTTATTTTCATTCTCCAAGATCTCCTCTATTGATCGAGCAGTGAGTCGCACCATCCTTGCCGTGGACCTTCCTGGGCAGGTGACGATCTGCGTTATATCGTCGGCATACATGACGTACTCTCTGCCCACGATTGTGGGTGGCAGGTCAGCGGTGTAGGGTATGTAAAGGCTTGGTGAGAGACAAGAGCCCTGAGGCACGCCGCTCGAGAATGAGAATTCTTCTCCAAAGTGTTCTTGCATCTTGATTTTGGCTCTGCGGTCAGTAATGAAGTTGCACAGAAAGGCGCGTCAGGTTTTCGGGTAGCCCCAGTTGTATGATCTTATACTGCAGCCCTGCGTGCCAAACTTTGTCAAACGCCTTGCTGACGTCCCTCAGTACTATGTTGCACTACAGGCGGCCAGTCATGGCATTGGCGGTCTGCTCGTAGGCCTGGGCTATGGAGGTGGATGTGCCTCGATACTGGCGGACGCAGAACTGGCGGGGATTATGCACGTCTTCGTCCTCCAGATACATCCGGAACCGCTTGCTTACTATTTTTTCGAAGATTTTGGCAGGTACCTCTAGCAGCGATATTGGTCGAAAGTTTTCGATTTTGTTTGGAGGCTTCTCTGCTTTTGGTATGAGGCGAATAACGGCGATTTTGAACATCTTAGGGAAGTATCCAGAGGCGAGGCAAGCGTTGCATATATGAGGAAGTTTCTCTATCATGTTGTCTGGGAGTTGAGCCAGGATCTTCTTGTTATTGTGGCTTTGCCCAGGTGACTTGTTTTTAAACCCTTTTATGACGGCTGACACATCTGCGGGAACTATGCGCTCTGTCAAGTAATTGCCGTCCACCAGTCTGGTGAAGCCAGTCCGTGGGAGCGGCTAGAGCAGGTGCTGATGGTCCTGCAACTGGCCTAAAATGTCCTTCTCAAACTCCCTGTCGAAGCCTTCGTTCTCCTGTTCACTAATGGTAAAGATCTTCTGTAAATATCGCCGATGTAGTTGTTCTTGGTTTTCCTCCTCGAATATTTTCAAGTTGTTTTGGTCGAGCAGGTAAGGGACCGTGCTAGAGGTGGAACCCATCAGTTGCTTTATCCCTTTCCAGAAGGCAGCAGAATCGCGGTAATTGTTGGCTGCCTCCCACACCGAGGCGGCCCACTTTTGTTCATGTAGACGTTTGCTCTCGTGCTGGATGTCCGTCTGTAGCTCTCGGTACCGGCATCTCAGTTCTTGCGTCCACCCTCGGATACTGGCTAGCTGTCTCACGTGATCGTACTGGACACTGAGCTGCCTCTGCTGGTGATTAGTGTGAGGATGGGGAATGGTCCTGTGAGTGGTGGTCGGGATGTTGTTATCCATCTTCATCTTCACATCCGTGTACCATTGTTCGACCGCGTCGTCGATGTCGTTGCGGCTAGCTTCTTCCAGGTTTCTCCCCTGCTTGAGACTGAGAAACTCCTTGAGGGAGTCCCAGTCTGCCCGTTTGAGGTTTGACCTGATGTTGGCGGGGATCATGATGGGATTGGATGAGAGCGTCACGACGACTGGCAGGTGATCGCTGGTACTGATTTGTCCGGCGGTAACGTGCCTGTTCAGGACGGCCTCGTTGTTAGAGAGGATTATGTCGGGTGTTGTGGCACTGGCACGTCTGATCAATGTCGGGAAATCTGGCCCGAGGTGTTGTAGTTTTCCCCTTCTCATGTTGCCATACAGCGCCACACCGACGTTGTTCTCATTACCGTGTCCGAGTAAGGCGTGGCGGGCATTTAAGTCTCCTATGATGTATGTTGGTTTTTTGTGGCATAGCAACTGGTTGAGGTATTGTTCGGGTAATTAAGGACGTCTGGCAGGTAGGTACATTGTGCCTATGATAATAGGTCCCCTAGTTGTCTCCACCTACACTCCTAGAAATGAATCCTCGAAGTCTAGCATTCTGTGACTCAGCCGTGACCTGATGGCCCTGTAACCACGCACTAATCCATTTTAGAATATCTCCTCCATTGCCGTGAGCCCCCACTTTTCTTATTAGTCTTTCGTGGGGGACTCTGTCGAAGGATTTGCTAAAGTCAAGATATACCACATCATAGTTGTGCCCCTCGTCTACTGATTCGAAAACAGCTGACAAAAATTTTAATAGAATAGTTAGACATGAACGCCCGCTTATGAAGCCATGTTGGAAATCATTGATCAACTTGTGCTTCCCCAGGTGATTTCAAATAGAGTTTGGAATTATTGCTTCCAGTAATTTGCCTACAATTGTTGTTAAACTGATTGGTCGGTAGTTAGAGGATAGTGATCTATCTTCCTTCTTGAAAATCGGTATTACATTCGCTATCCTCCAGAATTCTGGCACTACACCTGCTTTTAATGACATGTTAAGCAAATTTGTTAAGGGCATACCAGGCTCTTCCTTACATCCCTTTAATATTCTTGCAAATATATCATCGGGGCCTGGCGACTTATTAGGCTTTAGCTTGTCGATTTGCTTACTAACATCGTTACTATTCACCACTATCTCGCTTAATCTATTTTCTTCACTATCTCTGTATATAGTCGGTGCCTCGTGTGTCATGTTCAAATTTTCGGTGGTGAAAACTGTTGAAAAGTATGTATTCAGATTATTGATCATTTCTCCGTCGTTTTCAGTTAACTCGCCGGTATCTGACTGTATTGGTCGAATTTTTCTCGCGTTTTAGTTTGACATTTTGGAAAGAATCCCTTGGGGTTTGACTTTGCCACCTGTGCTACCTTCAGTTCATTATTCCTCCGCTTTTCGTATCTCGGTCGTCCTACTGGCCAATACCTTATAAAAAGTTCGTAGGTAAACTTCACCACGATTTATTCTCCTACCTACTGTATAGCCTTCCTTTGCCAAATAATATTATAAACCGTCATATTTTGTGAGGAAATCGTTGTCAGGTCTCCAGGTAAAGTCAGGTCGCCCTCTGTGGGTATATTGTGTGAGGTCACCTCATGTGAGGTCATGTAATCCATCCCCAAACGTGAAACCCTTCTCTTAGCTGCCTTTCCAACCTATCAAAGTTTGCCCTTGTGAAATCTGGGACTTTCGTGGAATTTCCCTTGCGATTGCCATTAAATTGTAATTCTAATTGGAATCATATTTCTTTGTGATCGCTGTTAGCAAGTTCGTTCCCAAACTCGACATTACTAGTGAGGTTTTCTCTGCTTGACAGAACTAAATCGAGTATATTATTACCAGACAAGATATTTTCCATCCTTTCAACCATATCCCCCACCCCGGCCCCTGGTAAACAAACCCTCATCCTATTTTTATTTTTATCACAAAAAACTCTATCCAGGTACCGAACCTGGGAATTGCCAACAATTAAGGTTTTCGCGCCTTTCTTGTCAGCCCTGTCCCTGACTATGCTAACTTCCAATTCTTCTATTAAAAAACTAAAAGAGTTTTTACACTTAGCTGTTGTCGTTCCCTTGATGTGAAGAACTCTTAGTTATGTGGTCCACTCCCCTGTTCAATGGCTGTGAACTATCTGTCTCACTCCCGGATTACCCCCCGGGATGCAGAGGGTACTAGCCTTGTTTGTATTCATTGATCTCATTAAATTTTTCCTGACCCTGGCCCGACCCGGTGTTGTGATTACATAAGAACATACCTGCATGGCAGCTCCTGTCGAGAGTTATTACTACCTCATCACTCCTATGATAGATGATGATGATATGATAAAGGATTTTGCACCGGGAAAGGAGAGAGGAGAGAGAGAGAAGTAAAGGAAACGGGAAGAAGAGTGAGGTAGATAGCAGGTGGGCTGTCCACCTAAGGAGACGATGGAATGTTGGGGTAGGGTGATAGTCTGTCCGCTCAGGGAAGGAGGTTGAGGAGGAGGGGAGATAAGCCATTGATATCGGCTATTAAAGAGTAAGCATTTATTTGTCCTGTGGTAGTGTTATTTGTTTGCCCTTTGTATAGAGTGGTTCTGTTCTTGTAACGTCAGCATGGAAGCTCTTAGGCCACCAGCTGTGTATTTTGTTGTTCTTTAATTTAGAATAATTTGATCTGGTCTCTTCAGTTTGGTCCATACTTCGTGCTTGGCTGTGCGTAATGCATATTCAGTGGTTGACATCGAACACCGTGAAGTTCTTGTGAGATTTTGGGTGGTGTATGCAGTTGCTTGATGCCACTCACGGATATATTATTTTGTACTGTTTAAGTTTGTTGATTGGATTTGCTGATCGTGTTGGAGCAGGTATTGGTGGATATTCTAGGGGCGGATAAGTATTGGTATAGGTAGAAGTTGAATTTGTGTCCATTTTGCTGAATGTCCTAGTTTTGTGGAGTTGTGATTACAAGTCCGTTTGCGGTTGTTTTTACGGGTTTTATGCCCGTTCTTGCTGTCAGGAGTCCCAGAATCTTTTACCATGGCTGAGCATTGCATAGGTAATGTTGTTGATCGATTGGTGTAGGGTTTTAAAATATAAAATATTTATACTTTTGCACAGTTTCAATTTTCCATTTTTTTCATATTTGTTGATCGTTCGATGCGGGAAGCCATATCCTGCCATCATTTGCCTGTTCCCTGGTTCGGATATCGGATGATTTGTGACGTCATCAGCGTAATAGGGCTGCATATTCTCCGTGTACAGGAGGCAGGCATGTCCGTCGTATATATTGTAGAGGTTGAGAGGTTGCTTCCGTGCACCATAATCAGCCTACCGTGGCTACTATGATAATTTTTCATTGACTTAGGAGTGGTTGAGAATGGAAGCCAGTTGTTGGAAGTTCTTGGCGGTAATTTGGTATTGAGGTCCCAGGTGCCAGAATCTTGTCGAATGTCTTAGCCACGTCTCAGTTACCACGTCACATTGTTCAGCGTTGCATCGCGTTTGCTGTTGCAAATTGTGCTGGCGCTGTATGGGTTCTTCTATGTTTTCAAATCCATGCTGT
This sequence comes from Homarus americanus, assembly GCF_018991925.1. Taxonomy (NCBI): domain Eukaryota; kingdom Metazoa; phylum Arthropoda; class Malacostraca; order Decapoda; family Nephropidae; genus Homarus; species Homarus americanus. The sequence continues at coordinate 13,420,696 of NW_024743709.1, forward strand.
CTGGGGTTGTATTTCAAATTGATAAAATGTCGATTTGTCAATTGCTTCAGATTTTTCCCCGTATTCTATAGGAGAGAGATTATCTGTGTTTGCTATTTGTTACTGTGCCTGGTTTGTTATAAGTCTGATGATTGTTGTTTAAATTTTCTGGGAAGCAGCCAGAGGCAAAGCGTCATTAAAATGTGACTGAGTTGGTGCACGCATTGATTGGTAGATGCTGAGCATTGGTTATTAATTTTACTGATGCTCCGGGCCTTATTTTTAGAAACTGATTATTGTTTTCTGAATATCCCTCTGGTGGTGATTGTTGAATCAGTGGAAGATCGTCCAAAGTGTGTGTCTATGCTGGGACTTGGGTGCCAGATGTACAGCTTGATTGAAGCCATTTGTTGTTTTCGGTATTCACATAGTTCAGGTTGTCTTCTTGGATGATGGTACCCTAGTCGGTATTTAATTCAGGTTCTGTTTCTTGGGTTCAGTTAATTTGATTTGGCCAGGTTATTTAAAATGTAGTTTGACCTGTTGCTTGAGATTCCTATTAGGTTTTTTAATTTTCGCCAGAATTTTTCGTCGTAGTTGTTTGTGTTCGTTATTAATTTCTCCCAGTTCTTCACACAAGTTTTTGACATAGTTTCTTTAGTTGATCGCATGGTAATATTGTATTCTGTATTCTGGCGTCCATCCATGTTCTAGGACATTTAATTTGAATAAGTTACTAAACTGCCTTGTAAATTTTGATTGATGTGTATTGGGAAAAGGTGAGTGGTCGGGTAGTCGCTGCTTGGATCATGTTTCTGGTACCATGTCTCAGTGGCTGTCTATTTGGGAGGTGTGTTTGTTGTTTTAGCCTGGTTATTTGGTGGTTGCTTAACCTTATTTAACCTCCCGAAGGATCGGCTGGCCAGACTCAGTCCTGCAGGTGGGGATCTGAATTGGCGACGTGAGAGGTAATACGATAGAGATGGTCATCAGCATAATGGGTCCATCGGTAGGTTGAGATGGCATATTTGTGCCACTATGTCCGATGTCTGATTTTACTCACCAACTCGATGCATGGGGAAATTCCGGCCGAGGTGAACGAAATAAGCTTTGACCAAAGAATGTGTTTAAATCTTAATTGATGGCGTTGTTGTCCCAGGTTCCCAAGACGCGAAGGTTGAGATGAAATCACCCAAGAAACATCCTGCACAAGCCAGAGTTTAAGGCGTCACAATGGAAGGCTATTCTGGGAGGAGGCAACAGTTGATTATAGGTCCTGTTGGGTGTTAACTTCAACGCCAGAAAGTTTGAAACGAGTCGTATCTTGTGTTGTATGTTTCACTGGATGGCTGCGCTATTCCATCATGAGGTGTGCTCCTATTATATACCGTAAATAAATAGTTTTATTTTTCTGAGTTTTTTTTCTATGAATTGACGAGAATAATATTCGTCTATGTTACATGTCAGTTAACGGTTTGCCTTGGGATCCATGCTACATTGTAAAGGATTATTTTTAGCTGGTTTATTATTAAGGAGAAAGTTCAGAGCTGGTTTCAGCCATTTGCTGACCGGTGCCCTGACAGCCTCCTGTCCAGGCTCAAGCGATCTTTTTTAAATGTTGACTGATCAATTTTTTCTATCTCTGTTATGTTTTGTGAGGATTTTTCTTCTGTCTAGTGCTTCTACAGGAGCTACCCAGGTTTTTGTCTGAGATGTGTATTTGATCTGTTCCTGCCTTATTAATAATCTTTCTTTTTGAGACCGCGGGAGAGCTGAAGAGTAGAATCCAGATCAGCCATGCCCTAGATCTTTGTTCTCCGGTGGCAGGTAATTAGTCTTGCTTTGGGCTTGACTCTGGCGGCTTGTTCTGTTATTGTAGGTTCATCTTCGCCGAGTTCTATTGATTCTTCGGTCGCCGCGGCTCGTCAGCGTCTGATAGTAGTCTGTTTGTGTTGAGCGGTCTATTAGTTGAAGGTTCGTGAGTTGTTGGTATTTGATTTTCAGTGCCTTTATCAAATGAAGTTGAAGATTTGGGAGGAAGGCATACTCCATTTCAGAATTCCATATCTGGCAGGTTAATATAGAACATGTCTTGCTGCCTTGGCGAAAGTTCCAGGTTCATAGACTCATTATGTGGGTGGATTATGATATTATTTTACAGAGATGGCTTTCCAATAAAGGCCAACAGGTTGGTTTGTGGGTAAAGGATTTTTCGATATATCTTGTCGTTTTCAAGGTTTAGTTTGTTGAGTAAGTGTCTTGTTTGCTGTTCTCCTCTCCTTCCTTCTTTGATTTGATCGTCTTTTCATGTTAGTAAGGAGAAATAGTGTTCTAAACCTGCAGCTAGGCATTTGGGGTTGTCTGACAATTTGGTTGTGCCCTCGATCTTTAGACATTCTGAGCAGTGCTCATGTGTGAATATTGGTAGCAATTTAGCATGGAGTTATGGGGAAGAATTCTCTGCTCCACCTGGCTGCTGCTGACGTGGTAGTAGGAGACAGTCCCTGGATTGCTTTTGGGCTATGGCTATTTAGTGAACTGTACAGTATGGATGTGAGTCTGGGCGCTTTTGGACAACTTCTCCACATTGGCCCATTCATTTTGTCTTCTATATCAGATGCCAATTCCTGTTCGCTAGATTCTTCATTGATTGCTATCTAATTTTTGATCACGATTGACTTCGTCGGAGTTGATGATGGATTGTAACTTTGAATTTCGCGGACTTGTTTCTTTGTGCTGTCGTTCGATGGAGTTGTTAACTATTCTCAGTCAGGCTGGGGCGATTTAGGGAGTCCTTGGTCGTGATAAGGTTGGAGATTTTTGATCAGTAGTGTTGTTGTAATGAGTCTTAGATTTCATTTTTTCGTAAGTCAGTCCTTTTCATGGGAGCGTATATGTATCAGGTGTGCCCTCATTCTAGAGGGTGTGGTGACATGCCACCCTTTGCGTGATTTCAGACTTGAGACCTACTTTTCCGGGACAGAGTTTGTTGGATTACAACATTCTCACCGCCACTTGTTGGTCGAGTGGTCGTGGAGTGGTTCCGAACACTGTCCCGAAAGCCCCGTCAGGGATCCTATTTTCTAGTGTTATTGAATGTTCACTTATAGGCGT